>NC_092343.1:324002570-324367570 GCF_046630445.1 Rutidosis leptorrhynchoides
CATGGGCATAAGAACCATGACTTATGGGAGACTAAATACTCATGCAAAAACACATTTTTTTAAAGTTAAAACTCTCTCATTCTGCTACTGCACTATTCTGTCCGAATTTTGGCATCACAAAGAGGGTATTCTTGAGTTTATTGGAAGCTCATTTTAGGTGTTAAACAAATCCTAACCAAAGTACTAGGTGTTGGTTATAAGTTTGGGGTATTATCTCTTGAGGTTTCATAGTTTTGAAGCTTCATTCATAATCATTCTTTCAATAAGCTGCTGTCCAGAATTTTGGGTTCAAAGAAGTGGGTTTCTAGCTTGATTTTAAGGTGATTAAGTATCTAAAACATAATCAAGTTCTAGGGTGGTGTTGGTGCATCAAAAGCTTGGGGTTTTACACACTTGTCCATCATCTTCTTGTATCAAACAACCCTCAACTAGCTTGAGGAGGTAAATATATCTTCTCTACTTATTATATTTGTAAGCATTTATCCAAGACTTGATATTATCATGGAATTTAACTTAATTACTTAACATGTTGACATAAACTTTACATATTGCTTCCGCTTGTTTTAACTACATTAAATTGGTTTAATGATCAAGTTAACTTTATGAACATGTTGTTTATGAAACTTGTTAAATTCCATCAAAAGGTATGACTCATCCGTCCTAATATGTCTAAGTGTGTTTTCGACATTTTAACAACCCAACAAATGCTTATGTGTTTAACTAACACTTTTTATCAATGGCTACATAATATATCCATAGATTTTAATATAAGTCATTGAGCTTGCAAAATCCTAGTCGAACATCAAACTTTAAAAGTTAGTTTTGAACGTAAGGTTGTTTGAGATTCGTAGGTATTTTCTTTAAGAAATTTACGTTTTTCATTTTGATTTTTATGACTAATTAAGTAAACTTCTTATGACTACTACAAATTTGGACATGAGTAATATCTTTTCCCTTTTTGTTGGTGTTGTAATTTAATAATAAGCTTAGAATGAGTTCTATCATCACAAGTTTGAACTTAGCACATCTATACTACATCTAAAAGATAAGAACTTAGACTATAAACTTAGGATCTAATTGTCTCCTAGGAGTTGTTTGACATGATTTAATTTTGTGATTTTATCGAGTATTCTCACCTTAACTCATATTTGTACCTTTCTCAAAATGATAAACTTTTATTCTCTTTAGAGATGTTTTATTAATGCAAGCAAATCAAGTTCATGTCTTAAATGAGGATAATTGATTTTTTAAAAACTTGCATTTGTTTAACAATCACTAAACACTTTCGGTTGAAAACTTGACATTTAAACACATGTAGTTAACGGCTCCTAATTAGTTTTACATTAGCAAATGTTTAGATATTTCCATTAAATAATGTTAAATTAATATTACACCTAATTTAAAACGATTCAACATCTAAACGTGTTTGACCATGGTTATTTTTTTAAAAAGTGTGTTTTCAAAAAGCTTGTGATAGGTTCACTCAATGTGTCCTTTATATCCAAGTGTTGGTTTATCATTTGGTTTGTTTTGACTTTAAAAATCACTTTCATTACATCATCACTTTTTGTCATCTTTGAAGAAAGATAATTCTTTTTCTTGTTCAAGATAGTCATATGCTAGTAATTTTAGGTTTCAAGTTGTAATTACCCTTAAGTAACTTTTTGTTCGAGAACACTTATTTAGATGCTTAGAGTCTAATCTTAGATATATTATATCTATCACTTAAGGCTCTAAGATGTGTGACAACCTACGTATTCTATCATGTAAGATCAATTTATCAAGCACACATTAAGCAATAACTCATGTCATTTTTCATGCAAGGGTTCAAGTCACTAGTAATTTCAATTATCACATACATTGCATAGACCTAAGTTTCATGGCAAGTTTCAAGGTACTTCTATTGTGTACACTATAGTTATGATTTTAACCCAACCCCACATTTTTCTTTGCATATTTTAATTTTCAAAAATTAACTTTGTTTATTAAAAAAAAATGTTTCTTTGTTCAAACTTTTGTTTTTCAATCATAGTTTTCTTAATTATCACAACATTTAGAGTACACAAACATTAAATAGAATAAAAACAAGTAAGCTTACCTCACCATGTGAATGGTGGTATTTTTCCTCAAAGTGATGGATGTAAGTTTGAGCATTCAGGTTTGATCCTTGAATCCACATCACACGAGTGTCTTAAAGTTGCTTCTCATATACAAATTTTCGTCGTGATTCAAGACTAACTCATCCAAAATCTCTTTTGCGTTCTCCAAACAAGTAGAGCTTAGTTCCAAGATCTTTGACTCGGGTTTTTTCACAAAATAGTTTTTCGACATGACAAAAACATTTTTTGAGCAAAGATTAGAGCAACCGCACTGATACCAATTGTAAGTAACTGGGGGGGGGTTGAATAGTTACATAATGGTTTCTTAAAACTTTTTTGAAGTCTTTAGCAATTAAAAGATAAGTTTTAAGTGCGGAAGTGTTCGTGTTTGTTAATACAAGTATGTAAAGAATGTAAGTGCACAAACACGAGTATTTATAGTGGTTCGGGAGGATGTTAACTAACCCTCCTTAATCCACTCCCCAATTTTAAGAATTAAGACCTTTCTTAACTATGATACCCCAAACCCGGTGGAGTGCCGGATACAACACTAGCTCATCGATAAGCCGCTACTTATGAACCCTTACGTCCCTTTGAAGAATTCACAAACACCAAATGCCCTTACCACAAGATCCTAATGCTCTAGCCTAGTGAAATCACAACTACCTTCTAGATCCCTTTAAGAAGATAGCTCACAAGTAACTTATAGCTAAGCTTACAATCACTCATAGTTCTTCAATAGGTCACACCAACTTATTTTCCAATAGAATTGATCAACTTCCTAGATCCCTTTAAGGAAGTTGAATCATTAAGCAAGATGGTGTTTCCTATCACATGAACTACTTAACTTCCTTGACTCCTTAAGGAATTCTCTTACAAAGTAAACTTAAAGATAAAATTGATAAGTACAAAGTTTACATTTCAATTCTACTTATTGTAAGTAGAATCTCTCTTTCTCTCTTATGATCTCTCCATAATATGTGCTTGAGGCTTGGGAGATCAGTAGGTATGTATTTGAAAGAATGTTGGAAAGAGGTAGTCTTCAAGTTTGGCAATGGTTGGAATTTATAGGAAATAAAAAATTCTCTCAGATGGTGTACGGCTGCCTCCACGGCCAGCCGTGCTTCGACCTTGCTCCTACTGGACAACTTTTCAATATATCCGTTGGAGCACTTTTTTCTTTGAATTTTTAGCTTCTTTACCTAATATAAAGCTTTCAAAAGATGCTTAATACAACTAGAAGCTAACTCCATTACCCCTTTAATCATGGACATATGCATGGAGGTTGACATGTGCTAGCTAAAGAGAAAAGTCCAATGTCCTTGACCATTGTCATTGATTTTCTAAAAAGGTAAATGCAGATTTTTGTCCCTTGACAAACCACTAGCATCCAAACTTCATTACCCAAGTCTTTAAACCCTTGTCTTCATCTTTGATGGAAGTATCTTGCTTCATTAGTGCTTGTTACAAGTTAATTGAATTTGTTTGAATCTAGTTGCATTAATCATAAAGAGATACACCACTACATTCCAATCCTCATACCCATGTCTTCACCAACTTGTCTTTTTGTTAAATGGAAGTATATATCTTGCTCTTTGCAACATTGTTACATCTCAAATGAACTAGTTTGAATCTAGTTGAAACTTACTTGGAAATTACAACAATTTACTAGTTCATAATTTATAACACATACATAAAAATGATACATAAGAGTCATGGGAGAGCATCACTTTAGTTGGGAATTTTAATGACCATCATTAATATGTATTAAATGATATTTTTTAATAAGATAAAAGCAAAACATTTTTTTGTTTAATCTTATTTGAGCTTAAAATATCATTAAGATGTCATTAGGTGTGATTAGTAAAAATTAACGTCTTTTGGTTCAAAATGAAATTCTCCGTTCATATCGATTATAAATGTTTCATATTAATTGGATTCATTGCGAGGTTTTGACCTCTATATGAGACGTTTTTCAAAGACTGCATTCATTTTTAAAAACAAACCATAACCTTTATTTTATCGACAAAGGTTTCAAAGACATAACGTAGATTATCAAGTAATGATAATCTAAATACAACGATTACACATGACCATTACATAATGGTTACAATAATATGGTACAACAATATAAGTTTCCGGATTCAGTTTTTAAACAATATCATTCAACATGGACTCCAAATCTTGTCCTTAATTTAGTATGCAACAGCGAAAGCTCTTAATAATCACCTGAGAATAAACATGCTTAAACATCAACAAAAATGTTGGTGAGTTATAGGTTTAACCTATATATTTATCAATTTGTAATAATAGGCCACAAGATTTCATTTTTCATAAATATCCATCTGTATAAAAATCATTCATATGTTTGAACACCTGGTAACCGACATTAACAAAATGCATCTAGAATATCCCCAAAACAGAATCATTCGTCTGTAGAGAAAAATCGAAGTACTAAAGCAGTTCAAATTCTCTGACTGGGGCGTGTCAAAGCCCGTAGATCTACCTTTAGGATTCGCGTCAATTAGTGGCAATTAATAAACACTAATTCTTAGGTTACCAAGTTCAACAAGGGCGATATCCGGTATAGCAATTCAACATAGAATGTAGTTTCAATTACTTGTGCCTATTTTGTAAAACAATTTTAAAACTGCATGTATTCTCATCCCAAAAAGATATTAGATAAAAAAAAGTGGGACTATAACTCACTTTCACAGATTTTCAATTTGTCGGAAATAAGACTTGGCCACAGGTCTATTCACGAACCTATAACAAATATATACATATATATCAAAGTATGATAGAAATATATTCACATCATAATTTTATTACGTGTTGATGATTTAAGTTGTCAAGTTTGCAGTCCAACGTTAATAATCCACAGTTAGTAGTCCATATATATAGATCGATAGTCCAATAACGTATTATATATATATATATAAATAAATATATCGTGTTAGAATTAACTAACACTATTATATATTGTCTTAATATAATTAAGACACATAGTATGTATATTATCTGAATCACCCACGACCCATTGTATACATGTCTCAGACTCGATCACAACCCATGGTATATATATTACTTTAGAATCAACCTCAACCCATTAAATGCTAACTCGAGCATTACCGCATATAGTGTCTTATGGGTTATTCAAAATGATATATATAGATGATGTCAATATGATATGTCAAAACATTGTATACGTGTATATGGATATCAAGTCATATATATATATATATATATATATATATATATATATATATATATATATATATATATATATATATATATATGGTGTCTTACGATTTTTATTAAGACTAAAATATATTGTCGTAGAATTAACCATAACTACTATAAATTGTATTTCTACTAGGAAGGGATAAATACATGTAGGATATAGGTAAAGTTAGCTAGGATAAGGTTAGTATATATTTGTTAGAAAAATTCACGTAGCTAAAACAAGCAAATCTATCCAATTTTGTTTTACCCATAATTTTTTCATTACAAATCCATTTTGAGTGAATCAAATGGCTATGGTTTCGTAACGAACCAAAATTTAATAATCTAAACAGAAAAAGTATAGGTTTATAGTCAGAGTTATAGATTACAAGTCATTTTTGAAAGAGGTAGTCATTTTCGTTGAAAGAACGAGATCTTGATGACCATTTTGAAAAACATACTTCTACCTTGTGTTTAATCATGATTTTTGGATATAATATCATGTTCATATGAAATATCGTTTTTCCAGAAAACAAACTTTAAATTCAAAGATTAAGATAGTTTTTATTTTTCCAACCCAAAACAGCCCCCGTTTTACTACGACGGCGTATGTCAGGTTTTACGGTGTTCTTCGTGTTTTCAAGTTTTAAATCATTAAGTTAGCATATCATAAAGATATAAAACATGTGTTAAGTTATTCTTAAAAGTCAATTTATAAGGATTAACTTTGTTTGCGAACAAGTTTAGAATTAACTAAACTGTGTTCTAGTGATTACAATTTGTTTGTGTCGAATAAGATGATTATTTAAGTATGAATCGAACGATGTTATGAACATGATCACTACCTCAAGTATAATAGGTAAACCTACTAGAAATGACAAGAAATAATCTAGAGCTTCAAAGAATCTTGGATGGCTTGAAAGTTCTTGAAGTAGAATCATGACATGAAAACAAGTTCAAGTAAGATTACTACTTGAATTAAGATAGTTATAGTTATAGAAATTGAATCAAAGTTTGAATATGAATATTACCTTGAATTAGAATGATAACCTACTATAAATAACAAAGGTTTCTTGATCTTAGATGATTACTTGGAATGGTTTTGAAAGCTTGGAAGTAATCTTGTAAACTTGGAAGTGTTTTTGAAGTGTTCTTGAGTGATTGTTTTGTATGATGATTAAAGGTTAGATTTATGAGCTAGATTGATGTAGATTATGATGAAGATGATGAAGAACACTTAGAACAATGAGAGAAAACTTGAGAGAGAGTAGTTTGATGCAAAAATAATTGAAAATGAAAGTGTTGGTAATGAGTTCCAAAAACGTGATTATGGTGCATGTATATAAGCTCCATTAGTTTGTATTTTTGCTAGATATTTCATGTTAGTTATCAAATGATGGTTCCCACATGTTTAGGTGACTCATTAAGGCTGCTAAGAGCTGATCATTGAAGTGTATATACCAATAGTATATACATCTAGAAGCTGGGTATAATACGAGTACGAATACTGAATGGATACGAGTAGAATTGTTGATGAAAATAAATGGGAATTGTAATTGTGATTATTTTTGTTAAGTACAAGTATTTTGATATATGTACTTAAGCCTTTCAAATGTGTATTAATACATCTTAATACACTACATATATATACATTTTAATTAAGTCGTTAACTCCTCGTTAGTCGTTAAATGTATGAGTTGTTTTAAAACCTATAAGATAACGATCTCGTTTAATATAATTAACCCATTGTTATATTATATCTAATGAGATGTTAAATTGTTGTATTAACATGATAATATAGTGTATGAGTATATCTTAATACGATATATAAATATTAAGACATTATTACAACGATAATCGTTACATATATATATCGTTTCGAAATCCTTAAGTTAGTAGTCTCATTTTATGTATATAGTTTATTATTAATATACATAATGAGATACTTGATTATCATTATATCATGTTAAACATATATATATATATATATATATATATATATATATATATATATATATATATATATATATATATATATATATATATATATATATATATATATATATATATATATATATATATATATTTAATCATGTCATATACAAGTTATAATGTTCGTGAATCATCGGTCAAAATGGGTGGGTCAAACGTTTACATAAATTTCTGTTTCAATTAATCAAGTTTTAACAAGTTTGATTGCTTAACATGTTGGAAATATTTGATCATGTAAATATAGATCTCATATAATATATAATCATGGAAAAGTTCGGGTCACTACAGCACCTACCCGTTAAATAAATTTCTTCCCGAAATTTTAAGCAGTTCTAGGTGTTGACGCATCTTCTGGAAATAAGTGCGGGTATTTCTGCTTCATCTGATCTTCACGCTCCCAGGTGAACTCGGGTCCTCTATGAGCATTCCATTGAACTTTAACGATTGGTATCTTATTTTGTTTAAGTCCTTTAACCTCACGATCCATTACCTCGACGGGTTCTTCAACGAATTGTAGTTTTTCGTTGATCTTAATTTCATCTAAAGGAATTGTGAGATCTTCTTTAGCTAAGTATTTCTTCAGATTCGAGACGTGAAAGGTATTATGTACGCCGGCTAATTGTTGAGGTAATTCAAGTCGATAAGCTACTGGTCCAACACGATCAATAACCTTGAATGGCCCAATGTATCTTGGGTTTAGTTTTCCCCGTTTACCAAATTGAACAATGCCTTTCTAAGGTGATATCTTAAGCATGACCATATCACCAATTTCAAACTCTAAATCTTTTCTTCTAATATCCGCGTAGCTCTTTTGCCAATTCTGGGAGGTTTTCAACCGTTGTTGAATTTGAATGATTTTATCGGTAGTTTCTTGGATAATCTCCGGACCCGTAATTTTTTTATCCCCCACCTCGCTCCAACAAATCGAAGAACTTTCTGCCATAAAGTGCCTCGAATGGTGCCTCCTCAATACTCGAGTGGTAACTGTTGTTGTAGGAAAATTCTGCTAACCGCAGATGTCGATCCCAACCATTTCCAAAATCAATAACACGTGCTCGTAGCATGTCTTCTAGTGTTTGTATCGTTCTTTCACTCTGCTCATCAGTTTGTGGATGATAGGCAGTACTCATGTCTAGACGAGTCCCCAATGCTTGTTGTAACGTCTGCCAAAATCTTGAAACAAATCTGCCATCCCTATCAGAGATAATAGAGACTGGTATTCCATGTCTGGAGACTACTTATTTCAAGTATAGTTGTGCCAACTTCTCCATTTTATCATCTTCCCTCATTGGTAGAAAGTGTGCTAACTTGGTAAGACGATCGACTATTACCCAAATTGTATCAAAACCACTTGCAGTCCTTGGCAATTTAGTAATGAAATTCATGGTAATGTTTTCCCATTTCCATTACGGGATTTCTGGTTGTTGAAGTAGGCCTAATGATTTCCGATGTTCATCTTTGACTTTAGAAAAAGTCAAACATTCCCCTACGTATGTAGCGATATCAGCTTTCATACCCGGCCACCAAAAGTGTTTCTTGAGATCTTGGTACATCTTTCCAGATCCAGGATGTATTAAATATCTGGTTTTATGTGCCTCCCTAAGTACTATTTCCCTCACATCCCCAAACTTCAGTACCCAAATTCTTTCAGCCATATATCGGGTTCCTTCTTTCCAAATATTAAGTTGTTTCTCTGATCCTTTGGGTATTTCATTCTTTAAATTTCCTTTTTTCAAAACTCCTTGTTGCACCTCCTTTATTCGAGTAGTAAGGTTAGTATGAATAATTATATTCATAGATTTTACTCGAATAGGTTCCCTATCCTTTCTACTCAAGGCGTCGGCTACCACATTTACCTTCCGCGGGTGGTAATGAATCTCAAAGTCGTAATCATTTAACAGCTCAATCCACCTACGTTGCCTCATATTCAGTTGTTTTTGATCAAATATATGTTGGAGACTTTTGTGGTCGGTATATATGTTACTTTTTACCCCATATAAATAATGCCTCCATGTTTTTAATGCAAAAATTGATGGAATTCATCAACTAAACAAGTTTACAAGACCCATTTGGTAGTATATGTAATATGTATATAAAGCGGAAGCATTTTAAAATTGCATGTGTAGTTTAACCTTTTAAACTTGAATTCCATGTATAGATCTAGTCTTGAAAATATACTAAAATGTAAATAGAAGCTAGTTAGGGTTTTATACCTTCTCCTAAGATGGAGGTTGAAGAAGCAAGATGAAGATGATGAACAAGCTAGTTTCTCACTTGAAACCTCAAGCCTTTGATACCCACAAACCTTTGTATATCAACACCCTTCAAACTTGGTTAGGATTTAGACACAAATGCAAGAAAATCAATTGAAGAACACCTTGTTCTTCCTCCCTAAAAATCGGCCAAGATGAGAGTTGGAAGAGAGTTTTAGATTTTGAAATTGTAAGTGAGATGTGTGTATTGGAATGTGCAAGAAGGCATGCAAAAGGTAGAGTGTAATATTTAATAAAAGCAAGCATGGGGAGGCTATGTGGGAGTCCCCAAAAACCGTCCCATTATTACCCCCTTTTTTTTTTTTTTTTGCTTTTATTATTTACTTCTTGATGAATGCACTCTTTATATATATAATTACATGCACATATGTATATCTTTATAAACCACTTATAAAGTTATATATATGTTACTTGCACATCAAATATAATTTTATAAACCACTTTATAAAATTATAACACCCACATGAGTTAATCATACAAATAATTAAACTTGCACTTATAATTATCCAAATAATTATTTCTTGCATTTTATCTTTAGAAAACCAAATTCTAAAGTCTAAGTGTCAAGTATTTATTTTAAAGATCCACTCATTAAAACAAATACATAAAAGTGTTGACGGCTTGTTATTGGGTATGACCCGACTTGGATCATAACATATTGGCCACATTAATTAATTATGTCTCTCGGGCACATGAAATACCTTCAATCTCCCACTTGCACGAGAAACATAAGGAATTAATGCAAGTGACGGATACCACCTAACGACCATCTATCACCCCCAATGTGTTATGACTTGGTGCCATTCTTTAACATCATCCCTTTCGAGTTCCCATCTCGAGTATGATTTAGGTGAATCTTTCAATATATCCTTTCGCCCTAGATGTCATGTCAAATCCAAGAGACATAGAGTGATCACTCTCTTATAGATCTAACTTTATCAGGCCTTAGACATCCAACTCTCAACGAATAAGAGGGACAAATTCCATCTTGACTACATACGTCCTAGATACTACACTTCGTACCATACCTGAAGCCTCCCTTATGTACTACCATGTTTCAGAATAGCGAAGGAAAGAATCAAGGCACAATATTCGGTGAATGTCTGAACCCAATATGTGTCTCAGGTCAGAGGATATAATGATATTCTCCTTTACTCAAGATTACATGTGATCAACCACAAAGGCTCCATATAGTAAATCTTGAGAGCGGGTCTTCCAATATTTGTGTCCCACAAATATCTATCAACCTTGGTTGCAACCTTGTCCCACATTCACCATTTGAATGCTAACCAATCCAAGTTCATAATAGTCTAGACCTCACACTTGTTCCCACAAATGTGATCAACTACGGAATTCAGAATAATAGTTTATTCATGGATAAAATATGCAAAATTGGAACATGACTCATAAATAAATTAATACCATAATTATATTAATGAGTTTGAACTAATTCGTTCCGTTACAATACATAAAATAGATCAATTCCAATCACTAGAATATCGAAGCCCTAATGCACAAACATGTCCCTCATGTTTTGGCCCATGTAAAAGCTTCGTGAGTGGATCCGCAACATTTTGATCTGTGTGAACCTTGTGAATACATATCTTTCCCTTTTCAACCTCATCCCTAATGTAGTTGAATCTCCGCTCAATGTGACGAGTCTTTTGATGAGCACGAGGTTCCTTGATTTGAGCAATCGCACCCTCGTTGTCACAAAAGATCTCAAGAGGGTCCTGAATGGAAGGGACCACTCCTAAGTCGTCGATGAATTTCTTCATCCATGCAGCTTCGTGAGCTGCCAATGAGGCGGCAATGTACTCCGACTCTGTAGTGGATAACGCAACAACTTCCTGTTTTGAGCTCTTCCAAGAGACCGCACCACCATTCAACATGAAGACATAACCGGATTGTGATCGAGAGTCATCTCGATCAGTTTGGAAACTCGCGTCCATGTAACCTTTTACAGCGAGTTCCTCCTCACCAGACCCATATATTAGAAACATATCCTTAGTCCTTCTAAGGTATTTCAATATACATTTAACCGCAGTCCAATGACTATTTCCCGGGTTATTCTGGTATCTACTTGTCAAGCTTAGAGCGCATGATACATCCGGTCTAGTACATATCATTGCATACATGATAGACCCAATAGCAGATGCGTATGGGACTTTCTTCATTCTCTCTTGTTCATCTTTCGTGGTAGGACACTGAGATGAACTGAGAACGGTTCCCTTTTGAATAGGTACCAAACCTTTCTTAGAGTTTTCCATCTTGAACCTTTTCAAGATTTTATCAATGTATGTACTTTGACTTAAACCTATCAATCTCTTGGATCTATTCCTATAGATCCCAATCCCCAATATGTATTGTGCTTCTCCAAGATCCTTAATGGAGAAGCAACTCTTTAGCCAAGTTTTGACTTCTTGCATTGTGGTAATATCATTCCCAAATAATAATATATCATCCACATATAGCACAAGGAACATTATAGAGCTCCCACTAGCCTTCTTCTACACACAAGCTTCATCACCATTTTTAATGAAGCCAAATTTCTTTGCCTCTTCATTAAAGCGATGATTCCACATTCTAGATGCTTGTTTCAATCCGTAGATTGACTTCTTTAACTTGCATACCTTCTTAGGATTTTTCGGATCAACAAAACCTTCGGGCTGTACCATATAGACATCTTCCTCAAGATATCCATTTAGGAAAGCGGTTTTGACATCCATTTGCCATATTTCATAGTCATAGTGAGCAGCAATGGCAAATAATATCCTAATAGACTTTAGCATTGCCACTGGCGAGAAAGTTTCATCATAATCAACCCCTTGAGTTTGAGTGAAACCTTTTGCTACAAGTCTAGCTTTGTATGTATCCAAGTTTCCATGTATGTCGGTTTTCTTCTTGAAAAGCCATTTGCAATCAACTAGCTTGGAGCTAGGAGGTTGCACAACAAGTTCCCAAACTTGGTTTTCATACATGGATTGCATCTCGGCGTTCATGGCTTCCTGCCATTTATCTTTATCAATCCTTGATAAAGCATCTTTGTAGTTTGTCGGTTCATCCAAATCAACCGTATAGCAACCATCCACGAGAAACCCATATCTCTCGGGAGGATTACTAATCCTACTAGATCTTCGAACGTCTTGTGTACCTTGATCATCCACTTGATCATTTTCAACATCCTCATGTTGAGTACTAGTGCCAACCAATTGTGTATCATCGGCTTGATCTTGTACCTCTACAAGATCTATCTTCCTTTCACCATCACCTTCCATAAGGAACTTGGTTTCTAGGAATTCCGCTTTTCGAGCAACAAATACTGTTTGCTCGGATGGATCATAGAAGTAATATCACATGTCATCTTTGGGATATCCTATGAAGATACACTTTGTGGATCGAGCATGTAGCTTATTAGCTACATAACGCTTAGGATAAGCTTCACATCCCCATACTTTCAAGTATGAAAGAGAAGGAGGTTTTCCAAACCACATCTCATGAGGAGTTCGTTCCACTTTCTTGGTTGGGGCCATATTTAAAATACGAGCCGCGGAGCTTAGACAATAACCCCAAAATGATAGAGGTAACGAGCTTCTTGCCATCATAGATCGAACCATATCCATTAGGGTTCGGTTCCTCCTTTCGGAAACTCCATTAAGTTGGGGTGTTCCGGGTGGAGTAAGTTGTGAGATAATCCCACAACTCCTAAGATGATCTTGGAAGGTATCGCTTAGGTATTCACCTCCTCTATCGGTACGAAGTACCTTAATTGTCCTATTGAGTTGATTTTGTACTTCGTTTTGATATTCTTTGAATGCTTCAAACGTTTCGTCCTTGTGTCTTAATAAGTAGACATATCCGAAACGACTAAAGTCATCAATGAAAGTAACAAAGTATCTTTCACCATTCCAAGTCATGGGTTTAAAGGGTCCACATACATCCGAATGTATTAATCCCAATAAATCTTTAGCCCTTTCATAAGTCCCTTTGAAAGGTGCTTTAGTCATCTTGCCTTGTAAACAAGATTCACATACATCAAATGAATCCATTTTATTTGATTTCAAAAGTCCATTCTTTTGAAGTGTATGCATTCGGTTCTTGTTTATGTGACCAAGGCGACAATGCCATAAATAGGAATCACTCAAATCTCTTTTGAGTTTCTTGGTGCTAGTATGGTATATAGAGCTCGATGATGCGTCATCATGAACCAATTCATAAATTCCATTTGAAGGCGAAGCCTTGAAATAGAATACATTATCTTTAGAAACATGAATATCATCATCAATAAAATTAACAACGTAACCACATTGTTTTAAGCAAGAAATAGAAATAATGTTTCTACACAAATCCGGAGCATACAAAACATTTTCTAAAATAAGTTCCAATCCGCTTGGAAGCTTCAAAACAAAATCTCCTTGAGCTTTAACATGCACCTTTGCACCATTGCCCATATAGAGACTTGATGTTCCCGCCATATGATCACTTCTTTTGAACCCCTGCAAAGAATTGCAAATATGAGTTCCACATCCCGTGTCTAATACCCATGTATTAGAAGAAGTAATATTAAGCTATATATATACCATATATATATTACCTGAGGTTTGCCCTGCATCCCTCTTGTCCTTCAACTCCTTAAGGTAGACCGGACAGTTTCGTTTCCAATGACCCATCTCACCGCAATCGAAACATGGGTCTTCCTTGGGGTTTGTCTTCTCGGCTACCTTTTGCTTCTTAGCCTTGTTGATGGTTGGGTTAACCATCTTCCCCTTCCCGTTGCCTTGATAGGCGGGTCCTTTTCTCTTAGCCACCTTTGGCTTAGAGGTGTTACCTTTGGATCCACCTTGATCGATTGCTAACACGGGTAAAGCCCTTTTACCCATGCTAGTTTCCGCCGTTCTAAGCATACCGTGAAGCTCACCTATACTCTTATCCATCCCATTCATATTGTAATTAATTACAAATTGATCAAACCTTTTTGATAGGGAGTTAAGGATAAGATCGGTGGCTAACTCATTAGATATGTTTAGGTTAAGACGGTTAGCACGATCGATAAGGCTTTTCATCTTAAGTACATAAGATGAAACCGATTGGGTATCGTCCATACGACAAGCATGTAGCACCCGAACCGTTTCGAAGCGCTCGACACGTGCTTGTTGGAGGAACATCTCCTTCAATTGCGTTATCATGTCGTATGCACTATGGTGCTCGAAATCCTTTTGGAGTTCGGGTATCATAGTCCCAAGAATTAAGCATGAGACTTGAAGGGAGTCATGGCAATACTTATCGTAAGAGGCCATTGCCTCCACATCATTCTCATCCGGTTGATCGGGAATGGGGTCCTCAAGTACATATGCTTTATCCTCTTGTTTGAGGACAATCCGAAGATTGCGGAACCAATCCATAAAGTTGGTATGATTGAGTTTGTCTTTCTCGAGGAGAGACCGTAACGATAGGTTGTTCATATTAAGTGGTGCGTTTTGCATGTTGTTGTTGTTATTAGCGGCCATCTACAAAATTTCAACAAAGTCCTTTTAAGTATCGATTTTAAATTTAATAAACAATACCCTTTTAATTTGTTTTATTAAATATTAGAATCCAACGGTAAATCAAATTCCGGTTAGGTGACCTTTATCCCGTCATTTGATTTAGCTAGGTAGTCATAATGACAATTGCAATCCTTTTGCAACTTCTAAGTTATGGGATCATGCAATCCTTTTGCATGGCATATTAATCCCATCAACGCCTATTTGTTCCTCATGCTTCGGTGACCCTAAGTTCATGATTCCCAAATCAAGTCGTCCTACTTGTGTAAACATGTAGACTTAACATACAAGTGGTTAGGTGACCTTTATCCCACATGTATGCGAAGTGTACCTTATTGATATTAGTTCACTCATGACGGTTAGGTGACCTTTATCCCATCAAGAGATTCCTAATATGTCTAAGTGTTTCCACAAAAGGATGACGTTTAACTTGTTTACCTTGTTATAGTAAAGGGATTTTAGGTATTCTACATTCTAGTTTAGAAAACAAAGTGCTATACACCAACATGCATCTGGTGTGTAGTATATTTATGAAAAACCCATTTTCATGTCCTTTTTAGTAAACCAATTACTAGTTATAAACCATTTCATTACCTTTTAAATAAACCATTTTATTTAAGTCTAATAACCAATTATTAGTGTCATTTTGTTATGTTTTATTATAACCATTTATAATGTATTATGCAAGTTGTAAACATGTGATAATCTTGTAGCAACCAAACATACAAACATACACAAACATGCATAACAAAGTGTTCACAATCAAGAGCCATTTTGGTGGACATTTGTTTAGCCAAAACAAAAGTCACCTAAGAGGGTTAACCAAAGTAAGAGATTTTTAAACAAATCTCCCACTTAATCTTGTAATCTTCAAAAGCTCCATCTTGTAATCTTCATCTTCATTTTACAAAATTATATCCTAATACAATTTTCTAGAAAATGAAATAACAACCTATTCTATTTTTACAAACAAATAGAATAAATTACATGAAAAATTACAAGATTACTTACAACTTATTACAAACCAAAATTACAAAATTATTACAAATTTATACAAACCATATGAATGAATATAACAACCATGAAAAATAACCAAATCATCCAAACATTCAACCACACGGTCTAGGCTCGATTGTGAACAATAACATAACAACAAATCTTGGCCAAACTTGAAGTCCCAAACCCACTTTTAGGACCCAATAATTCGGCCAAGACACCAAACCCACCAAAACTCATGATTTTCACATTCTACTTTCATGCATGTTGGTAGATTGTAAAATAAATGAGTTTACTAGCCAAAAACAAGAAGCATATTAACAAGACTTTGGCTCTAGATACCATTGATGGAATTCATCAACTAAACAAGTTTACAAGACCCATTTGGTAGTATATGTAATATGTATATAAAGCGGAAGCATTTTAAAGTTGCATGTGTAGTTTAACCTTTTAAACTTGAATTCCATGTATAGATCTAGTCTTGAAAATATACTAAAATGTAAATAGAAGCTAGTTAGGGTTTTATTCCTTCTCCTAAGATGGAGGTTGAAGAAGCAAGATGAAGATGATGAACAAGCTAGTTTCTCACTTGAAACCTCAAGCCTTTGATACCCACAAACCTTTGTATATCAACACCCTTCAAACTTGGTTAGGATTTAGACACAAATGCAAGAAAATCAATTGAAGAACACCTTGTTCTTCCTCCCTAAAAATCGGCCAAGATGAGAGTTGGAAGAGAGTTTTAGATTTTGAAATTGCAAGTGAGATGTGTGTATTGGAATGTGCAAGAAGGCATGCAAAAGGTAGAGTGTAATATTTAATAAAAGCAAGCATGGGGAGGCTATGTGGAAGTCCCCAAAAACCGTCCCATTATTACCCCCTTTTTTTTTTTTTTTTTGCTTTTATTATTTACTTCTTGATGAATGCACTCTTTATATATATAATTACATGCACATATGTATATCTTTATAAACCACTTATAAAGTTATATATATGTTACTTGCACATCAAATATAATTTTATAAACCACTTTATAAAATTATAACACCCACATGAGTTAATCATACAAATAATTAAACTTGCACTTATAATTATCCAAATAATTATTTCTTGCATTTTATCTTTAGAAAACCAAATTCTAAAGTCTAAGTGTCAAGTATTTATTTTAAAGATCCACTCATTAAAACAAATACATAAAAGTGTTGACGGCTTGTTATTGGGTATGACCCGACTTGGATCATAACATATTGGCCACATTAATTAATTATGTCTCTCGGGCACATGAAATACCTTCAAAAATAACAGCGCCCAATTCCAAAACGTGGGTCGTATAATTCTTCTCGTGAATCTTCAATTGTCTAGATGCATAAGCAATTACCTTCTTTCGTTGCATTAATACACAACCGAGACCTTGCTTTGAGGCGTCACAATATATCACAAAATCATCATTCCCTTCAGGAAATGATAATATAGGTGCCGTAGTTAAATTTTTCTTCAATAATTGAAACGCTTTCTCTTGTTCATCCTTCCATTCAAATTTCTTCCCTCTATGCGTTAATGCAGTCAAGGGTTTTGCTATTTTGGAAAACTTTTCAACGGTTTCAATCTTTGCCGGATCAACCTGAATACCTTCTTTGTTTACCACGTGACTGAGGAATTGAACTTCTTTCAATCAAAATGCACACTTTGAAAACTTAGCGTACAGTTTTTCCTTCCTCAACAATTCTAACACTTTTTTCAAATGTTCTCTGTGCTCTTGATCATTCTTTGAGTAAATAAGTATGTCATCGATGAAAACAATGACAAACTTGTCAAGATATGGTCCACACACTCGGTTCATGAGGTCCATGAACATAGCTGGTGCGTTAGTCAATCCAAACGGCATAACCATTAACACATAATGACCGTAACGCATTCTAAAAGCCGTCTTTGGAATATCATCTTCCTTCACCCGCATTTGATGATACCCGGAACGTAAATCAATCTTCAAATAAACCGACGAACCTTGCAGTTGATCAAATAAATCATCGATTCTTGATAGTGGATAATGGTTCTTGATGGTAAACTTGTTCAATCTCGGTAATCGATACACAATCTGAACGTACAATCCTTCTTCTGGACAAACAACACTGGTGCTCCCCATGGTGATGTGCTTGGTTGAATGAAATCACGCTCCAAAAGTTCTTTTAATTGGCTTTGTAATTCTTTCAATTCGCTGGGTGCGAGTTTGTAAGGAGTACGAGCTATTGGTGCAGCTCCTAGTACAAGGTCTATTTGAAATTCGACGGGTCGGTGTGGAGGTAGTCCCGGTAATTCTTTCGAAAATACATCGGGAAATTCTTTTGCGACGGGAACATCATTGATGTTCTTTTCTTCAGTTTGTACTTTCTCGACGTGTGCTAGAATGGCATAGCAACCTTTTTTTATTAGCTTCTGCGCCTTCAAGCTACTAATAATATTTAGCTTCGCGTTGCTCTTTTCTCCGTACACCATTAAGGGTTTTCCCTTTTCGCGTACAATGCGAATCACATTTTTGTAACAAACGACTTCTGCTTTCTCCTTTTTCAACCAGTCAATACCAATTATCACATCAAAACTCCCTAATTCTACTGGTATCAAGTTAATCTTAAACGTTTCGCCAACCAGTTTAATTTTTCGGTTCCGGCATATTTTATCGGCTTTAATTAATTTGCCGTCTGCTAATTCGAGTAAAAACTTATTATCCAAAGGCGTTAAAGGGCAACTTAATTTGACACAAAAATCTCTACTCATATAGCTTCTATCCGCACCCGAATTAAATAAAACATAAGCAGGTTTTTCATCAATAAGAAACGTACCCGTAACAAGCTCCGGGTCTTCCTGCGCTTCTGCCGCGTTGATGTTGAAGACTCTTCCACAGATTTGCCGATTATTATTCCCTTGGTTTGGGCATGCTCTGCTGAAATGGCCCGGCTTTCCGCATCCGTAACAAATAATAGGATTATTTGTTATATTATTTTTATAGGCCGTCGGTCCATATGTGTCACATTTCGTTGCACCATGACCGCTTCTGTTACACTTGGTACACACTACAGCATAGAACTTCTCCGGATGGTATCCGTCACACCTTCTGCATTGAATTTTCTGATTTTTGTTGCCATCGTTGTTATCGAGATGGTTGTGGTTGCGGTTGTTATTGTTGTTGGGATGGTTGTTGTAGTTATTGTTGTTGGGATTGCGATTGGTGTTGTTGCATTTGATGATGCAGTTGTTGTGATAGTGGTTGCGATTATGATTGTGATTGTTGTTGTTGTTGTATTGGTGACCCTTATCACTGTTTTCTTCCCACTTTCTGTTGACTTGTTTCATTTTGGCCTCCTCGGTCGCCTGCTCTTTAATTCTTCCTTCAATCTGGTTTATTAGTTTGTGAGCCATTCAACTTGCCTTTTGTATGGAGGTAGGCTCATTTGAACTCACATCCTCCTGAATCCTCTCTGGTAACCCTTTCACAAATGCATCGATATGCTTTTCTTCATCTTCGAACACTCTTGGACATAATAGGCACAACTCTGTGAATCGTCGTTCGTATGTGATAATATCGAATCCTTGCGTTCGTAATCCTCTAAGCTCTACCTTGAGCTTATTGATCTCATTTCTGGGACGGTACTGCTCATTCATCATGTGTTTGAATACTGACCACGGTAGTGCGTAAGCAGCATCTTGTCCCACCTGCTCGAGATAGATGTTCCACCATGTTTGTGACGACCCGAAAATTTCCGATCAAATTTAAACTTAATCTTCAAATGATTTAATGTTTCCGACACGATAAGCAAAGTCTGTTAGGTTGAGTCTCAAAAACTTTGAACTGTTTCATTTACTCAATTACCATACGACTGTTCTCGACGATTCACGAAAAACAGTAATATATATATATATATATATATATATATATATATATATATATATATATATATATATATATATATATATATATATATATATATATATATATATATATATATATATATATATATATATAATAATAATAATAATAATAATAATTTGAAATACGATTTAATTGTTAGAACTAAATATGTAAAATAATTTACACTATAATGAAACTTGTTATTAAAACGTTAACCATATATATATATATATATATATATATATATATATATATATATATATATATATATATATATATATATATATATATATATAAGGTATTTCGAATTTAATTATTAAACGATAGTAACTCTAGTTTGTCATTTAGTTTTTTTTTATATAACAAGGTATCATCCTTAATTAATTAATACACCTTAGTGCTTACTTTAAATCAATGTACCTATTATTGTCAAAGATATTAGTTTTTATACGAATCATCCTCTGTACCTTATTTGATATTAACATCTAAACTTAAATATATACAGATAATGTCGTATAGTAAAAAAAAGTGATAACCCGTGAATGCATGTTAAACATGCAACGTAAATGAAAATATCTTAACACTTTTGTGACGCCCCGTACAAAAACCATCGTGTACGATTCGTCAATAACATGATCTTTACACGGTCAAATACTATATGCTGTTTGAAAACCAGTTTGTATTCATAAAAACATAGCGTTTTACAAAAGATAACGTGACACAGAGGTCATTACAAAGCCATTATTCAAATAACATAAGTTGCGAATGCAAAATAAAAGTTTCATGATTGAGACATCTCTAAGTAATGCAGCAGATATCTAACACAGCAGGTCCTTAACAACAAGTCTAAACAGCATGACAGCAAGTCTAACTGCGGAAGCAACAAACCTCTAAGCACATGACAAAACATGCTTAAAAACGTCAACAATAATGTTGGTGAGCTATAGTTTAAATTGTAACAGTAATATAAGATTGACCACGAGATTTCAATGTTTCAAAACAGTATGAAAAGTATATGTATAACCGTGGGAACATGGTTGAAATGTCCCGTTCTTATTGATTAAAAACGTTCCATATTAATTGATTTCGTTGCGAGGTTTTGACCTCTATATGAGACGTTTTTCAAAGACTGCATTCATTTTAAAACAAACCATAACCTTTATTTCATCAATAAAGGTTTAAAAAGCTTTACGTAGATTATCAAATAATGATAATCTAAAATATCCTGTTTACACACGACCATTACATAATGGTTTACAATACAAATATGTTACAACAAAATAAGTTTCTTGAATGCAGTTTTTACACAATATCATACAAGCATGGACTTCAAATCTCGTCCTTATTTAAGTATGCGACAGCGGAAGCTCTTAATAATCACCTGAGAATAAACATGCTTAAAACGTCAACAAAAATGTTGGTGAGTTATAGGTTTAACCTATATATATCAAATCATAATAATAGACCACAAGATTTCATATTTCAATACACATCCCATACATAGAGATAAAAATTATTCATATGGTGAACACCTGGTAACCGACATTAACAAGATGCATATATAAGAATATCCCCATCATTCCGAGACACCCTTCGGATATGATATAAATTTCGAAGTACTAAAGCATCCGGTACTTTGGATGGGGTTTGTTACGCCCAATAGATCTATCTTTAGGATTCGCGTTAATTAGGGTGTCTGTTCCCTAATTCTTAGATTACCAGACTTAATAAAAAGGGGCATATTCGATTTCGATAATTCAACCATAGAATGTAGTTTCACGTACTTGTGTCTATTTTGTAAATCATTTATAAAACCTGCATGTATTCTCATCCCAAAAATATTAGATTTTAAAAGTGGGACTATAACTCACTTTCACAGATTTTTACTTCGTCGGGAAGTAAGACTTGGCCACTGGTTGATTCACGAACCTATAACAATATATACATATATATCAAAGTATGTTCAAAATATATTTACAACACTTTTAATATATTTTGATGTTTTAAGTTTATTAAGTCAGCTGTCCTCGTTAGTAACCTACAACTAGTTGTCCACAGTTAGATGTACAGAAATAAATCGATAAATATTATCTTGAATCAATCCACGACCCAGTGTATACGTATCTCAGTATTGATCACAACTCAAACTATATATATTTTGGAATCAACCTCAACCCTGTATAGCTAACTCCAACATTCACATATAGAGTGTCTATGGTTGTTCCGAAATATATATAGATGTTTCGACATGATAGGTCGAAACATTGTATACGTGTCTATGGTATCTCAAGATTACATAATATACAATACAAGTTGATTAAGTTATGGTTGGAATAGATTTGTTACCAATTTTCACGTAGCTAAAATGAGAAAAATTATCCAATCTTGTTTTACCCATAACTTCTTCATTTTAAATCCGTTTTGAGTGAATCAAATTGCTATGGTTTCATATTGAACTCTATTTTATGAATCTAAACAAAAAAAGTATAGGTTTATTGTCGGAAAAATAAGTTACAAGTCGTTTTTGTAAAGGTAGTCATTTCAGTCGAAAGAACGACGTCTAGATGACCATTTTAGAAAACATACTTCCACTTTGAGTTTAACCATAATTTTTGGATATAGTTTCATGTTCATAATAAAAATCATTTTCTCAGAATAACAACTTTTAAATCAAAGTTTATCATAGTTTTTAATTAACTAACCCAAAATAGCCCGCGGTGTTACTACGACGGCGTAAATCCGGTTTTACGGTGTTTTTCGTGTTTCCAGGTTTTAAATCATTAAGTTAGCATATCATACAGATATAGAACATGTGTTTAGTGTTAGCATATCATACAGATATAGAACATGTGTTTAGTTGATTTTAAAAGTCAAGTTAGAAGGATTAACTTTTGTTTGCGAACAAGTTTAGAATTAACTAAACTATGTTCTAGTGATTACAAGTTTAAACCTTCGAATAAGATAGCTTTATATGTATGAATCGAATGATGTTATGAACATCATTACTACCTTAAGTTCCTTGGATAAACCTACTGGAAAAGAGAAAAATGGATCTAGCTTCAATGGATCCTTGGATGGCTCGAAGTTCTTGAAGCAGAATCATGACACGAAAACAAGTTCAAGTAAGATCATCACTTGAAATAAGATTGTTATAGTTATAGAAATTGAACCAAAGTTTGAATATGATTATTACCTTGTATTAGAATGATAACCTACTGTAATAAAAAAAGATTTCTTGAGGTTGGATGATCACTTTACAAGATTGGAAGTGAGCTAGCAAACTTGAAAGTATTCTTGATTTTATGTAACTACAACTTGTAGAATATATGAAGAACACTTAGAACTTCAAGATAGAACTTGAGAGAGATCAATTAGATGAAGAAAATTGAAGAATGAAAGTGTTTGTAGGTGTTTTTGGTCGTTGGTGTATGGATTAGATATAAAGGATATGTAATTTTGTTTTCATGTAAATAAGTCATGAATGATTACTCATATTTTTGTAATTTTATGAGATATTTCATGCTAGTTGCCAAATGATGGTTCCCACATGTGTTAGGTGACTCACATGGGCTGCTAAGAGCTGATCATTGGAGTGTATATACCAATAGTACATACATCTAAAAGCTGTGTATTGTACGAGTACGAATACGGGTGCATACGAGTAGAATTGTTGATGAAACTGAACGAGGATGTAATTTTAAGCATTTTTGTTAAGTAGAAGTATTTTGATAAGTGTATTGAAGTCTTTCAAAAGTGTATAAATACATATTAAAACACTACATGTATATACATTTTAACTGAGTCGTTAAGTCATCGTTAGTTGTTACATGTAAGTGTTGTTTTGAAACCTTTAGGTTAACGATCTTGTTAAATGTTGTTAACCCAATGTTTATAATATCAAATGAGATTTTAAATTATTATATTATCATGATATTATCATGTATGAATATCTCTTAATATGATATATATACATTAAATGTCTTTACAACGATAATCGTTACATATATGTCTCGTTTAAAAATCATTAAGTTAGTAGTCTTGTTTTTACATATGTAGTTCATTGTTAATATACTTAATGATATGTTTACTTATCATAGTATCATTTTAACTATATATATATATATCCATATATATGTCATCATATAGTTTTTATAAGTTTTAACGTTCGTGAATCACCGGTCAACTTGGGTGGTCAATTGTCTATATGAAACATATTTCAATTAATCAAGTCTTAACCAGTTTGATTGCTTAACATGTTGGAAACATTTAATCATGTAAATATCAATCTCAATTAATATATATAAACATGGAAAAGTTCGGGTCACTACAGTACCTACCCGTTAAATAAATTTCGTCCCGAAATTTTAAGCTGTTGAAGGTGTTAACGAATCATCTGGAAATAGATGCGGGTATTTCTTCTTCATCTGATCTTCACGCTCCCAGGTGAACTCGGGTCCTCTACGAGCATTCCATCGAACCTTAACAATTGGTATCTTGTTTTGCTTAAGTCTTTTAACCTCAAGATCCATTATTTCGACGGGTTCTTCGATGAATTGAAGTTTTTCGTTGATTTGGATTTCATCTAACGGAATAGTGAGATCTTCTTTAGCAAAACATTTCTTCAAATTCGAGACGTGGAAAGTGTTATGTACAGCTGCGAGTTGTTGAGGTAACTCAAGTCGGTAAGCTACTGGTCCGACACGATCAATAATATTGAATGGTCCAATATACCTTGGATTTAATTTCCCTCGTTTACCAAATCGAACAACGCCTTTCCAAGGTGCAACTTTAAGCATGACCATCTCTCCAATTTCAAATTCTATATCTTTTCTTTTAATGTCAGCGTAGCTCTTTTGTCGACTTTGGGCGGTTTTCAACCGTTGTTGAATTTGGATGATCTTCTCGGTAGTTTCTTGTATAATCTCCGGACCCGTAATCTGTCTATCCCCCATTTCACTCCAACAAATCGTAGACCTGCACTTTCTACCATAAAGTGCTTCAAACGGCGCCATCTCAATGCTTGAATGGTAGCTGTTGTTGTAGGAAAATTCTGCTAATGGTAGATGTCGATCCCAACTATTTCCGAAATCAATAACACATGCTCGTAGCATGTCTTCAAGCGTTTGTATCGTCCTTTCGCTCTGCCCATCAGTTTGTGGATGATAGGCAGTACTCATGTCTAGACGAGTTCCTAATGCTTGCTGTAATGTCTGCCAGAATCTTGAAATAAATCTGCCATCCCTATCAGAGATAATAGAGATTGGTATTCCATGTCTGGAGACGACTTCCTTCAAATACAGTCGTGCTAACTTCTCCATCTTGTCATCTTCTCTTATTGGCAGGAAGTGTGCTGATTTGGTGAGACGATCAACTATTACCCAAATAGTATCAAAACCACTTGCAGTCCTTGGCAATTTAGTGATGAAATCCATGGTAATGTTTTCCCATTTCCATTCTGGGATTTTGGGTTGTTGAAGTAGACCTGATGGTTTCTGATGCTCAGCTTTGACCTTAGAACACGTCAAACATTCTCCTACGTATTTAGCAACATCGGCTTTCATACCCGGCCACCAAAAATGTTTCTTGAGATCCTTGTACATCTTCCCCATTCCAGGATGTATTGAGTATCTGGTTTTATGAGCTTCTCTAAGTACCATTTCTCTCATATCTCCAAATTTTGGTACCCAAATCCTTTCAGCCCTATACCGGGTTCCGTCTTCCCGAATATTAAGATGCTTCTCCGATCCTTTGGGTATTTCATCCTTTAAATTTCCCTCTTTTAAAACTCCTTGTTGCGCCTCCTTTATTTGAGTAGTAAGGTTATTATGAATCATTATATTCATAGATTTTACTCGAATGGGTTCTCTGTCCTTCCTGCTCAGGGCATCGGCTACCACATTTGCCTTCCCCGGGTGGTAACGAATCTCAAAGTCGTAATCATTCAACAATTCAATCCACCTACGCTGCCTCATATTCAGTTGTTTCTGATTAAATATGTGTTGAAGACTTTTGTGGTCGGTATATATAATACTTTTGACCCCATATAAGTAGTGCCTCCAAGTCTTTAATGCAAAAACAACCGCGCCTAATTCCAAATCATGCGTCGTATAATTTTGTTCGTGAATCTTCAATTGTCTAGACGCATAAGCAATCACCTTCGTTCATTGCATTAATACACAACCGAGACCTTGCTTTGATGCGTCACAATAAATCAAAAAATCATCATTCCCTTCAGTCAATGACAATATAGGTGCCGTAGTTAGCTTTTTCTTCAATAACTGAAACGCTTTCTCTTGTTCATCATTCCATTCAAATTTCTTCCCTTTATGCGTTAATGCAGTCAAGGGTTTTGCTATTCTGGAAAAGTCTTGGATGAACCTTCTGTAGTAACCAGCTAGTCCTAAAAACTGGCGTATGTGTTTCGAAGTTTTCGGGGTTTCCCACTTTTCAACAGTTTCTATCTTTGCCGGATCCACCTTAATACCTTCTTTGTTCACTATGTGACCGAGGAATTGAACTTCTTCCAACCAAAATGCACACTTTGAAAACTTAGCGTACAATTCTTCCTTCCTCAATACTTCTAACACCTTTCTCAAATGTTCACTGTGTTCTTGGTCATTCTTTGAGTAAATAAGTATGTCATCAATGAAAACAATGACAAAATTGTCAAGGTATGGTCCACACACTCGGTTCATAAGGTCCATGAACACAGCTGGTGCATTAGTTAAACCAAACGGCATGACCATAAACTCGTAATGACCGTAACGTGTTCTGAAAGCAGTCTTTGGAATATCATCTTCTTTCACCCGCATTTGATAATACCCGGAACGTAAGTCAATCTTTGAATAAACAGACGAGCCTTGTAGTTGATCAAATAAGTCGTCGATTCTCGGTAGTGGGTAGCGGTTCTTGATGGTAAGTTTGTTCAACTCTCGGTAGTCGATACACAACCTGAATGTACCATCTTTCTTCTTGACAAACAAAACAGGAGCTCCCCACGGTGATGTGCTTGGTCGAATGAAACCACGCTCTAAAATTTCTTGTAATTGGCTTTGCAGTTCTTTCATCTCGCTGGGTGCGAGTCTGTAAGGAGCACGAGCTATTGGTGCAGCTCCTGTTACAAGATCTATTTGAAATTCAACGGATCGATGTGGGGGTAATCCCGTTAATTCTTTCGGAAATACATCGGGAAATTCTTTTGCAATGGGAACATCATTGATGCTCTTTTCTTCAGTTTGTACTTTCTCGACTTGTGCTAGAACAGCATAGCAACCTTTTCTTATTAGTTTTTGTGCCTTCAAATTACTAATAAGATGTAGCTTCGTGTTGCCCTTTTCTCCGTACACCATTAAGGGTTTTCCTTTTTCTCGTATAATGCGAATTGCATTTTTGTAACAGACGATCTCTGCTTTCACTTCTTTCAACCAGTCCATACCGATTATCACATCAAAACTCCCTAACTCTACTGGTATCAAATCAATCTTAAATGTTTCGCTAACCAGTTTAATTTCTCGATTCCGACATATATTATTTGCTGAAATTAATTTACCATTTGCTAATTCGAGTAAAAATTTACTATCCAAAGGCGTCAATTGACAACTTAATTTAGCACAAAAATCTCTACTCATATAGCTTCTATCCGCACCCGAATCAAATAAAACGTAAGCAGATTTTTTTGTCAATAAGAAACGTACCCGTAACAAGCTCCAGGTCTTCCTGTACCTCTGCCGCATTAATATTGAAAACTCTTCCGCGGCCTTGTCCATTCGTGTTCTCCTGGTTCGGGCAATTTCTAATAATGTGGCCCGATTTTCCACATTTATAACAAACTACATTGGCATAACTTGCTCCGACACTACTTGCTCCGCCATTACTCGTTCCGACACCATTTGTTCCTTTCGTTCTATTAACCCCTGGTCAGTAGACCTCACACTTCGCCGCGCTATGACCATTTCTTTTACACTTGTTGCAAAATTTGGTGCAGAACCCCGAGTGATTTTTTTCACACCTTTGGCATAGCTGCTTCTGATTGTTGTTGTTGTTGCGGTTATTATTGTTATTAGGATGATTGTTGTAGTTGCTGTTGTTGTTGTTGTTGTTGTTGTTGTTGTTGTTGTTGGGCCGTTTGTTGTAGTTGCGATTGATGTTGCGATTGTTGTTGTAATTGCTGTTGTTGTTGTATTGGTGATTCTTATCACCGTTTTCCTCCCACTTTGTTTTGACTTGTTTCACATTGGCCTCTTCAGCAGTCTGTTCTTTAATTCTTTCTTCAATCTGGTTCACTAGTTTGTGAGCCATTCTACATGCCTGTTGTATGGAGGCGGGCTCGTGTGAACTTATATCTTCTTGGATTCTTTCCGGTAATCCTTTCACAAACGCGTCGATCTTCTCTTCCTCATCTTCGAATGCTCCCGGACACAATAGGCACAATTCTGTGAATTGTCTTTCATACGTGGTAATATCAAATCCTTGGGTTCGTAACCCTCAAAGTTCTGTCTTGAGCTTATTGACCTCAGTTCTGGGACGGTACTTCTCGTTCATCAAGTGCTTGAATGCTGACCACGGTAGTGCGTACGCATCGTCTTGTCCCACTTGCTCTAGATATGTATTCCACCATGTTAACGCAGAACCTGTGAAGGTATGCGTAGCGTACTTTACTTTGTCCTCTTCAGTACACTTACTTATGGCAAACACCGATTCGACCTTCTCGGTCCACCATTTCAATCCGATTGGTCCTTCGGTTCCATCAAATTCCAAAGGTTTGCAGGCAGTGAATTCTTTGTAGGTGCATCCTACACGATTTCCTCTACTGCTAGATCCAAGGTTATTGTTGGTATGTAGCGCAGCCTGTACTGCGGCTATGTTTGAAGCTAGAAAAGTACGGAATTCCTCTTCATTCATATTCACGGTGTGTCGAGTAGTCGGTGCCATTTCCTTCAAAATAGTCAAATGGAACAAGTTAATCATACAGAATATTAAGAGTAGTTAATAGTATTTCGTAGCATAATATGAACTCATTTATAAAAGCTTTTTCTTCATATTAGCGTTTTATAAGTTTAAATTCGGGTAGTACCTACCCGTTAAGTTCATACTTAGTAGCTAATATACAATTCAACTACTACAATTCTATATGAAAAACTGATTATAATAATATTTCGCGTTCAAGCTTTTATACAATATTTTACAAACTTACAATACCGCTTATTTTACATAAAGCATGAAATATAGCACACAATAAATTTGATACAAGATGGTTGTGAAGATAATTCTAGCTAGTACACAAGTCGTTCAGCAAAGGCAATAAAGACACGTAATTCATACGTCCAGAAACAAGCATGCATTCTGGTTTTACTAGGATTACTTCCCATCCTTGGTCTTGTGGAACATAACCGTTATGGCCGTTGATAAGACAGCGTGTTGTAATGTTGTCAAAGGGACGAGGGTTACGTAATGTCCAACAGTCCCGTAACAATCTAAAAACCTCATTTCTTACCCCAATTACCGACTCCGTCACTTGTGGGAACGTTTTGTTTAATAGTTGTAGCCCGATGTTCTTGTTCTCACTTTGGTGAGAAGCGAACATTACTAATCCGTAAGCATAACATGCTTCTTTATGTTGCATGTTAGCCACTTTTTCTAAATCACGAAGTCCAATATTCGGATATATTGATTCAAAATAATTTCTTAACCCATTGCGTAAAATAGCATTTGGGTTCCCCGCAATATATGTGTCAAAGTAAACACATCGTAACTTATGGATTTCCCAATGTGATATCCCCCATCTTTCGAACGAAAGCCTTTTATAAACCAAGGCATTCTTGGAACGTTCTTCGAATGTCTTACAAACTGATCTCGCCTTAAATAGTTGTGCCGAGGAATTCTGACCGACTCTAGACAAGATTTCATCAATCAGGTCTCCGGGTAGGTCTCTTAAAATATTGGGTTGTCTATCCATTTTGTATTTTTATACTGTAAAATAGACAAGAGTTAGATTCATAAAAAAAATACTTATTAATACAAGCAATTTTTTTTTTTTACATATATCATAAAGCATAAGCACACTATATTACATATATTACACCACACGAATACAACTATCTTATTCTGACTCGCTCGTTTCTTCTTGTTCGGTTTTGGTTCGTTTTGCCAAGTTTCTAGGGATATATGATGTTCCCCTAATACGAGCCGTCGTTGTCCACATTGGTTTAGAAAAACCTGGTGGTTTAGAGGTTCCCGGGTCATTGTTACAACTTAAGGACTTCGGGGGTTGACGATACATATAAAGTTCATCGGGGTTGAAATTAGATTTCTCTATTTTTATGCCCTTTCCCTTATTATTTTCTTTTGCCTTTTTAAATTCAGTTGGGGTAATTTCTATAACATCATCGGAATTCTCGTCGGAATCCGATTCATCGGAGAATTGGTAATCCTCCCAATATTTTGCTTCCTTGTCGGAAACACCATTGACCATAATTAACCTTGGTCGGTTGGTTGAGGATTTTCTTTTACTTAACCGTTTTATTATTTCCCCCACCGGTTCTATTTCTTCATCCGGTTCCGATTCTTCTTCCGGTTCCGATTCTTCTTCCGGTTCCGACTCTTCTTCCGGTTCCTCTTCGGGAACTTGTGAATCAGTCCACGAATCATTCCAATTTACATTTGACTCTTCATTATTATTAGGTGAGTCAATGAGACTTGCTCTAGAGGTAGACATCTATCACATAATATCAAACGCGTTAAGAGATTAATATATCACATAATATTCACATGTTAAAAATATATAGTTTCCAACAAAATTTGTTAAGCAATCATTTTTCAAGTAAACATGGTCGAAGTCCAGACTCACTAATGCATCCTAACAAACTCGATAAGACACACTAATGCAAAATTCTGGTTCTCTAAGACCAATGCTCGGATACCAACTGAAATGTCCCGTTCTTATTGATTAAAAACGTTCCATATTAATTGATTTTGTTGCGAGGTTTTGACCTCTATATGAGACGTTTTTCAAAGACTGCATTCATTTTAAAACAAACCATAACCTTTATTTCATCAATAAATGTTTAAAAAGCTTTACGTAGATTATCAAATAATGATAATCAAAAATATCCTGTTTACACACGACCATTACATAATGGTTTACAATACAAATATGTTACAACAAAATAAGTTTCTTGAATGCAGTTTTTACACAATATCATACAAGCATGGACTCCAAATCTCGTCCTTATTTAAGTATGCGACAGCGGAAGCTCTTAATAATCACCTGAGAATAAACATGCTTAAAACGTCAACAAAAATGTTGGTGAGTTATAGGTTTAACCTATATATATCAAATCATAATAATAGACCACAAGATTTCATATTTCAATACACATCCCATACATAGAGATAAAAATCATTCATATGGTGAACACCTGGTAACCGACATTAACAAGATGCATATATAAGAATATCCCCATCATTCCGGGACACCCTTCGGATATGATATAAATTTCGAAGTACTAAAGCATCCGGTACTTTGGATGGGGTTTGTTAGGCCCAATAGATCTATCTTTAGGATTCGCGTCAATTAGGGTGTCTGTTCCCTAATTCTTAGATTACCAGACTTAATAAAAAGGGCAATATTCGATTTCGATAATTCAACCATAGAATGTAGTTTCACGTACTTGTGTCTATTTTGTAAATCATTTATAAAACCTGCATGTATTCTCATCCCAAAAATATTAGATTTTAAAAGTGGGACTATAACTCACTTTCACAGATTTTTACTTAGTCGGGAAGTAAGACTTGGCCACTGGTTGATTCACGAACCTATAACAATATATACATATATCAAAGTATGTTCAAAATATATTTACAACACTTTTAATATATTTTGATGTTTTAAGTTTATTAAGTCAGCTGTCCTCGTTAGTAACCTACAACTAGTTGTCCACAGTTAGATGTACAGAAATAAATCGATAAATATTATCTTGAATCAATCCACGACCCAGTGTATACGTATCTCAGTATTGATCACAACTCAAACTATATATATTTTGGAATCAACCTCAACCCTGTATAGCTAACTCCAACATTCACATATAGAGTGTCTATGGTTGTTCTGAAATATATATAGATGTGTCGACATGATAGGTCGAAACATTGTATACGTGTCTATGGTATCTCAAGATTACATAATATACAATACAAGTTGATTAAGTTATGGTTGGAATAGATTTGTTACCAATTTAGCTAAAATGAGAAAAATTATCCAATCTTGTTTTACCCATAACTTCTTCATTTTAAATCCGTTTTGAGTGAATCAAATTGCTATGGTTTCATATTGAACTCTATTTTATGAATATAAATAGAAAAAGTATAGGTTTATAGTCGGAAAAATAATTTACAAGTCGTTTTTGTAAAGGTAGTCATTTCAGTCGAAAGAACGACGTCTAGATGACCATTTTAGAAAACATACTTCCACTTTGAGTTTAACCATAATTTTTGGATATAGTTTCATGTTCATAATAAAAATTATTTTCTCAGAATAACAACTTTTAAATCAAAGTTTATCATAGTTTTTAATTAACTAACCCAAAACAGCCCGCGGTGTTACTACGACGGCTTAAATCCGGTTTTACGGTGTTTTTCGTGTTTCCAGGTTTTAAATCATTAAGTTAGCATATCATACAGATATAGAACATGTGCTTAGTTGATTTTAAAAGTCAAGTTAGAAGGATTAACTTTTGTTTGCGAACAAGTTTAGAATTAACTAAACTATGTTCTAGTGATTACAAGTTTAAACCTTCGAATAAGATAGCTTTATATGTATGAATCGAATGATGTTATGAACATCATTACTACGTTAAGTTCCTTGGATAAACCTACTGGAAAAGAGAAAAATGGATCTAGCTTCAATGGATCCTTGGATGGCTCGAAGTTCTTGAAGCAGAATCATGACACGAAAACAAGTTCAAGTAAGATCATCACTTGAAATAAGATTGTTATAGTTATAGAAATTGAACCAAAGTTTGAATATGATTATTACCTTGTATTAGAATGATAACCTACTGTAAGAAACAAAGATTTATTGAGGTTGGATGATCACATTACAAGATTGGAAGTGAGCTAGCAAACTTGAAAGTATTCTTGATTTTATGTAACTAGAACTTGTAGAATATATGAAGAACACTTAGAACTTGAAGATAGAACTTGAGAGAGATCAATTAGATGAAGAAAATTGAAGAATGAAAGTGTTTGTAGGTGTTTTTGGTCGTTGGTGTATGGATTAGATATAAAGGATATGTAATTTTGTTTTCATGTAAATAAGTCATGAATGATTACTCATATTTTTGTAATTTTATGAGATATTTCATGCTAGTTGCCAAATGATGGTTCCCACATGTGTTAGGTGACTCACATGGGCTGCTAAGAGCTGATCATTGGAGTGTATATACCAATAGTAAATACATCTAAAAGCTGTGTATTGTATGAGTACGAATACGGGTGCATACGAGTAGAATTGTTGATGAAACTGAACGAGGATGTAATTGTAAGCATTTTTGTTAAGTAGAAGTATTTTGATAAGTGTATTGAAGTCTTTCAAAAGTGTATAAATACATATTAAAACACTACATGTATATACATTTTAACTGAGTCGTTAAGTCATCGTTAGTCGTTACATGTAAGTGTTGTTTTGAAATCTTTAGGTTAACGATCTTGTTAAATGTTGTTAACCCAATGTTTATAATATCAAATGAGATTTTAAATTATTATATTATCATGATATTATCATGTATGAATATCTCTTAATATGATATATATACATTAAATGTCTTTACAACGATAATCGTTACATATATGTCTCGTTTAAAAATCATTAAGTTAGTAGTCTTGTTTTTACATATGTAGTTCATTGTTAATATACTTAATGATATGTTTACTTATAATAGTATCATGTTAACTATATATATATCCATATATATGTCATCATATAGTTTTTACAAGTTTTAACGTTCGTGAATCACCGGTCAACTTGGGTGGTCAATTGTCTATATGAAACATATTTCAATTAATCAAGTCTTAACAAGTTTGATTGCTTAACATGTTGGAAACATTTAATCATGTAAATATCAATCTCAATTAATATATATAAACATGGAAAAGTTCGGGTCACTACAATGGTAACTAGACTTAACGTAAATATAAATATCACCCCCTAAAAGTACACCTTGCGAGTGCGTATGTCCTCGAAGTATTAAACACCCGTTAAATACTAGCGCGACTAGCCCGAGTAGGGATGTCAAACCCTATGGATCCATATCTAAGATTCACGTCTACCGGTTCAAAAACCAATAGTTAAACGTTACCGTGCTAAGTGAAAGTTTATGCCGTTATATAACCCACACATATGTAAAGTTTAAGTACTCGTGTCAAATAAGTAAAACATAAAAAGCGTACGTATTCTCAGTCCCAAAAATAGTAAAGTAAAAAGGGAAGCTATAACTCACAGTGATAAAAGCGGTAAAGTAGGTAATGAAAGTATGCAAGTTCTAATAGTGCATAAAATAAGTTTAAGTGTCATCATCATCATCATTCATCATTGTAAGAGCTAAGTAAGTTTAACAAGTATAGAGATCGAAACAATAGGCTAAATTGGATCAGCTGCTACGACACCTACGTAAATCAAAAAGATGTGTAGTCAGTGGCTATGGCTCCGTATGTGAGTCCTCTAATCTCTGACCAATTTTCAGAACCTAACTAGTCTTCGTTTGACCGTGACGACGGTTTAAGTTCGAGTAGGTCAGAAATTTCAGCACAACGTTAGAAGGGCGTAGTGACTTTCGGAGGGCCATAAATCCTAAACCGTAACTCGGATTAAGACGAGGCCTAAACAGAAAATCATCTAATCGAACCGAACTAACTGAAAATAAACTTTACAGTAGCCCAGGTTACTGATAAGATCCTGAAAAATAGTAAACAAGTGCTCCAGTGGAGTTCTTGGTGCTTGATGCTCATCACGGTTCTCATCCTTGATGCTTGTAGCTTCAAGTGTACAACACATTAATGGGTTAGCATCACCTTTGAAAGGACCCGTCCTAATCCATCTGGATGAATACATTACATTTGGTTACATCCCGAGGTACTTGACCTCTATATGATACATTTTATAAACATTGCATTCGTTTTTTAAAAGACAAACTTTCATTACATCGAAAGTGACGACATGCATACCATTTCATAATATATCCAACTATAATTGATTTAATAATAATCTTGATGAACTCAATGACTCGAATGCAACGTCTTTTGAATTATTTCATGAATGACTCCTAGTAATATCTCTAAAATGAGCAAATGAACAGCGGAAGATTTCTTTCATACCTGAGAATAAACATGCTTTAAAGTGTCAACCAAAAGGTTGGTGAGTTCATTAGTTTATCATAATCGATCATTTTCATAATTTTAATAGACCACAAGAATTTCATTTCCAGTTCTCATAAATATACGTCCCATGCATAGAGACAAAAATCATTCATATGGTGAACACCTGGTAACCGACATTAACAAGATGCATATAAGAATATCCCCTATCATTCCGGGAAATCCTTCAGACATGATATAAAACGAATTCGAAGTACTAAAGCATCCGGTACTTTGGATGGGGTTCGTTAGGCCCAATAGATCTATCTTTAGGATTCGCGTCAATTAGTAGATCGGTTTACTAATTCTTAGGTTACCAAGTAAAAGGGGCATATTCGGCTTCGATCATTCACCCATATAATGTAGTTTCAATTACTTGTGTCTATTTCGTAAAACATTTATAAAAATTGCGCGTGTATTCTCAGCCCAAAAATATAAAGGGTAAAAAAAGGCAAATGAAACTCACCATACTGTATTTTGTAGTAAAAATACATATGACGACATTGAACAAATGCAGGGTTGGCCTCGGATTCACGAACCTATATCATTTGTATATATATTAAAACATATAATCGTAATCGAACAAGTTTATGTATTATTAGTAATTGTTATTTTAGTAACTTGTATGTTTAATTAATAACTATATTAACTGTATTTATTTTATATAATTAAGATATATAATTAGTATTTATTATAAAAATATTAATATTGTTATGTGATATGTATCAATTATATTCTTATATAACTATTTATTTGATAAAATAATATCACTAATAATACATAACAATTTGTATCTTTTTAAAACTAATTAGATTTAGTAATGATACTGATATTAGTAGTTTTGATAATAATACTAATAATAATATTAATAATAATAATAATAATAATAATAATAATAATAATAATAATAATAATAATAATAATTTAAATAATAATATTAATTTTAATAGTATGTTATATTATAAATCTTTATCATCATTCGTGTTTCATGTATCATCGATCATCATATATCATAATAGTTGTACTACCATCATTGTTATCAGCATTCCTAACTTCATCATCATCTTCGTTATTCTAATATAATACTTTTAGCAATAATATCCATATTCATGTATTATCATCTTTAATCTTTTTACACCTCTAAATGCATACATACACATGCACGCATGTACATGCACACGCACAGGCATGTATATATGTCTTCCAATCTTAAAACCAATTCCATGTTCATATTCTTATATAGATATCCATACTTAATAACAAAATATGGAAAGATGAAGATTAAAGAGTACTGGTTTTAAGTTTATACATAGAACAAAAGTAAGAACAGAGATGGATGATGGTGATCGAAAAAGCAAGAAGAAGAGCACTGAAATCTTCGGTTTCTTGGTGCTTGGTTGCGGGCAGGAACTCAACACCATAGGAGTCCAATCATTGTAAGACAAATTAAAATGCCATGGTCTCATTAGAAGTCCAAGAAAAACGGCCCAATCCCAAAAGGTTTACGACACACAAATTTACCTAAGTCCTTCTAGCTAGTCATATAACACGTTTTTAAAGCAGAACCAGGTTGGAAATTGTGGATTAAATAAATCCACATGATAATCTTTTATCATCACTTTAATTGAATATAATACCCAAAAGCAGAAATAACACTTTATTCCTTTTCCCATTTATCATCATATTCTTCTTTATTTATTACTATCATCATAATGTTACCAACAATTCATCATCATTATTGTTATAGAAGTTGTAACATATCATCATTCTCATCATGCTGATCATAATATCATGAATATAACCTCATCATTAATATAATTGTGGTCATCGTCCCACCCAACAGAGAAATAGGAGATGGATTACGGACTATTAACATAATCATTGTCATAATTGTCTTAACCGTTGGTCACCAACATCCATCTCTCATTTGAATCAATCACAGCAACAACAAAAAAATAAGGTTGTAGCAGCAGCAGGGATCGACGAACAGGAACAAAAAAAAAATGTAGCAACGATAAAAGGAAGAAAAGAAACATTGGGGTTTGGTTTTAGGCTTCGGTGATTTATCAGTGATATGAATGGGTTATACACCTAGCCCACTAGGTTCTCGGCCCAACAAACAATTATATATATATATATGGCCCAACTTGTAAACCTCGGCCCACGCTTTACTTCGGTCCAAGAGTCATATAAACAAGCCCCATCAAATATGATCCATACAACAGAAAAAAAAATTCGGTTTATAAAAAGAAATGGAACAGAGTAGGGTTTTTCTAGAGGAATTCTTGGATTCGTAACAGTAGGCGAAGGAATGAAAGAATATAAAATAGAACAAGTGGGTGAAGTGGATTATTTGCATAATACATGTCGACAACTAAAAGTGTGTAGGGTCTTTGGTTTATAATCAATCATCATCAATTAACATTGTGCAATATCACATCATCTTATTCCTTTTTAATCACCAATCTCATTCTGCATTTTTTTATACTCGAGTGTTCAATCTCAACATAAACGATGAGTAGCAAGTAGGTTATTCATTGGAAAATAGAAACACAAAAGATGCAGTTACAGCTGCAGTGATGGTCCATGGTGGTTGGCGATGGTTGAAACAAAAATATACGCTGCAGCCGTGGGAGTGTCAAGTGGTGGTTTATGATGGTTGAGGTGATTATTGTTGACCTTTAATGAGTAGCAGAAACAAGGATAGTAGCAGCAGGTTTGATCTTCGAATGAAGATGATGGTGGCGAGTCTGTGGTTGTTGATGATGAAGATGGTAGTGCTTAATGTTTGTTCACGAAGAAGAATTAGAGGGAGAGAGGAATAAGAGATTGATGATCGTAGGTTTGTGTGGCAGTGAAAGGTTTCATCAATAAGATGATGGTGATTGATAAGAAAGGCAATATAACAATTGGGTTTGATAAATTGAAAACAAAAATGGTGAGTGTAAATCTATAACTCTCTCTTTCTAAGTTTCGTTAATTTCTTTTTTTTCTTTTACAGATTGCAGCCGGTGGTATATATATTGTGCTTTTGAAGGATTATAATAGAAATCCAATGTACGATCAATTTGATTTGTAGTACAGAATGTGTCGACAGGTAGAATCAATCCAGGAAGAAGAAGACAAGCATTTAAAAAGAAGATGGGATTGAAAACAGAATTTGGTTATATATGAAATCAAATTTGTTCTAGTACAGATTTTAGAGACAGAATCAAAGTTCATCTACAGATTGATAATGACCTGAAACAGAATACGTATACCATTGTATTTAATCATATTTTTATATAGTTATCTGTATATGTAATTATATATAATATATAATTGTATTTTATACATATGTATTTATATATCTGTATATATTTATATCTGTGTTCATAAAGTATATAATCAATATTTATATAATTAATAAAAATTGTAATTATAATACTTATTATTAATTATAGAATTACTAATAATAATATTAAATATAGAAATACTTATAATAATAATAAAAGTAAAAATATAATGATATTAGTAATAATAATATAACAAATTTCATATCTTTATATTATATTATTAAAAATAATAATATTAATAATAACGTAACAAATCAAATGTATCATATTTCATTTAATATTACTAATGACACTGATATTAATATTATTATTAATATTTATAATGATAATGAAAGTATTAATTTTAATACATCAACTATATTTTAAATTGTATTATATATTATCAATTACATAATATAATTATATATAATATGATAACCTTTATTAAATATTTATTATTTATGAATTATATATATATATTATAATATACATATAGTAATAATTAATTATAGAAATCATATATATTTATATATATATTCACTTTAAATTTACACTTAATTATTTTGTATTCTATTTTACATATTTGATTCTAATACTTAAATTATATTTTATAATTTTAAATTAATATACATTTATTTACATTTACATATACATATTTATTTACAAACAATTGTCCGTAAATCGTCGGGAATGGTCAAAAAGGCAAATGCATTCATGTAACTGATCCAAAATTTTCGAGACTCAACATTACAGACTTTGCTTATCGTGTAGTAAACCTATAAAGATTAAGTTTAAATTTGGTCGGAAATTTCTGGGTCGTTACAGTACCTACCCGTTAAAGAAATTTCGTCCCGAAATTTGAGTGAGGTGGTTATGGCTAACAATAAAAATGTTTTTATGACGAATATGAGTTGATAAATAGAGTTTTATCGTTATTGAGTAATATGGATAGAACAATTCAATTATCTGAAGAGTACGAGTGAAGCTATCACAAAAGCGTGGAATGAGTAAATGCAGGTTTGACTTAACCGGTGACGTAGTCATAGTTGATTTCTGAAATTTAAGGGATTTAAAGAAAATCTTTGAAATCTGAATAAGATCTGATTTCCTCGGGATTAAGGAAATTAAAATCTCTTTAATTTAATGCTATCATCTGTCTCAATTGCTTTGTCTGAGATTCCCATTATAAATTAAACTTTTTCCGTTCCATTATTTTCACCATTCCTATACTTTCTTTCTTAGTTCATACATCCAAAAGATTGTGAAAATGCTTAATCCCGTTCTAATCCTTGATATTTTTCTAATTATCATTTCTGTCATTCTTCTTTTAAATGTTCCATCAGAAAAATCTGTTTACTTTCACTATTACCTTGGAGTGATACCATTCTTAATTCTACCGTGTCTTTATATTGCTATTCGTATTAATACCCACGGTTTGTAACCTCCATATTGCTATTGAGCTTTATATTTTTTTCTTATATTTTGGAGCTCTTTGCCTTTTTATTCTCCTCTCGACCTCTAGTAAAACGAGTAATGGTCCAAAATTTGTAAGTATGGAGTTTCGAATGAACTTAATGTTCTAAACAAGAAAGAACGTAATAGCATGATTTGATTCATCAAATTACCAGAATCACTGAGAATAGAACTATCAAGAATATATTTTCTGAATATGTTCAGAAGTTAATCAGAATGAAAGAGTTATATAATCACGTTGATCAAGTGTCATTATATTATACTAACTCATGCATCAATTTCCAACACTACTTCAAAATCATTCATAATTCAAACTCAAATTTTAAAGAAATTTTGAAACTAAAGTAGTTTCCTTTATGATGTAATATAGATAGCATGAGGAGACAAATAATTTCGGACTAGAATATTTATGAAAATATCTTCAGAAATATCGAAGATATTTATGATGATATTTTGGAATTTCTAAGTTCGATGGTTGATGAAGAAAGATTTTCCGCAAAGATTTTAACATGACTTCGGAGCAGGACATTCTCTAAAGATTTCATCTGATCCAGAATTACCTGGATTCTTGAATATAGGGTTTGGTCCTTGTATTTGTCCTTGGTCTCCTTTATGGCTAGCTCAATCTGTTTTTCAGTACCAAATTTTCTATCGAGCGTTCCCAACATTCCATTCTTTATTATCAAACTTTTGGCCGTTAGACCATCTACGATTTTACTGTTTCCTCTGCATTTAATTCTACCATATCTGAATCATCGGTTATCAGTCCGAGGTGGTTTCAAGAGATTTATGTTTTTAGATGATTAAACGCTGATGGTAATATGGTAGAATATAAAAGGTTCCCTGATAACAATAAAAGAGCACGCATATATATCAAAGTTATAATAAGGCTAATCCGAATGAAAAGTCGAAGTTGACTTGCTGTAGCTGTGACAAAACTGGCTACTTTGGAAAGGGATTACAAAGTTATTTTCGGTAATAACAACGCCAAAGGAGCTAGTACAGATACGTGTTAAACGTTTACTCAGATTCCGAGTGTTTTCATGTGCATAATTATATGCATCAATCTTTTCTCCTGTAGATGAAGTGCGGTTGGTTCATCCTCTCGATTGAGGTGTTTTCAAGAATCATGAAAGATTGAAACGCAGATTGTAATTGTCAAGATACAAATGAAGTTTAAGATGAAATCAAATGGCAAACTTGAAGAATTGTTTAGTTTCATATGTTATAATCAATATTTTAATTCATTTTAATTGTCCAATGTTGGTAGTCCTCAGTTGATAGTCCACAGTTAGCAATTCAATAATTCATATATAGTTTAATATATAATATTTGAATTAATTAATACGTGTCGTGACCCGTGTACATGTCTCAGACTCGATCACAACTCAAAGTATATATATTATTATAGAATCAACCTCAACCTTGTATAGCAAACTCTAGCATTACAGCATATAGAGTGTCTATGGTGATTCCAAATAATATATATAGATGCGTCGATATGATAGGTCAAAACCTTGTATACGTATCCCGATATTTAAAGTGCGTAAAATAAATAACAGAAATTAAATGACGATAAATAAAATTGCGAGAATTTAAATTGCGATAAATAAATTGCCATAATTAAATTGCGATAAATAAATTGCGATAAATAAAATGTAATACGGAATTAACAGTTAGCTAGGAACAGTTAGCTTGGATTTTGTTAGCGTGGATTCTTACCAAAATTCTTCATAGTTAAATTGTCTGTTTCTAACAAATTTTATTTTGACCAATGTTTTCTTCATTATGCCACTTGTTGGATTCTGATAGGTCAAAATCCAAATATGAAATTTGAATGAAAATGATTATTCTATGGTGAACTAATACGTATGTCTGTGGATGTAAGTAGGATAGTAAATGATCGTTGAATCAGATTCGAAGAATGTACAGTGTAACTTATTAATGTGGAATCTAAATATTCCTCGGGTATTACCTACCCGTTAAAATATTTTCACCATTAACAGTTTGTACAATAAAACTTTTAATTACAATCTTTATGAAAACATATATACATATATATTTTCTTCAGACGTAATCATGGATTTAATGAGTCAATGTGATATTAAACTCATCAGATTTATGGCTAGAACTAGAGTACATAATCTCTAAAACATTAGAGATTACATAATCTCCATGAAGGATGAAGATAGTTTATGTAGAACGATTCGTAGAACGATTCGTAGAACGATGATTATGCTTGAGGTATAGATTGCAAGGTTGAGACGTGTGATGATGTTGTTGTTGCTGGTACTGGTTATGCTGCTGATGGTGGTACTGTTGCTGTCAGTGCTACAAGTGTTGTTGGTGCTGAGGTTGGTGATGATGTTGGTGTAGTAAGTATAGCTTGTAGATCACGCACCATTCTTGTCAGGGTTTCTATCCTACCCTCTATCATTTCTATCCATCCACTCATCTGATTCGATAGATCTTGATTATCAATTAAAAGTTCCCTAACTTCTTCTAATATTCCCCTTCGATTGGTATTCAGAAGTAGAGGTTGAATATTTTCTGAGATTGCAGTAATGCGACCTTCGAGGTGGAAAACTTTAGCAAGAAGGGTGAATACAGTGTTGCGCATAGGTTCACCGGTGAGTACATCATTTTCTCCGATGTTAGGAGGTAAGTTTGATTCGCGGTAGAGCTCGCCTTCTTTATTTCTCCATCGAGTGAGTAAGTCTCGGACCCACCCCCATCTCCTCCAGAAATAAAAATAGCTAAACGTTGGAGACACTTCGAGTTCATTGACTTCGGAGTCTACTTCAATACGCATCTCAAAATTGCTTTCGGAACTAATGGAATCCAAGCTAGGTGTAGGATCCATCTCTTATGATTAGTTAGAGGATTTTCGATATGAAATGATTTTCGTTTATCGGATAATATTCTAATTATATAGAATATCTAATATAGTACAGAAGATCCCGTAGATTACGGAGGAAATTAAGGAAACGTGTCAGATAAAGTCTACAGTAACAGATAAGCTAAGATATGGATTTGTCTATACACTATTCATGCAATCAATGCAGTAAGATGTGTCTAGACTAGGAATGATAAGCAGATAATTTTTGACACGAAATGATAAGCAAAACTTTTGACATGCAGACACGGTCGAAGTCCAGACCCACTAATGCATCTAAACAACTATCAGTTAGACACACTAATGCATGACCTGGTTCGCTAAGACCACCGCTCTGATACCAACTAAAAGGACCCGTCCAAATCCATCTGGACGAATACATTACATTTGTTTACATCGAGAGGTACTTGACCTCTATATGATACATTTTATAAACATTGCATTCGTTTTTTAAAATACAAACTTTCATTACATCGAAAGTGACCGCATGCATACCATTTCATAATATATCCAACTATAATTGACTTAATAATAATCTTGACGAACTCAATGACTCGAATGCAATGTCTTTTGAATTATGTCATGAATGAGTCCAAGTAATATCTCTAAAATGATCAAATGCACAGCGGAAGATTTCTTTCATACCTGAGAATAAACATGCTTTAAAGTGTCAACCAAAAGGTTGGTGAGTTCATTAGTTTATCATAATCGATCATTTTCATAATTTTAATAGACCACAAGAATTTCATTTCCAGTTCTCATAAATATACGTCCCATGCATAGAGACAAAAATCATTCATATGGTGAACACCTAGTAACCGATATTAACAAGATGCATATAAGAATATCCCCTATCATTCTGGGAAATCCTTCGAACATGATATAAAACGAATTCGAAGTACTAAAGCATCCGGTACTTTGGATGGGGTTCGTTAGGCCCAATAGATCTATCTTTAGGATTCGCGTCAATTAGTAGATCGGTTTACTAATTCTTAGGTTACCAAGCAAAAGAGGAATATTCGGCTTCGATCATTCACCCATATAATGTAGTTTCAATTACTTGTGTCTATTTTGTAAAACATTTATAAAAATTGCGCATGTATTCTCAGCCCAAAAATATAAAGGGTAAAAAAAGGCAAATGAAACTCACCATACTGTATTTTGTAGTAAAAATACATATGACGACATTGAACAAATGTAGGGTTGGCCTCGGATTCACGAACCTATATCATTTGTATATATATTAAACCATATAATCGTAATCGAACAAGTTTATGTATTATTAGTAATTGTTATTTTAGTAACTTGTATGTTTAATTAATAACTATATTAACTGTATTTATTTTATATAATTAAGATATATAATTAGTATTTATTATAAAAATATTAATGTTGTTATGTGATATGTATCAATTATATTCTTATATAACTATTTATTTGATAAAATAATATCACTAATAATACATAACAATTTGTATCTTTTTAAAACTAATTAGATTTAGTAATGATACTGATATTAGTAGTTTTGATAATAATACTAATAATAATATTAATAATATTAATAATTTTAATAATAATAATAATAATAATTTAATTAATAATAATAATTTTAATAGTATGTTATATTATAAATCTTTATCATCATTCGTGTTTCATGTATCATCGATCATCATATATCATAATAGTTGTATTACCATCATTATTATCAGCATTCCTAACTTCATCATCATCTTCGTTATTCTAATATAATACTTTTAGCAATAATATCCATATTCATGTATTATCATCTTTAATCTTTTTACACCTCTAACTGCATACATACACATGCACGCATTGTGATGACCCGGGAAATTCCGACCAAATTTAAACTTAATCTTTATATGATTTCGACACAATAAGCAAAGTCTATTTAATTGAATTTCAAAATTTTGAACTATTTATAAGGATTCATTTACCTTTTGACTATTCCTGACGATTCACGAACATTAGTGTGTAAACAAAAATGTAAATATAGATATATATGTATATATGTATATAAATAAATATAAACAAAAGTTTATATAATAAATTGAAATAATAAAACATAATATATTATACAGAATAATGAAGTAATGTTAAAAGGAATAAACATTAAATATTCAACACATGTTATCATGTAATATATAATTGTAATTTAACGATATATTTACTATAATATTATTATCATTATTTTCTTATCATTACTTGTAGTATTAATATTATTTTATAAAATTGGAAATATGTAACATGTTATACCTTAATTATAAATTGTATTATTAATAGATATTATTGTTACATTATCATTAATAATTATTATTATTATAGTTATCCTTATTATTATAAAGTAAAAAAAATTATTATTATCATTAATAATATTATTATTATTAGCATCATTATTAATAATTATTATCGAACTTATCTTTTTATTAATATTACCATAACTGTATAATTATTTCTTTTCATTATTTTAATATTATAATTATTGATATTATCATAACTAGTATTTCGATATTATTAATAATAATTTTATTATTAGTAGTTATATTATTGTTAATATAATTATAATTATTAAATATTAATATTATTTTAATGAAATCGGATATTTAGATTTAGAGACAAGATCTGATTTAAATAGCAATAACACTGTATTTAACTTTGTTTATATCTTTAAATTCAGCTCATGAGCTGTATTAATCGTACGATTCAGTTGCAACTCATTATCAGCTTTTCATTTTATTTATTTATTTACTTCTTATTTTGATTCATTCTGATTCTCTTATGTTATAAAACAACCGATTACCTCCAAACTATTAGAGAAGTATCATTCAATATTCCAACATCACTAGTATCAATTATCTGTTAAAAATTACACAGAAGATGGAAACAACCAAACGACACCCTGATCGAATATTTTTTTTTTATCAAAAGCCAGATTGCGAATGAAATTTCCAAAACTAAGATTGCAGTCTTGTTAGGAATCGTTTAGGTAATCTTTCTATAAATTTTCAGAATCCAATTTCATTTAATGAGTTTTAATTTCTAAGTCAAAGTTATTAAAAAAAAAGTCAACCATTGTTCTTAATTAAAATTCGAAACTGTTTGGATACCTCCCATTAATTTGTCGATTGATAAATATTATAAATGTGATTTGAAATCTTTTTGGTGTTGCAAGTTTTGGCTAAAACGCTTTTAAACTCAAAATCAAATTTTTTTTATTTCGCTTAACAGCGAGCTGCAGTAGCAGCTAATTTGAGTTCATTTTTTTTAATTTAATTATTATGTTCTCTTTCAATTCATATAAACATTTGATTTTTATTAATTATTATTAGTTTGAAGTATCAGAATTTATTGTTGTGATGATTTGATTTTGATTATGTCGAATATGTTTTGATGAAGGTGAAGAACTAGGGTAACATAATCAAGGGATTAAATTGTAGTGACCTGTCCTAATCTATCTGGACGAAGTCTTCAACAGTTGGTCCCATTGCGAGGTTCTGGCCTCTATATGCCACGAACGACTCCATGTAATATGAGCAAATGCACAGCGAAAGATTTCTTTCATACCTGAGAATAAACATGTTTTAAAGTGTCAACCAAAAGGTTGGTGAGTTCATAGATTTATCATAAAACAATAAAATTCATCATTTTGATAGACCACAAGATTTAAATCATGCATGGTACAAATGGGCCCGAATCTTATACCCACCTGTAATGTACATGCGATATCTTTTAAATACAGTACACCTTTCTCGTGTACGCAACCATTTTTCATAAATCTTAGTAACCGTACACATATCTCGTGTACAAAATATATTACACATAACCTGTGTATAAAAATCATTCTCTCGATACATAACATTCACATCAATTGGTGGCAATTATCATGTCCACATAATTCAATAATAATCCGCAGAACTTCTGTCTGCATAATAATTCATTCGAGAAATGTTTTGCTTGTGTCTATCTCGTCAAACATTTATAAAAATATTTCATGTATTCGCAGTTCAAAATATATTTCAAAAGCATTTAATAAAGCAGTTGTAAAAACAGCGCATGTATTCTCAGTCTCAAAAATGTAAAGAGTAAAAGGGAGCAAATGAAACTCACGATACGATATTTTGTAGTAAAAATATGCATACGACCGAACTGAACAATGCAAGGTTGGCCTCGAATTCACGAACCTATATCAATTATGTATATATTAACACATATAATAACAACTAACAAGTTTATATATATATATATATATATATATATATATATATATATATATATATATATATATATATATATATATATATATATATATATAATTTACATGTCATATTACTAAATAAGTTATATTTATCCTATATTATTTAAGTAGTAATTTCTATAATACATTTATTAATATTAATATAGTAAATACTTATTAAAGTAGTTTAATAATATTATATTTATCATTTATCCTAATATATTAAAAATAGAAATTTATTTCAAGATTTATATATGATAAGAATATATATATATTTATTTTATTAATATATTTTATATATAACTTACTTAATATCATTTTTAATTAAAAAAAATTATTAATATGTAATATCAATATATTTGTAATGTATTTTTGTAAAATAATTTTTATTTGTAATAATAACAATAATAGTGATAATAATTAATAATAATAAGAGTAATAATAAATACTACCTCACAAGAAAAGCTCCAAAAAAAAAATAAACTGCCTCAGCCCGGGCTCGAACCCGAGACCTCTCGCTTAACACTAAACGCCTCTAACCATCCATCCATTCTTATTTTTCTGATTTAATAAGGACTTTAATAAATTTTATCATGTATCTGTTTTCATCTCCTTTCTCTAAACCCATTTTACGATTATCATCTTTCTCATCATAACTTTAACATCATCTAACATCAGCAAGCATCATCATCATCATCATCATCATCGATTATCATAACCGATTTATCACATCACCATCATTCTCTACCGTAATCTTCATCATCATTCTTATCTATTTATCATAAACACATAAAATCACGAATCACCATCTAAATCATTCATTCGTATATCATCATCACTCATCATTGAATTCATTATTCATCACCATCGACCTAAAACTGAAATAGTAACAAGCAGAAGGAAAGGGACACAGCAACCCAGCGGCCCAACAGTAAAAAGGATCCGGCCCATGTACACTTCGGCCCAACAGTAAACTTGTGTTGGGTCACGGCATCACAACACAACTATTCGGCCCAAATTATAATTTTGTTAAAAAATTTACGGTTTGCATGAATTTCCCGAACCAGTATTATGTGAGCTTTGATAGTGTCAAGTGGGGTAGTGGGCCATGAATCAAATGATCTCAATAAGTGCATGCGTTTAAAATTTATATACCCATCATTTTCCTCCTTTACAACTCACTATCATTATGCAAATACTTTATAAAAATCAAGTGGATTACTTGATTTAGTGGGTGTCGGATATAATTACTATAATCAAAAGCAAAAGTATCATTTGGTTAATTGACATGTGAGTGAAGTGGGGCTTCTGTGTTCTTGTCATACTCGAATATAATGATAATAGTTACATAAAAAGAACTAGTAAGTGTTGAGGTGAGGTTATTTTGTTCATGGGTGTCGACCTAAAATAAAGAAAACAAACGTGCAAACTCCATCATTGTACTCGCCTATATAATCTAACATTATCATCATTTGTGTAACATGATTATAAATCCATGTATAACACCATAATCATCGACCTCAAAGGTTCTCGTGTGTGTTGTTTTACAAGAATAGAACACAAACTGCAGTAGGTAATTGATAGTAGTGGATGGTATTTTGTGAAGAATAGAAGGAAAGAGAGAAGGTGGTTATTTGGGTGGCGGTTCTTGTTGACAACAAATGGTACAGCAGCTGAAGTATCGAATGAAAATGGTGTTGCCATGGTAGTGATGGGAATCTCGGTTGCAGCAGAAATTCAAAAGAAAAGAAATTAGAAATATCGTAATTTAAAAAGATAAAGATGGTGGCTATTTCGTGATGTGTTAATGGTAATTGTTGTTCAGTCGTTACACAAAAAATTGAAATGGAAACAGATTTTAGGGTATGGTGAGATGGTGGTGTTCATTGATGGTTGACAATGGTGGTTCAATTGGTGGTGACAATATGGGTGGTTCGAAGGTTTTATGGTGGTGTTGGCTTTGGGTTCCTGTTCAAGAAGATGAAAGTTAAAGAGAATAGAGAGAGGCGAAAAAGATGAAAAAGAGAGAGTCATAGAGAAAAGGTGAAGGAGATGGTGATTGTAAATGATAATGGTAATAATAAATTGAATGCTGTTCTCCAAAACACAGATTACATCGATTGTTTTAAAGCAAGAGTATGTCGACAGGATTTATTCCCTTAAGAATGAACAAAAAGAAAACGTTAAAATCTGATTTAGACCTGCAACTGATTTTGGCTTTTGCTGCAGAGATCAAACTTGATTTGTACAACCAAATAAACAAGAATCAATCACCTACAATTTTTGGAAAACGATGGAAAATAGAATACCAAATTTTTGTATTTATGTTTATGTATAAATCTGTACATATATATATCTGTATATAACCTTATATCATTATGTCTTTATCTTTATATCTGTATTTATATATCTTTGTATCTGTATATTTATTTATTTATATAGATTATCTATATTCAGTACATGTTTATGTATTTAGTTATAACTGTATTTATATTTACCAATTATATAATTTTATATATATATATATATATATATATATATATATATATATATATATATATATATATAATTCTTACGTTTGATAATTAACTAATATATTAATATTAATACTACTAATATTAATAATACTAATAATAATATTACTAATAATATTATTAATAAAGACTAATAATGATGAATGAAAAATAATAATATGATGTTTATTAATACTAACAATAATAATGGTTTTATTTACTAATAATGATAATAATAATATAAATGGTAATAGTAAATTTATTCGTGATACTAATAATATTTTTAGTTATAATAATATTAATTTCATTGATAATAATAATGTTAATAATAATAACAGTATATCAATTTATACTTATCAAATTTCATATGTATATCTATATATACTTTATATAATAATAATGATACAAATATTAATATTAATATTAATAATAATACTGAAAATAATGGTAATCATATTAATATTGCAATTATACTTTAATTTGTAGTTACATATAATATATTACTCTTTATTATATCATATCCATCAATCATATAATTTATTGAATCTTTAATATTTAATTATATATATATATATATATATATATATATATATATATATATATATATATATATATATATATATATATATATATATATATATATATATATATATATATATATATATATATATATATATATATATATATATATACATTACAATATATATAATATTACCTATGTTCAACATTCCTATATATATATATACACACACATTTAATCATAAACAATTGTTCGTGAATCGTCGGTAATAGTCAAAGGGTAATTGAACATAATTTCAAAGTTTTCGAGACTCAACATTATAGACTTTGCTTATCGTGTCAGAAAACGTATAAAGATCAAGTTTAAATTTAGTCGGAAATTCCCGGGTAGTCACAGTACCTACCTGTTAAAGAAATTTCGTCCCGAAATTTTGAGTGAGGTGGTCATGGCTAACAATAAAAATGTTTTCATGACACATACGAGCTGATAATTGGAGTTTTATCATCATTGAGTAATTTAGATAAAACAATTCAATTATTCGAAGAGTATAAATGAAGCTATCACAAAAGAGTGAAATAAAGAAGTAAAGATTTAGCTTTTGATGTAGTCAGGGTTGAATTCCGGAATTCTAGGGATAAAGAAAATCTTTGAAATCTATAAGATTTGATTCTTGGAAATTTAGGAAGTTAAGATCCTCTTTGATTAAATGCACTAATCTGTTTCGATTTCTCTGTCGGATATTTTACTATAAATCCACCCTCTCTGTTTCCTTTATATTTTGGAGTTCCATTCTTTGGTTTTCTCTTCCTGACTTTATGTCAAGCGAATAATGGTCCAGAATTCGTAGGCATGGAGTTTCGAATGAACATGATTAATGTTTTAAGAGAGAGATTGTAATAGCACGATCTTGATTTGGTTATATTACCAGAATCACTGAGAATAGAGCTATCAAGAATATATTTTCTTGATATGTTTAGAAGTTAAGCAGAATGAAAGAGTTATGTAACATGGCACATGATGAGGGTATGATCTGTGAACCATCATCACGTTCCATTAGAAACTCAGCATGACTTACTGTAATATAATCACGTTGGCCAAGCGCATTATATTATACTAACTCATGCTTCAATTTCCAACATTTCTCCAGAATTCATTCATAATTTAAAACTTGAATAGAGAAACTAAAATAGTTTTCTTTATGATGTAATACGGATAGCACGAAGAGATAACTAATTCGGATAAGAAGAGTTATGAAAATATCCTCAGAAATATCGAAGATATTTATGATGATATTTTCAGAATTTCTAAGATCGAAGGTTGATGGAGAAAGATTTTACACATATTTTAACATGGGTACAGAGCAAGATATTCTCTAAAGATTTCATCGGATCTAGAATTATATGGATTCTTTGAATATAGGGTTTGGTCCTTGTATTTATCCTTGGTCTCCTTCATGGTTAGCTCAATCCGTTTTTCAGTACCAAATTTTCTATCGAGCGTTCCCAACATTCCATTCTTTATTATCAAACTTTTGGCCATTTAGACCATCTATAATTTTTCTGTTTCCTCTGCATTTAATGCTGCCATATCTGAATCATTGGTTATCAATCCGAGGTGGTTTCAAGAGGATTGTGTTTTTAGATGATTAAACGCTGATTGTAATCGTCAAGTTACAAAGGATGTTTAAGATGAAATCAAGTGGCAAACTTGAAGAAATATTTAGTTTCATATGTTATAATCAATATTTTAATACGTTGTAATTGTCCAATGTTATTAATCCAATGTTTGTAGTCCAACAGTCCGATATAAAATCTTAAAATTTTAAATATTTAAGATTAGAAGATGATGAAGGAATTTTACGTAATTAATTAATTGGTTACTAATAAATTTTATTTTGTCCATTATTTTCTTCATTATGCCACTTGTCAAATCTTGACTTGGATTCTGATCGGTCAAAATCCGAATATAAAATTGAATTTGAATGATAATAGATGTTCTTTTGGTAAACGGATATGTATATGTGTGGTTGTGTGTAGGATAGTAAATGGCTGTTGAATCGTATTTGAAGGATGTACAGTGTAACATGTTAATGTGAAATCTAAATATTCCTCGGATATTACTTACCCGTTAAAATATTTTCACCATTAACAGTTTGTACAAAAGAATTTTTAATTACAATCTTTATGAAAATATATATATATATATATATATATATATATATATATTTTCTTCAGATGTAATCATGGATTTAATGAGTTATTATGATATTAATCTCATTTGATTTATGGTTAGAACTTAGAGTACATAATCTCTAAAACATTAGAGATTACATATATCTTGAACGGAGATAAATGATGTAGAACGATATATAGAACGAAGATATTCGATGTAGAACGAATATGTAGAATGAAGATAAATGGTGTAGAACGTCATGTAGAATAAGATTATGCTTGAGATACAGATTGTGAGTTTGAAGCTTTTGATGCGGATGCTGAGGCTTGTGTTGTTGGTGCTGATGCTGGTGGTGCTGTTGATGTCGGTGATGTTGCTGAAGCTGGTAATTTTTGCACCATAATTTCCAAAGCCACTACTTGAGCGCGAAGCTCGTTGACTTCTTCTATTACTCTGGAATGATTGGCGGTTGGAACGAGTGGATGGATAAGGTTTAAAACTGTAGATATTACGTAATCGTTACGAGATATGCTGGAAATGAGGGTTAATATGGGGTTTCGGGCAGGTTTGCCGGTAAGTGCTTCAGGATCTTCACCAAGAGATGAATTTGGTTAGTGGAAAGGATCGCCTTCTTCTCGTCTCTATTGATTAAGTCGACTACAAACCCATCCCCAATTCATCCAGAATTGGTGATGACTGATTTGTTGATCCATTCCGGTTATACTATTTTCAGAGTTCAAGTGTGTTTCCATATCGGAATAGCTGTCGGAATCCAAGGAACTTAAACTAGTGACGAGTTCCATTTCGTACGATTGAATAAAGAATTTTTCGGTATGAAATGATTTTTGAATATCGGATGGTATTCTAATTACATAGAATATCTATATATATATATATATATATATATATATATATATATATAGCATAAAGATTTCGCAGATTACGGAGAAAATTTCGAAAGCTGTCAGGCAAAGGTAACAGTAACAGATATGCTAAGATATGAATTTTTGTCTATACACTATTCATCCAATCAATACAGTAAGATGTGTCTAGACTAAGAATGGTAAGCAGGTAATTTTTGACACAAAATGATAAGCAAAACTTTTGACATGCAGACACGGTCGAAGTCCAGACCCACTAATGCATCTAAACAACTATCAGTTAGACACACTAATGCAAGACCTGGTTCGCTAAGACCATCGCTCTGATACCACATGTAGTGACCCGTCCTAATCCATCTGGACGAAGTCTTCAACAGTTGGTCCCATTGCGAGGTTCTGACCTCTATATGCCACGAACGACTCCATGTAATATGAGCAAATGCACAGCGAAAGATTTCTTTCATACCTGAGAATAAACATGCTTTAAAGTGTCAACCAAAAGGTTGGTGAGTTCATAGATTTATCATAAAACAATAAAATTCATCATTTTGATAGACCACAAGATTTAAATCCTGCATGGTACAAATGGGCCCGAATCCTATACCCACCTGTAATGTACATGCGATATCTTTTAAATATAGTACACCTTTCTCGTGTACGCAACCATTTTTCATAAATCTTAGTAACCGTACACATATCTCGTGTACAAAATATAATACACATAACCTGTGTATAAAAATCATTCTCTCGATACATAACATTCACATCAATTGGTGGCAATTATCATGTCCACATAATTCAATGGTGGCAATTATTGTGTCACTATAATTCAATGGTGGCAATTATCATGTCCACAAAATTCAATAATAATCCGTAGAACTTCTGTCTGCATAATAATTCATTCGAGGAATGTTTTGCTTGTGTCTATCTCGTCAAACATTTATAAAAACATTTCATGTATTCGCAGTTCAAAATATATTTCAAAAGTATTTAATAAAGCAGTTGTAAAAACAGCGCATGTATTCTCAGTCCCAAAAATGTAAAGAGTAAAAGGGAGCAAATGAAACTCACGATATGATATTTTGTAGTAAAAATATGCATACGAACGAACTGAACAATGCAGGGATGGCCTCGAATTCACGAACCTATATCAATTATGTATATTAACACATATAATAACAACTAACAAGTTATATATATATATATATATATATATATATATATATATATATATATATATATATATATATATATATATATATATATATACATATATATATATATATATATACATATATATATATATAATTTACATGTCATATTACTAAATAATTTATATTTATCCTATATTCTTTAAGTAGTAATTTCTATAATACATTTATTAATATTAATATAGTAAATACTTATTAAAGTAGTTTAATAATATAATATTTATCATTTATCCTAATATATTAAAAATAGAAATTTATTTCAAGATTTATATATGATAAGAATATATATATTTAATTTATTAATATATTTTATATATAACTTACTTAATATCATTTTTAATTAAAAAAAAAATAGTAATATGTAATATCAATATATTTGTAATGTATTTTTGTAAAATAATTTTTATTTGTAATAATAACAATAATAGTGATAATAATTAATAATAATAAGAGTAATAATAAATACTACCTCACAAGAAAAGCTCCAAAAAAGAAAATTAACTGCCTCAGCCCGGGCTCGAACTCGAGACCTCTCGCTTAACACTAAACGCCTCTAACCATCCATCCATTCTTGTTTTTCTGATTTAATAAGGACTTTAATAAATTTTATCATGTATCTGTTTTCATCTCCTTTCTCTAAACCCATTTTACGATTATCATATTTCTCATCATAACCTTAACATCATCTAACATCCGCAAGCATCATCATCATCATCATCGATTATCATAACCGATTCATCACATCACCATCATCTTACCATCATTCTCTACCGTAATCTTCATCATCATTCTTATCTATTTATCATAAACACATAAAATCACGAATCACCATCTAAATCATTCATTCGTACATCATCATCACTCATCATTGAATTCGTTATTCATCACCATCGACCTAAAACTGAAATAGTAACGAGCAGAAGGAAAGGGACACAGTAACCCAGCGGCCCAACAGTAAAAAGGATCTGGCCCATGTACAATTCGGCCCAACAGTAAACTTGTGTTGGGTCACGGCATCACAACACAACTATTCGGCCCAAATTATAATTTTGTTAAAAAATTTACGGTTTGCATGAATTTCCCAAACCAGTGTTATGTGAGCTTTGATAGTGTCAAGTGGGGTAGTGGGCCATGAATCAAATGATCTCAATAAGTGCATGCGTTTAATATTTATATACCCATCATTTTCCCCTTTTACAACTCACCATCATTATGCAAATACTTTATAAAAATCAAGTGGATTACTTGATTTAGTGGGTGTCGGATATAATTACTATAATCAAAAGCATAAGTATCATTTGGTTAATTGACATGTGAGTGAAGTGGGGCTTCGGTGTTCTTGTCATACTCGAATATAATGATAATAGTTACATAAAAAGAACTAGTAAGTGTTGAGGTAGGGTTATTTTGTTCATGGGTGTCGACCAAAAATAAAGAAAACAAACGTGCAAACTCCATCATTGTACTCGCCTATATAATCTAACATTATCATCATTTGTGTAACATGATTATAAATCCATGTATAACACCATAATCATCGACCTCAAAGGTGCCCGTGTGTGTTGTTTTACAAGAATAGAAAACAAACTGCAGCAGGTAATTGATGGTAGTGGATGGTATTTTGTGAAGAAGAGAAGGAAAGAGAGAAGGTGGTTATTTGGGTGGCAGTTCTTGTTGACAACAAATGGTACAGCAGCTGAAGTATCGAATGAAAGTGGTGTTGCCATGGTAGTGATGGGAGTCTCAGTTGCAGCATAAATTCAAAAGAAAAGAAAATAGAAATATCGTAATTTAAAAAGATAAAGATGGTGGCTATTTCGTGATGTGTTAATGGTAATTGCTATTCAATCGTTACACAGAAATTTGAAATGGAAACAGATTGTAGGGTATGGTGAGATGGTGGTGTTCATTGATGGTTGACAATGGTGGTTCAATTGGTGGTGACAATATGGGTGGTTCGAAGGTTTTATGGTGGTGTTGGCTTTGGGTTCCCGTTCAAGAAGATGAAAGTTTGAGAGAATAGAGAGAGGTGAAAAAGATGAAGAAGAGAGAGTCATAGAGAAAAGGTGAAGGAGATGGTGATTGTAAATGATAATGGTAATAATAAATTGAATGCTGTTCTCCAAAACACTGATTACATCGATTGTTTTAAAGCAAGAGTATGTCGACAGGATTTATTCCCTTAAGAATGAACAAAAAGAAAACGTTAAAATCTGATTTAGACCTGCAACTGATTTTGGCTTTTGCTGCAGAGATCAAACTTGATTTGTACAACCAAATAAACAAGAATCAATCACCTACAGTTTTTGGAAAACGATGGAAAACAGAATACCAAATTTTTGTATTTATGTTTATGTATAAATCTGTACATATATATATCTGTATATAACCTTATATCACTATGTCTTTATCTTTATATCTGTATTTATATATCTTTGTATCTGTATATTTATTTATTTATATAGATTTTCTATATTCAGTACATGTTTATGTATTTAGTTATAACTGTATTTATATTTACAAATTATATAATTATATATATATATATATATATATATATATATATATATATATATATATATATATATATAAAATTCTTAATTTTGATAATTAACTAATATATTAATATTAATACTACTAATATTAATAATACTAATAATAATATTACTAATAATATTATTAATAAAGACTAATAATGATGAATGAAAAATAATAATATGATGTTTATTAATACTAACAATAATAATGGTTTTATTTACTAATAATGATAATAATAATATAAATGGTAATAGTAAATTTATTAGTGATACTAATAATATTTTTAGTTATAATAATATTAATCTCATTGATAATAATAATGGTAATAATAATAACAGTATATCAATTTATACTTATCAAATTTCATATGTATATCTATATATACTTTATATAATAATAATGATACAGATATTAATATTAATATTAATAATATTGAAAATAATGGTAATCATATTAATATTGCAATTATACTTTAATTTGTAGTTACATATAATATATTACTCTTTATTATATCATATCCATCAATCATATAATTTATTAAATCTTTAATATTTAATTATATATATATATATATATATATATATATATATATATATATATATATATACGTTACAATATATATAATATTACCTATGTTCAACATTCCTATATATATATACACACATTTAATCATAAAAATTGTTCGTGAATCGTCGGTAATAGTCAAAGGGTAATTGAACATAATTTCAAAGTTTTCGAGACTCAACATTATAGACTTTGCTTATCATGTCGGAAAACGTATAAAGATTAAGTTTAAATTTAGACGGAAATTCCCGGGTCGTCACATAAATAAGTTAGATGTGGGTTATAATTAGAATAATCGAGTCAGAGAAATGGTTGGGTGTTGGTTTAGGTTTACGAGAGGTCGCGGGTTCGAGTCCCGGCCCTGACAGTTTATTAATCTTTTTAGAAGCTGGTACATTAAGGTAGTGTCTAACATTTTTTTTTATTTTTTTATTATTGTTATTATTATTATTATTATTATTATTATTATTGTTATTATTATCATTTATGTTATGTTATTATTATTGTGTTAGCTATTAGTATCACTAAAATTAATATTAAGAGTATTTTTTAACATAACAAATATTATTATTACCATCATTGTTATTATAATTATGACAATTGTCATTATTTAAAATGTTTAGAAATATCATTATTATTAATCAAATTAGGAGTATTATCATTATCGTTAGCATTAGTATAAGTATTATAATTATAATTAGGATTATTATTATTATTATTCTTATTATTATTATTATTATTATTATTATTATTATTATTATTATTATTATTATTATTATTATTATTATTATTATTATTATTGCTATTATTAATATTATAATTATTATTATTATTATTACCAATATCATATTTATATTTATAAACATTAGAAACTTTAGTTATCATTAATATTCTTATAAGTATTATTAAAATTATTATAAATTTTGTCATTTTAGTGTTATTATCATTATTATGATTATTATTATTATGAAAATAATACAAAATTTTTATTATTATTTTCTTATAAACATTAGTATTAGTAACATTCTATAATTATTAGTAATATTATTATGTATTGTTATTATTATCATAATTAACAATATTATTAGATCATTATATTTATTATTATTAATATTATTTTACTAAATAAATATTTCGTATATAAAAATATATTTATAAGTAATATTACATACAAGTATGTATAAATCATACTAATTGTATATGACTATTCATATACAACAAATTTGGTATTTTTAATATAATACTAATTAAATATATTAATATAACTAACTAAACACTAATCATTTTAATTATGCATACACAAAAATTAAATATATATATATATATATATATATATATATATATATATATATATATATATATTAAATAAATAACATAAGTTATAATATATAATTTTGTTCAATTTCAAGTATATATATTAATATATATACAAATGATATAGGTTCGTGAATCCGAGGCCAACCCTGCATTGTTCAGTTGTTCAATATCGTCATATGTATTTTTACTACAAAATACAGTAGTGTGAGTTTCATTTGCTCCCTTTTTAAATGCTTTTGCAATATATATTTTTGGGACTGAGAATACATGCGCTACTTTTATAAATGTTTTACAAAATAGACACAAGTACGTGAAACTACATTCTATGGTTGAATTATTAAACCGAATATGCCCCTTTTTAGTCTGGTAATATAAGAATTAGGGAACAGACACCCTAATTGAAGCGAATCCTAAAGATAGATCTATTGGGCCTAACAAACCCCATCCAAAGTACCGGATGCTTTAGTACTTCGAAATTTATATTATATCCGAAGGGTGTCCCGGAATGATAGGTGATATTCTTATATGCATCTTGTTAATGTCGGTTACCAGGTGTTCAATCCATATGAATGATTATTTTTGTCTCTATGCATGGGACGTATATTTATGAGAAATGAAAATCTTGTGGTCTATTAAAATGATGGAAATGTTTATTTATGGTAAACTAATGAACTCACCAACCTTTTGCTTGACACTTGAAGCATGTTTATTCTCAGGTACGAAAGAAATCTTCCGCTGTTCATTTGCTCATTTTCGAAATATTACTTGGAGTCATTCATGGCATATTTCAAAAGACGTTGCATTTGAGTCGTCGAATTCATCAAAATTATTATTAAGTCAATTATAGTTGGATATATTATTAAATGGTATGCATGTCATCAACTTTCGTTGTAAAGAAAGATTGTCTTCTAAAATCGAATGCAATGTTTGTAAAATGTATCATATAGAGGTCAAGTACCTCACGATGTAACCAACTGTTGTGAATCATTTATAATCGATATGGACTTCATCCGGATGGATTAGGATGGGTTTCTACAGTTGGTATCAGAGCAGAGGTCTTAGCAAACCAGGTCTTGCATTAGTGTGTCTAACTGATGGTTGTTAGGATGCGTTAGTGAGTCTGGACTTCGACCGTGTCTGCATGTCAAAAGTTTTGCTTATCATTTCTTGTCAGAAATTAACTGTTTATCATTCTTAGTCTAGACACGTTTTACTGCATTGACTGCATGATTGTGTATAGACAAAATTCATATCTTAGCATATCTGCTAATTCATAGCGTATCTGTTATTGTAAACTTTGCCTGACATTTTCCGTAGATTCCTCCGTAACTTATGGGATTTTAGTATTATATATGCATATGTAAATTATGTATTGCAGGGTAATAATCTATATCCTATAATCTATTTCTTATCAAAAATCCTTCAACTGATTGTACGAGATGAATTCCTCAACCAGTTCGAGTCCCTCAGATTTCGATAGCTATTTCGATAGTTATTCCGACAGCTATTCCGACATGGATATTCACCTAAGCTCCGAAAGCGATGTCACCAGAATGAATCAATCAATCAGTAATCCCCAATTCATCTGAGGCATTCGTAGTCGACTTAATCAATGGAGACGCGAAGAAGGCGATCCCTTTCACCAACCAAATTCACCTCTTGACAATGAACCTGAAGCGTTTACCGGCGAATCTGTTCGAGGCACCATTATCTCTCTCATTTCCAGAGTATCTCCTCACGATCATATACTATCTCAGATTCTAAACCTCATTCATCCTCTCGTCCGAACCGACAATCATCCAGGTATAATAGAAGAAGTCAACGAGCTTCGCGCTCGAGTAATCGATTTGGAGAACATTGTGCAAAACTTATCAGCTTCAGCAACGTCACCGGCACCAACAGTATCACCAACATCAATACCAGTACCACCAACAACCCAAGTTTCAACATCATATGCCTCAATATCACATTCTGTACCACGAGCATAATCATCGTTCTGCGTATCGTTCTATCTATTTTATCTTCGTTCGACATGCCGATTATGTAATCTCTAATGTTTTAGAGATTATATATTCTTGTTCTAACGGTAAATAAAATGAGTTTAATATCATATTGACTCATTAAATCCATGGTTACATCTGAAGAAAATATATACCTAAGTATATTTTTCATAAAGATTGTAATTATAAATTCTTTTGTACAAACTGTTAATGGTGAAAATATTTTAACGGGTAGGTAATACCCGAGGAATATTTAGATTTCACATTAATAAGTTACACTGAACATTCTTCGAATCTGATTCAATAGTCATTTACTATCCTACTTACATCTACAGATATACAAATCCGTTCACCACAGAATAACCATTTTCATTCAATTTTAAATTTGGATTTTGACCTATCAGAATCCAACAAGTGGCATAATGAAGAAAATATTGGACAAAATAAAATTTGTTAGAAACAAACAATTTAATTATGAGAAATTTTGTTAAGAATCCACGCTAACTGTTCCTAGCTAATTGTTCCTAGCTAACTGGTTACATTTTATTTATCGCAATTTAATTATCGCAATTTACATTCTCGCAATTTTATTTATCGTCATTTAATTTCAGTTATTTACTTTACGCACTTTATTTATCGTCATTTAATTTCTGTTATTTATTTTTACGCACTTTAAATATCGGGACACGTATACAAGGTTTTGACATATCATATCGACGCATATATATATATATATATATATATATATATATATATATATATATATATATATATATATATATATATATATATATATATATATTATTTAGAATAACCATAGACACTCTATATGCAGTAATGATCGAGTTATCTATACAGAGTTGAGGTTGATTCTATAATAATATATATACTTTGAGTTGTGATCGAGTCTGAGACATATACGGGTCACGATACGTATTAATTAATTCGGATATTATATATTAAGCTATATATGAATTATTGGACTGTTAATTGTGGACTATCAATTGTGGACTGCCGACATTGGACAATTAAAATGAATTAAAATATTGATTATAACATATGAAACTAAACAATTCTTCAACTTTGCCACTTGATTTCATCTTAAACCTCATTGTATCTTGTCGATTACAATCTGCGTTCAAACCTTTCATGATTCTTGAAAACACCTCCATCGAGAGGATGAATCAACTGCACTTCATCTACGGAAGAAAAGATTTATGTATATAGTATTGCACCTGAGAAACTCTCGGCAACTGAGTAAAAGTTTAACACGTAGCCGCGTCAGATCCTTTGGCATTTATTAGCAAAAATAACTTTGCGATCCCTTTTCAAAGTAACCAATTTTTGTCACAGCTCCAGCAAGTCAACTTCGACTTTTCATTCGAAGTAGCTTTACTATAATCCTGATATATATGATTACCCTTTTGATACCGGAGGATTCTTTTATATTCCACTATATTACCAGCAGACGTACCAGCAACCTCGTTGCTCCTTGGCTCAAATCAAATCTCTACGACAAATCAATATATTTATCTATTGAAGTCTTATCATGAACTCCATATATTTATCTATTGAAGTCTTATCATGAACACATCGGTATCTTGTGACAATAATTACCATACCAAGTACCGGAAGGCATCAATCGATAATCTCGAAATTCTCAGCGATTCCACGATAACAATATATATATATATATATATATATATATATATATATATATATATATATATATAACTTCTATCTCCTGGATTTACGAATTCCAATTCTGAAATTTTGAAAAGCACCCAGCCTACGTATTAATACATTAAACTTTGAAAAAGCTGAATGAAGCAGCAGAAACTGTAGGCAACCGTAAACGACCTTAATTGCTGGAAGTTTGATGATAAAGAATAGTATGTTGGAAAAGCTCATAAAAGTTAGTACCGAAAAGCAGATTATGCGAAACTATAAAGGAAGCTGTGGATAAATCACAAAGAATAAGTTTGACTTCAAAGAATCCAAATGATTCAATGCCTGCTAAAGTCTTTAGCGAATATCTTGCTCTTTAGTCTAAACCCTTGCAGACAATAGTTTCTATCATCCTCCGATCTTAGATATTTCGAGATATTATCGTATCTTTCATTATAAATATCCTCCATATTTCTGAAGATATTTTTATAACTATTCTTATCTGAAATCATTAATCTCTTCGTGCTATCAGTGTTACATCATATAGAAACTGTTAGTTTCTATATTCTGTAAACTTTCGAGCTTAAAATATGAATGTTATTGAAGTAATGTTGGGAACTGGTGCATGAGTTAGTATAATATAGTGACACTTGATCAACGTGATTATATTACAGTAAGTCATGATGAGTTTCTAAAATAGAACATGATGATTCACAGATTATAATGTCATCATGTGTCATGTTACAAACTCTTTCATTTTGCTTAACTTCTGAACATATCAAGAAAATATATTCTTGATAGTTCTATTCTCAGTGATTCTGGTAATTTGACAAATCAAATCGTGCTAATACATTCTTTCTTATTTAGAACATGATGTTTATCCGAAATTCCATACTTACGAATTCTGGACCGTTACTCGCTTTACTAGAGGTCGGGAGGATAATAAAAAGGTAAAGAGCTCCAAAATATAAGAGAAAATATAAAGCCCAATGACAACACCAAAATTACAAACCATGGATATCGGTACGTATAGCAATATAAAGACACGGGTGGATTATAAATACAATAATCTTTAGAGCATAATAGAAATAAACAGATTCTTCAGGTGGGAGTTGGAAAAGAAGGACGATTATTGCGATAGTCAGAATGAGAACAAGGATTAAAATCGGATTAAGCGTTATTATAAGCTTTTGATATATGAATTGAGAAAGAAGATATAGAAATGGTGAGAATAATGGAACAAAAGAGTTTAATTTATAATGGAAAATATCAGACAGAGGATCCGAGACAGATCACCGTATTTAACTATGGAGATCTTAATTTCCTTGTTCGCCGAAGAATCAAATCTTTTAGATTTCGAAGATTTTCTTTAATTCCTTGGATTTCGGAATTCAACCCTCTACGTCAAAAGTTAAGACGCACCTTATTTTCTAAATTCAACCATGACTACATCAAAAGTTAAGACAAATCTTTATTTCTTCATTTCACTCTTTTGTGATAGCTTCACTCGTACGCTTCGAGTAATCGAATCGTTTTATCCTAATTATTCAATGGTGATAAAAATTTAATTATCAGCTCATATTCGTCAGGAAAACATTCTTATTGTTAGCAATGACGACCTCACTCAAATTTCGGGACGAAATTTCTTTAACGGGTAGGTACTGTGATGATCCGGGAAATTCTGACCAAATTTAAACTTAATCTTTATATTTATTTCGACACGATAAGCAAAGTCTATTTAATTGAATTTCAAAATTTTTGACTATTTATAAGGATTCATTTACCTTTTGACTATTCTCGACGATTCACGAACATTAGTGTGTAAACAAAAATGTAAATATAGATATATATGTATATATGTATATAAATAAATATAAACAAAAGTTTATATAATAAATTGAAATAATAAAACATAATATATTATACAGAATAATAAAGTAATGTTAAAAGGAATAAACATTAAATATTCAACACATGTTATCATGTAATATATAATTGTAATTTAATGATATATTTACTATAATATTATTATCATTATTTTCTTATCATTATCTGTAGTATTAATATTATTATATAAAATTGGAAATATGTAACATGTTATACCTTAATTATAAATTGTATTATTAATAGATATTATTGTTACATTATCATTAATAATAATAATTATTATAGTTATCCTTATTATTATAAAGTAAGACAAATTATTATTATCATTAATAATATTATTATTATTATTAGCAACATTATTAATAATTATTATCAAACTTATCTTTTTATTAATATTACCATAACAGTATAATTATTTCTTTTCATTATTTTAATATTATAATTATTGATATTATCATAACTAGTATTTCGATATTATTAATAATAATTTTATTATTAGTAGTTATATTATTGTTAATATAATTATAATTATTAAATATTAATATTATTTTAATGAAATCGGATATTTAGATTTAGAGACAAGATCTGATTTAAATAGCAATAACACTGTATTTAACTTTGTTTATATCTCTAAATTCAACTCATGAGTTGTATTAATCGTACGATTCAGTTGCAACTCATTATCAGCTTTTCAATTTTTTATTTATTTATTTATTTACTTCTTATTTTGATTCATTCTAATTCTCTTATGCTATAAAACAACCGATTACCTCCAAACTATTAGAGAAGTATCATTCAATTATTCCAACATCACTATCAAGTATCAATTATCTGTTAAAAATTACACAGAAGATGGAAACAACCAAATGACACCCTGATCGAATATTTTTTATTATCAAAAGCCCGATTGTGAATGAAATTTCAAAAACTAAGATTGCAGTCTTGTTAAGAATCATTTAGGTAGTCTTTCTGTAAATTTTCAGAATCCAAATTCATTTAATGAGTTTTAATTTCTAAGTCAAAGTTATTTTAAAAAAAGTTGACCATTGTTCTTAATTAAAATTCGAAACTGTTTGGATACCTCCCATTAATTTTTTGATTGATAAAGATTATAAATGTGATTTGAAATCTTTTTGATGTTGCAAGTTTTGGCTAAAAAGCTTTTAAACTCTAAATCAAATTTTTTTTTTTATTTCGCTATACAGCGAGCTGCAGTAGCAGCTAATTTGAGTTCGTTTTTTTTAATTTAATTATTTTGTTCTCTTTCAATTCATATAAACATTTGATTTTTATTAATTATTATTAGTTTGAAGTATCAAAATTTATTGTTGTGATGATTTGATTTTGATTCGGTCGAATATGTGTTGATGAAGGTGAAGAACTAGGGTAACAGAATCAAGGGATTAAATAAGTTGGATGTGGGTTAAAATCAGAATAATCGAGTCAGAGAAATGGTTGGGTGTTGGTTCGGGTTTATGAGAGGTCGCGGGTTCGAGTCCCGGCCCTGACAGTTTATTAATCTTTTTAGAAGCTGGTACATTAAGGTAGTCTCTAACATTTTATTTTATTTTTTTATTATTGTTATTATTATTATTATTATTATTATTATTATTATTATTATTATTATTATTATTATTTTTATTATTATTATTATTATTATTGTTATTATTATTATTATTATTATTATTATTATTATTATTATTATTATTATTATTATTATTATTATTATTATTATCATTTATGTTATTATTATTGTGTTAGCTATTAGTATCACTAAAATTAATATTAAGAGTATTTTTTAACATGACAAATATTATTATTACCATCATTGTTATTATAATTATGACAATTATCATTATTTAAAATGTTTAGAAATATCATTATTATTAATCAAATTAGGAGTATTATCATAATCGTTAGCATTAGTTTAAGTATTATAATTACAATTAGGATTATTATTATTATTATTATTATTGCTATTATTAATATTATAATTATTATTATTACCAATATCATATTTATATTTATAAACATTAGAAACTTTAGTTATCATTAATATTCTTATAAGTATTATTAAAATTATTATAAATTTTGTCATTTTAGTGTTATTATCATTATTATGATTATTATTATTATGAAAATAATACAAAATTTTTATTATTATTTTCTTATAAACATTAGTATTAGTAACATTCTATAATTATTAGTAATATTATTATGTATTGTTATTATTATCATAATTAACAATATTATTAGATCATTATAATTATTATTATTAATATTATTTTATTAAATAAATATTTCGTATATAAAAATATATTTATAAGTAATATTACATACAAGTATGTATAAATCATACTAATTGTATATGAATATTCATATACAACAAATTTGGTATTTTTAATATAATACTAATTAACTATATTAATATAACTAACTAAACACTAATCATTTTAATTATGCATACACAAAAATTAAATATATATATATATATATATATATATATATATATATATATATATATATATATATATATATATATATATATATATATATATATATATATATATATATATATATATATATATATAATAAATAACATAAGTTATAATATATAATTTTGTTCAATTTCAAGTATATATATTAATATATATACAAATGATATAGGTTCGTGAATCCGAGGCCAACCCTGCATTGTTCAGCTGTTCAATATCGTCATATGTATTTTTACTACAAAATACAGTAGTGTGAGTTTCATTTGCTCCCTTTTTAAATGCTTTTGCAATATATATTTTTGGGACTGAGAATACATGCGCTGCTTTTATAAATGTTTTACGAAATAAACACAAGTACGTGAAACTACATTCTATGGTTGAATTATTAAACCGAATATGCCCCTTTTTAGTCTGGTAATCTAAGAATTAGGGAACAGACACCCTAATTGACGCGAATCCTAAAGATAGATCTATTGGGCCTAACAAACCCCATCTAAAGTACCGGATGCTTTAGTACTTCAAAATTTATATCATATCCGAAGGGTGTCCCGGAATGATCGGGGATATTCTTATATGCATCTTGTTAATCTCGGTTACCAGGTGTTCAATCCATATGAATGATTATTTTTGTCTCTATGCATGGGACGTATATTTATGAGAAATGAAAATCTTGTGGTCTATTAAAATGATGGAAATGTTTATTTATGTTAAACTAATAAACTCACCAACCTTTTGGTTGACACTTGAAGCATGTTTATTCTCAGGTACGAAAGAAATCTTTCGCTGTGCATTTGCTCATTTTTGAAATATTACTTGGAGTCATTCATGGCATATTTCAAAAGACGTTGCATTTGAGTCGTCGAATTCATCAAGATTATTATTAAGTCAATTATAGTTGGATATATTATTAAATGGTATGCATGTCATCAACTTTCGTTGTAAAGAAAGATTGTCTTCTAAAATCGAATGCAATGTTTGTAAAATGTATCATATAGAGGTCAAGTACCTCGCGATGTAACCAACTATTGTGAATCGTTTATAATCGATATGGACTTCGTGCAGATGGATTAGGACGGGTTTCTACATGCATGTACATGCACAAGCACAGGCATGTATATATGTCTTCCAATCTTAAAACCAATTCCATGTTCATATTCTTATATAGATATCCATACTTAATAACAAAATATGGAAAGACGAAGATTAAAGAGTACGGGTTTTAAGTTTATACCTAGAACAAAAGTAAGAACAGAGATGGATGATGGTGATCGAAAAAGCAAGAAGAAGAGCACTGAAATCTTCGGTTTCTTGGTGCTTGGTTGCGGGTAGGAACTCAACACCACAGGAGTCCAATCATTGTAAGACAAATTAAAATGCCATGGTCCCATTAGAAGTCCAAGAAGAACGGCCCAATCCCAAAAGGTTTACGGCACACAAATTTACTTAAGTCCTTCTAGCTAGTCATATAACACGTTTTTAAAGCAGAACCAGGTTGGAAATTGTGGATTAAATAAATCCACATGATAATCTTTTATCATCACTTTAATCGAATATAATACCCAAAAGCAGAAATAACACTTGATTCCTTTTCCCACTTATCATCATATTCTTCTTTATTTATTACTATCATCATAATGTTACCAACAATTCATCATCATTATTGTTATAGAAGTTGTAACATATCATCATTCTCATCATGCTGATCATAATATCATGAATATAACCTCATCATTAATATAATTGTGGTCATCGTCCCACCCAACAGAGAAATAGGAGATGGATTACGGACTATTAACATAATCATTGTCATAATTGTCTTAACCGTTGGTCACCAACATCCATCTCTCATTTGAATCAATCACAGCAACAACAAAAAAATAAGGCTGTAGCAGCAGCAGGGATCGACGAACAGGAAGAAAAAAAAAACGTAGCAACGATAAAAGGAAGAAAATAAACATTGGGGTTTGGTTTTAGGCTTCGGTGATTTATCAGTGATATGAATGGGTTATACACCTAGCCCACTAGGCTCTCGGTCCAACAAACAATTATATATATATATGGCCCAACTTGTAAACCTCGGCCCACGCTCTGCTTCGGTCCAAGAGTCAAATAAACAAGCCCCATCAAATATGATCCATACAACAGAAAAAAATCGGTTTATAAAAAGAAATGGAACGGAATAGGGTTTTTCGAGAGGAATTCTTGGATTCGTAACAGTAGGCGAAGGAATGAAAGAATATAAAATAGAACAAGTGGGTGAAGTGGAATATTTGCATAATACATGTCGACAACTAAAAGTGTGTAGGGTCTTTGGTTTATAATCAATCATCATCAATTAACATTGTGCAATATCACATCATTTTATTCCTTTTTAATCACCAATCTCATTCTGCATTTTTTTATACTCGAGTGTTCAATCTCAACATAAAAGATGAGTAGCAAGTAGGTTGTTCATTGGAAAATAGAAACACAAAAGCTGCAGTTACAGCTGCAGTGATGGTCCATGGTGGTTGGCGATGGTTGAAACAAAAATATACGCTGCAGCCGTGAGAGTGTCAAGTGGTGGTTTATGATGGTTGAGGTGATTATTGTTGACCTTTAATGAGTAGCAGAAATAAGGATAGTAGCAGCAGGTTTGATCTTCGAATGAAGATGATGGTGGCGAGTCTGTGGTTGTTGATGATGAAGATGGTGGTGCTTAATGTTTGTTCACGAAGAAGAATTAGAGAGAGAGAGAGGAATAAGAGATTGGTGATCGTAGGTTTGTGTGGCGGTGAAAGGTTTCATCAATAAGATGATGCTGATTGAGAAGAAAGGCAATATAACAATTGGGTTTGATAAATTGAACACAAAAATGGTGAGTGTAAATCTATAACTCTCTCTTTCTAAGTTTCATTAATTTCTTTTTTTTTTCTTTTACAGATTGCAGCCGGTGGTATATATATATATATTGTGCTTTTGAAGGATTATAATAGAAATCCAATGTACGATCAATTTGATTCGTAGTACAGAATGTGTCGACAGGTAGAATCAATCCAAGAAGAAGACAAGCATTTAAAAAGAAGATGGGATTGAAAACAGAATTTGGTTATATATGAAATCAAATTTGTTCTAGAACAGATTTTAGAGACAGAATCAAAGATCATCTACAGATTGATAATGACCTGAAACAGAATACGTATACCATTGTATTTAATCATATTTTTATATAGTTATCTGTATATGTAATTATATATAATATATAATTGTATTTTATACATATGTATTTATATATCTGTATATATTTATATCTGTGTTCATAAAGTATATAATCAATATTTATATAATTAATAAAAATTGTAATTATAATACTTATTATTAATTATAGAATTACTAATAATAATATTAAATATAGAAATACTTATAATAATAATAAAAGTAAAAATATAATGATATTAGTAATAATAATATAACAAATTTCATATCTTTATATTATATTGTTAAAAATAATAATATTAATAATAACGTAACAAATCAAATGTATCATATTTCAATTAATATTACTAATGACACTGATTTTAATATTAATATTATTATTAATATTTATAATGATAATGAAAGTATTAATTTTAATACATCAACTATATTTTAAATTGTATTATATATTATCAATTACATAATATAATTATATATAATATGATAACCTTTATTAAATATTTATTATTTATGAATTATATATATATTATAATATACATATAATAATAATTAATCATAGAAATCATATATATTTATATATATATTCACTTTAAATTTACACTTAATTATTTTGTATTCTATTTTAAATATTTGATTCTAATACTTAAATTATATTTTATAATTTTAAATTAATATACATTTATTTACATTTACATATACATATTTATTTACAAACAATTGTCCGTGAATCGTCGGGAATGGTCAAAAAGGCAAATGCATTCATGTAACTGTTCCAAAATTTTCGAGACTCAACATTACAGACTTTGCTTATCGTGTAGTAAACCTATAAAGATTAATTTTAAATTTGGTCAGAAATTTCCGGGTCGTCACAACCTTGACCAAGATTCTACCATCAACACACAATATGTTAAGACCAAGTAAGAACACAACTCATTTAAGAGTCTTAGATGGATGATGAACCAAGATTACATCATATCCTTAGTCTTAACACAAATACAAGTCCTATTTACAAACAAAGTTACAAACAAAGTTACAAACTTTACTTCAATCAAACAAGTATTAACACAATCTAAATTAAATGAAGTGATGGAACCCTAAGCTAGAGAGCTTGGATCCCTTTCACACAAGTTATAAGGTCACAAAGCTAAAAATCTTGAACCTTTAGTGTTCTTGAAGAACTTGAAGCATAAAGCTTAGATCTTTAAGTTATATGAAGACCATAAACACAAGTTTTGATCTTTATAACTTTCACACCCCCAAATAGGGCCTAGGGTATTTGTGACTAATTATATCAAATCACAGTTGTATAAACGAGAACGACTCTATATGAGATGTTTTGAATAAAACATTTATTAATAAAACAGCGGAAGCATTAAAAGTTTTACATCAAATTCAAACTGAAATAATAATAGTAGTCTTAATGTAAAGTAAATGTAATGAAATGAAGACTCCATGTAGCAGCATTCAATTCATCAAGTAGCAGTCATGGCAATCATCTTATTCGTCACCTGAGACAAAACATGCTTAAAGTGTCAACCAAAAAAGTTGAGTGAAGTTCATAGGTTTAACAAAAAGTTTGACCGTTGTTTTAGACCACAAGATTTAGTTTGTAAAGTTGATCTCGAAAGATCGAAAGAAATAGTTATGCCAATTCGTGATATTTAAACTAAACGATAGTATGCCCCATGACAAGTTAGTTCTACTTGTCGGCTTAATTTCATTATCAAGTAATACAAAGACATAGTCAAATGTATCAGGGACGTTACTCCCGATAGGCCTTCCCCCAATAACCTAGCATGCCGAGCACTTAAAAATATCACTGTAGGGACTTTAGCCGAACAAAGCCGGGTATAGCATAGTTTAAGCAGTTTGGTACTTGTGTCTAAAGTGTAAAAAGTAAAAAAAAAAAACAGCATGTGTCTCACCCCAAAAGTAAGTAAGTTTTGCTAGCAATAAAGAGGGGCTATGAATTCACCTTAAATAGCAGTTGAAGTATTCCACGCAAGAAAGGAAAGTAAAGCAAGTAAGTGACCGGGATATCAACTAGAAGTAGTTCTTCAAGAGAGAAATAAGAGATTAAGGTGCAAGTTTGAAATGAGAAGGGTATGTGGTATTTATAGTTGAAAATGTTAGGTAAAAAAAATAAAATAATAAAAGTAGTTTGTATTTTTATTAAAAGTAAATCTTAAAAGTTAAAATAAGAAAAAGTAGTTTGTATTTTTATTAAAAATAAATCTTAAAAGTAAAAATAAAAAGTAGTTTATATTTTTAATAAAAGTAAATCTTAAAAGTTAAAATAAGAAAAAGTAGTTTGTATTTTTATTAAAAGTAAATCTTAAAAGTTAAAAAAGAAAAAGTAGTTTGTATTTTTATTAAAAGTAAATCTTAAAAGTTAAAATAAGAAAAAGTAGTTTGTATTTTTATTAAAAGTAAATCTTAAAAGTTAAAATAAGAAAAAGTAGTTTGTATTTTTTTTATTAAATGTAAATCTTAAAAGTTAAAATAAGAAAAAGTAGTTTGTATTTTTATTAAAAGTAAATCTTAAAAGTTAAAATAAGAAAAAGTAGTTTGTATTTTTATTAAAAGTAAATCTTAAAAGTTAAAATAAGAAAAAGTAGTTTGTATTTTTATTAAAAGTAAATCTTAAAAGTTAAAATAAGAAAAATTAGTTTGTATTTTTGTTAAAAGTAAATCTTAAATGTTAAAATAAGAAAAAGTAGTTTGTATTTTTATTAAAAGTAAATCTTAAAAGTTAAAATAAGAAAAAGTAGTTTGTATTTTTGTATTTATTTATTAAAAGTAGATATAGTTTTGATTTTTTTATAAAATTCTAAAAAAATCGTTTAATACATTTCTAAGAACATTTAACATTTTATTTCTATATTTGTTTAATTATTAAATACGAATTTTATATAAAAATTATTATTATATTCAGTTTTTATAATTAAAATTAAAATTTATGATTATTACTTTATAGTTTTTATTAGTTTTATAAATGTTATAATATTATTTATTATTTAGTTAATTATATATTCTATTAACTAAATAACAAAAGTAATATAAATATTATATATATTCATTGATGTAATTATGTTATATTATATAACATAACCTTATTTATAATATTTATAATTATATTATTTATTTTAAGCGACTTTTATTCGGTCAACGTTAAATTTATTCGTATATTACAACTCTAGGTATTTTATTAAAATCGGAAATCGAAAAGTGAGGGTTGTTATAGCACCTACCCGTTAAAAGAAATTTCGTCTCGAAATTTAGTTTTTGCCATCAATCGGCGTTGTTCGTACATACACGAGGATATTTACGTTTTATTTGGTCTTCACGTTCCCAGGTATGTTCGGGGCCTTTTGTGAATTCCAACAGATAGAATATTATTCTATTTCATGCATTTAAATCATACGAACCCTAATTTCTCACAGGTTCTTCTATAAAGTACATTTTATCATTAATGCGGAGGTTATCTAAAGGATTAATAAGAGTGTCATTTGACTAGGTTATCCTCAAAAGGGATGATGGTGATATACAAGCATTTTAGTAAACTGAACACCTGAAATGTGTTATGAATAGTATTGAGCTTATTTAAAACTTTGAGTGTTTATGCCACAATATTAGGATAGACAACACAGAGAGTAGTTCATGAAAATTATAGTCATGAAGTTTGATAGAGATCATCATTGTTTACAACAAGAATATTGTAATGATGAATATAAGTTGAAAAAATAAAGTTTTATCACTACTGAATAATATGGATAAAACGATTTGATTATAGGAAGCGTATAAATGAAGCTATTGTAAAAGAGTGAATGAGAAAATTAAATGTTCGCCTTAACTTTTGACGTAGTCACGAATGATTTCCGGAATTCAAGGGATTGAAGGAAATCTTCGTAATCCATCAGATTTGATTCTTCGGTAATTAAGGAATTTGAAATTTTATTTGATTAAATGCGGTGAATTGCTTCAATTGTTGTGTTTGAAATTCTGCTATAAATAAGATTCTTCCGTTTTATTATCTTCACAACTTCTATACTTTCTTCCTAAATTCATACTTCCAAAAGATTTGTTAATATGCTCAATCCCGTATTGATACTTGTTATTATATTGACCATATATGCAGTCATTCTTCTTTTTCTTTTACCACCAGAGGAATCTGTTTACTTCTACTATGCACTTGGGGTTATAGTGTTTTTAATTCTCCCGTGTCTTTATGTTGCTATACGCATTGATATCCACGGTTTGTAATCTCGGTATCGTTATTGGGCTTTATATTTTCCCTTATATGTCGGAGCTCTTTGCCTTTTTATTCCCTTCTCGACCTCAAGTCAAGCGAATAATGGTCCAGAATTTGTAGGTATGAAGTTTCGAATGAACCTAATGTTCTAAGCATAATATCACGATTTGATTTGGTAAGTTACCAGAATTACTGAGGATAGAACTATCAAGAATATATTTTCTTGATATGTTCAGAGATTAAGTAGAATGTAAGAGTCGTGTAACATGGCAAATGATGATTATAAAGTCTATGAATCATCATCTTCCATTAAAATTTAGCATGACTTACTCTAATTATAATCACGTTGGCCTGACGTCATTACATTATACAAACCCATGCTTCAATTCTCAACACTTCTTCAAAATATTTATAAGTTAAACTTGGATTTTACAGAATATAGAAACTAAAACAGTTTTCCTTTATAAATATATCGCAAAGAGATACTTAATTACGGACAACAAATCGTTATGAAGATATCTTCAGAAATATAGAGGATATTTATGATGATATTTTGGAATTCCTAAGTTCGAAAGTTGATGAAGAAAAATTTTCCGCAAGCTTTTAACATGATTTTGGAGCAAGATATTCTCTAAAGATTTCATCGGATACAGAATTACCTGGATTCTTTGAATATAGGGGTTGGTCCTTGTATTTGTCCTTGGTCTCCTCCAAGGTTAGCTCAATCCGTTTTTCAGTTCCAAATTTTCTTTTGAGCTTTTCCAACGTACCATTCTTTATTATCAAACTTTTGGCCATTAAGACCTTCTACAATTTTGCTGTTTCCTCTGCATTTAATATCATCGGTTATCAATCAGAGATGGTTTTAAGAAATTTCATTTTTAGATGATTAAACGCTGATTGTGATCGTCAACGGATCTAATGGTTGATGAATAGGCGTTGTTGATTTCAAAAGTAATGAATGATAATTTCGGTGGGTTGATGTGATAATTCATCATAGAATACGAATGAATATAATTCATGAATGTAGTGATCTTTAGGAAGATAACATCTGCTAAAGCTTTTCTTGGATTCTGATATGTCAGAATATGTAATTGAATTTGTATGCAAAAGTTGAATGGATACATATGTGGATGTAAGTAGTATAGTTACTGATTATTGAATCAGAATTGGAGAATGTACAATGTAACATATTAAAGTGAGATATAAATATTTTCTCGGGTTTTACCTACCCGTTAAAATATTTTCACAATTAACAGTTTGTACAAAAGAATTACAATCTTTATGAAGATATACGTTCATATATATATTCTTTAGATGTAATCATGGGTTTAGTGAGTTAATATAAGATTAAACTCGTTTGATTTACGATTGAAACGAGAATAAATAATCTCCAAAACCTTAGAGATTTCATATTTGTCGCGGAATATTTCACTAATGAAGTTATGAATCAATACTTCATCGTTCATTATTGTTGATATACTTCGGTATATGAAGTTGGTGCTCGTGGAATTCTTGTGAAATTCGCAAGACACGAATGATGTTTTCTAAAAAGTTTCGAGTACATCGAAAATGAAAGTATACAATCAAACATGTATTTGAATAATACACTTAGTTTATTATGAAATGGAGTTTATTGTGCTGAAGCAGTGATTAATGATTGTTAAGTCATTAACGAAGGAGGTACATCATAGCATATTAGTGATATGAATTAACCAAGTAGTACATACTAGTTAAGATTCACACGTAATAGCTTAGCATGAAAAGGTTTATTATTGTTTCAAACTATATATATATATAAAGTATACATATATAATTCTTCAGGAAGAATGAGTCAATACATCTTAACTCATTATTACTAATATTCCTTGGTATCTATGGGGCGTATGATGTTGATATCCGAGATACTGAGTGTGATGTTGAGGCGTGAGATGCGGATGTTGTTGTTGGTGAAGCTGATGTTGTTGGTGGTGATGATGATGGTACTGGTAGTGCTGGTTATGCCGCTGGTGCTGCTGATGCTTGTAGAATTCGCACCATATTCTCCAGAGCCACCACTCGAGCGCGAAGTTCATTGACTTCTTCTACTATTCCGGGATGATTGGCAGTTCGGACAAGGGGATGAATATGATCTAGAATTTTAGATATTATATATTCGTGACTGGATATCCTGGAAATGAGGGTGAAAATAGTGTTTCGAACGGGTTCGCTGGTAAGTGCTTCAGGTTCTTCACCAAGAGGTGAATTCCGTTGGTGGAAGGGATCACCTTCTTCTTGTCTCCATTGATTAAGTTTACTACGAACCCATCCCCAATTCATCCAAAATAGATGATGGCTGATTGGTTGGTTCATTCCGGTTACGCTGCCATTGGAGCTTGAGGAATCAGATGAGAAATCCATATTATGTGATCGGATAAGGGTTTCGATATAAGATTAGTGTTGAATACTGGATGATATATCCGTTTCCTTGAATACGTGTATATAGCAAAAAGATTTCCGTAATTTACGGAGGGAATTTAGGAAAAGTGTTAGACAAAGTCTATTGGGATATATACGATAAGATATAATAAGATATGATGTGTCTATACTCTAATAATGGCAGTATGACGTATCGAGATCATAAAGTGATAAGTATGTAATCTAATAATCTTTTGATTAAAGACTTTCAATTTGTATACTGTGATAACCCAATGACATTTTCCGGTTCGCAAACCGATGCATAAAGCATAAAGCATATAGGTACGTGATATAACATGGAGTTACATACGTTTGAGTGGGAGTAGTAACAAATATAGGAGTTTCAAAAATCTTGGATAATATTTCATGTAATACATATGTAATACACAAAACCATGATAGATGACATAGGAATGTCAAGAATTTCAGAAATCATGGTGTCGCATTTAAATGCGGTGGCGTAATTGGATAGTACTTAGGAAAATTCTTAGATTGGCTTGGCATTCTAAGATAAGTAAAGTTTCTAAAGTATAGTGTAGCATTTAACAGTTAAAGGCAACAATTAAAGATACTATGGTCAAGGAAAGTTGTAGTCCTACATTGCTAAGGTACCTAATTGTATAAGGCACACATAAAATGCAATCCTGGTTCTCTACAACAACTCTACTCTGATACCAATCTGTCACACCACCAAATAGGGCCTAGGGTATTTGTGACTAATTATATCAAATCACAGTTGTATAAACGAGAACGACTCTATATGAGACGTTTTGAATAAACATTTATTAATAAAACAGTGGAAGCATTAAAAGTTTTATATCAAATTCAAACTGAAATAATAATAGTAGTCTTAATGTAAAGTAAATGTAATGAAATGAAGACTTCATGTAGCAGCATTCAATTCATCAAGTAGCAGTCATGGCAATCATCTTATTCGTCACCTGAGACAAAACATGCTTAAAGTGTCAACCAAAAAGGTTGAGTGAAGTTCATAGGTTTAATAAAAAGTTTGACCGTTGTTTTAGATCACAAGATTTAGTTTGTAAAGTTGATCTCGAAAGATCGAAAGAAATAGTATGCCAATTCGTGATATTTAAACTAAACGATAGTATGCCCCATGACAAGTTAGTTCTACTTGTCGGTTTAATTTCATTATCAAGTAATACAAAGACATAGTCAAATGTATCAGGGGCGTTACTCCCGATAGGCCTACTGTAAGACCCGAATATTCGTAGTGTACATATGTGTATATGAGTTACTCAAGTTTGGGGTTTTTGTTGCACATAATTAAAAAGACAAAAGATGCTGAACTGGGAGGTCGCGCGCCGCGCGGCTAGGTGGCGCGCCGCGCCATCTGTCTGCGACAGATTCCCCTGTTCTTTTTAATTAGATATTTTGAGGGCATTTTGGTAAAATCACCTTGGGGTCCGAATTTAATGCCTTAGATCAGTTTTGGGAGCTCATTAACTTCATTCACAACCACCTTATCCTCTCCAATTCAATTCTAGTGAGAGAGTGCATTTCTTGAGTGAGAAAGCTTCATTAAAGGGTAAAGGAGGTTGAATCGGGTCTTAGTGCGAGTTCTAAAGTCGTTCATCTAGTCGCTAGCTACGTAGTGATTGTGTTGGTAAGTTCTAAAACCTAGATTCTTACTTTAATTGCATTAAGGGTTAGGGTTTGGGTTAGTGATGCACACAAAACCCACTTGCTAGTAATTTGGGGGTTTTGGGTGAATTTGGGTCATGTAGACTCAAAGGTAACTAATTACGGTTTTCAAAGTGTTAATTTATGTTTATGAACCTAATTAGTTAGTTAAAGTACTAGAACACTTCAATGATATGTAAATGGGTGTTAATTGGGCATGGATGACCTAAATGGGTGTGTTGACCTCGAAATGGGTCAAATGGGTCTTTAATGACCTAAGTGGTCTTGCATGTGTGAAAATGAGTTAAATTGGTGATTTAAAAATGTAATAAGACCATATTTGACTAGAGTTAGGGTTTTTGGTGAAGTTGACCCATTATTAGGGTTAATGGTGCAAAATGGGTCGGGATTGCACTTTGGGTCAAAATGACTTAGGAATGGTGAAAGAATTGGTTGACCGACTTGAGTTTGCGTTTGATAATATGTATAATGTGATAGGTACGTTACTTTGAGGTTTCGCAAGCTCGGGTATCTTTTCACAAGACTTTGAGGTGAGTGGAATAATTATAGGCGTATGTATATAATGTATCTATTTGTTGTAGCGTGAAAGGTGTAGTGTCGAGGTGTTAAGACACCACGTTTCACGTGAAGAGTGTAGTATCGAGGTGTTAAGATGCCACTCGGGTGTAGCATCGAGGTGTTAAGATGCCACCTAGGAGTGTAGTGTCGAAGTGTTAAGACACCACTCCGTAAAAATAATGAGTGATGCATCGAGGTGTTAAGATGCCACTCAGGGTGATGTGCCGAGGTGTTAAGGTGCCACCCTAGGGGTTAGTGGTGTGAGGTGTTAAGTGCCCTAACGGATGTTACGAACACCGATGGCGTTTTCGCGAGCGCCGTTCCCTTGTACTATTGGTTAACCATGGTTATTTGTGTTGTAAGCATATTATATTATTCGAGTTATATTTATATGCGGATGTTATGCTAGCTTGGGGGTATTGGTGAATTATAGCTTGTTATTGCGACGATAAGCTAATGTTGTTTGCTAGCACGTTTGCGGTTGTGTAAGTGTATGCAAGTAGGTATAAATATATATGTATTCATATAATTATTGCATTCACTAAGCTTTGCTTACCCTATCGTTGTTTACCATTTTATAGGCTCGGTTTTGGACAAGGGTAAGGGCATCGTTTTGGACTAGAGATCCCGCTTGATGCTAGGGGACGCTTTTGGATTTAGTAGCTCTTGGAGTTTGACCGATAGTTGGGTAGTTTAATCCCAAACGCCATGCTCATTGTGTAGTTTGGAACTTAAACTTTTTTGGTGGTCGAAACTCGTAAATTGTATTAAACTCGTAAAACGGCCGATGTGGGCCCTGCCTGTAAAACATTTATTTTATATTTGAAACAAGTTAGTTTTACATATTTGGATGTATGGTAAAAAGCGTTTCGTCTAAAAGTGTCGGGAACTAGTCAATCTTTTTCGCATTTAGAGACTTTCCGGACAGTCCACTTTGGCGCGCCGCGCGGGTATGCTGCACAGGAATTTTTTTTTTATTTTGTATTTTCGCGTGATTTGGTCGAGGGTTGGTTTGGGTTGTTACAAGTGGTATCAGATCATGGTCTAAGGGATTTAGGTGACTTGAGATAGGCGCCTAGACTTAGACTTTTTGTGTGTGCGCTATGCGGGACTTGTAGGACTTTGAGTCGGATCGGGATTGGTTTGTGCATAGGTTTATGTAAACTAATCATGCGTTATTTGTTATGTATGTTTAGCGAGCATCGAGCGAGATGGACGTTGTACTAGCAAGTTAATGCGACGTGCTCGCGTAACAATGATTAGCTACCATTGTTACGGGCGCAAATCGTGTCGAACAAGCAATGTACGACGATTGTTGAGCAAGATGGGGTAGTGTGGTGTATATGTATATACATACGTGTTATGTCTTTTTGTTTCGCCGCGTAACCTACTTCGTTTTATAGAATGAAGACGAGAAACGGACCCGATCATGATAACGGAAGTACAAGTGAGGACGCCGAGTTTTCGGCCAAGGTTGAGGCCGTCTTTAAAAAGTTAAAAGCGGATTTTCTTACGGACGTCCGAAAAGTCTTCCAAGATTCGGTCGATGGGCAAGTGACCGATTTGATAAATGAACGAATGAAGGCCACTATCAAAGAGGCCCTTGATGCTAGAAACATTTATCCTCGTGGTGAAGGAGGTGAAGGAAGGCGGGACTTCCACTACAAGAATTTCAAGGACGCTCAACCCCCGATGTTTAATGGGGTACGAGATCCTTTAAAAAGTACATGTTGGATCTCCGACATCGAGGGAGCTTTCCGTACCTCGGAATGTCCTCCCGAGAAGAAGGCGAGGTATGGCTCTAGCATGCTACGAGAAGAGGCTAAGTTATGGTGGGATGATAAAATCAACTTGTATGGTGAGGAACAATGTATGGGCTTGACGTGGGAAGAGTTTAAGAAGGAGTTTTTCAAGGAATACCGAACTTCTTCCGATCTCGATAGAATCCGGGACGAGTTGCACCATTTGCAACAAGGCTCAATGGACTTAGTTACTCTTAAGTCTACATTCTTGGCAAAGACTCGTTTTTGCCCGGAATATGTTAGTGATGATCATAAGCTCATGAAGGATTTCTACCGTACTTTGAATGATGAGTACAAGGGGAAGATTAGTCGGGATATGGCTAAGTCTTTTGATGAATTGTTCGAGTTGGCTCGGGGTTTTGAGCCGGAGGTTCCAAGAAAGAGTGATTTCATGTTTTCCAAAAGAAAATTTGAAGGTTTTAGTTACTCTAACGCCTCAAGCAAGAAGAGTAAGAGCAAGAGGGGGGCCGAAAGTGTCAATAGTGCAAAGAAGGGCACTACCGGCGGGTTTTCTTATACGTGCTACAATTGTGGGCAACCGGGTCATATGGCTCGTGAGTGTCCGAAACCACGTTCCGGGAACAAAGTCACTTGTTTTAATTGCGGCAAAGAAGGGCATAAGAAGCCGGAGTGTCTCGACTTGCTAAACGACAATGTGAAATGGTTAGAGAAGGCGGCGGGTACAGCTAGGGGTCGCAACTATTTGATGACCAATGATGAAGCCAAACAATCGCACGAAGTTGTCTCAGGTACTTACATGGTTAATTCTAATCCGACAAGGATTCTTTTCGATAGCGATGCAAATTTGTCGTTTGTGTCTCCTAAATTTGTGCCTAAACTTAATAGACCGTTAGCTAAGTTAAGTCGTCCGATAGAAGTCGAAATAGCGGACGGCAAGACGGTGCTAGTGGTTGATGTGTGTGAAAATTGTGATGTTGTTTTTGGTGCCGAAACCTTTAAAATTGATCTTATTCCAATGACCTTGGGCGAATTTTATATTGTCATTGGTATGGATTGGCTCGATCGTTATAGAGCCGATATTGTATGCCATGATAAGTTTATTCGTGTGAAGACCCTAAGTGGGGGAGAGTTAATTATTCATGGTGATAAGCGAAGGAGACCGGTGCCGATATGCACTTTTGCACGGGCACGTCGTTTTGTTGTTACCGGTGGCATGGCTTTCCTTGCTCATGTTGTTGATACTCGCAATGAGCCACCACCTATTCGTGAAATTCCGGTTGTTAGTGAATTCGAAGACGTTTTTCTGGACGAATTACCGGGTGTTCCGGCGGAAAGACAAGTTGAGTCTCGTATTGAGTTGGTTCCGGGAGCTACTCCCATTGCTAAAACTCCTTATCGTTTAGCACCAACAGAAATGCAAGAGTTGTTAAATCAAACCCAAGAGTTGCTCGAGAAGGGTTTTATTCGACCGAGTGCTTCGCCATGGGGCGCTCCGGTGTTATTTGTGAAGAAGAAAGATGGTAGTATGCGTATGTGCATTGATTACCGTGAGTTGAATAAAGTGACGATCAAGAATCGTTATCCATTACCTAGGATTGAAGATTTATTTGATCAACTTCAAGGTGCAACGTATTTCTCTAAGATCGACCTACGGTCCGGCTATCACCAAATGCGGGTCCGTAAGGAAGACATAGAGAAAACGGCTTTTCGAACGCGTTACGGGCATTATGAGTTTGTAGTTATGCCCTTTGGTCTTACGAATGCACCGGCGGCATTCATGGATCTTATGAACCGAGTGTGCCAACCTATGTTGGACAAGTCGGTAATAGTGTTCATTGACGACATACTAGTCTACTCGAAAAGTATGAACGAGCATGAACGTCATTTGCGTGAAGTATTGAAGACGCTACGAAAGGAGAAGTTGTATGCAAAGTTCTCTAAATGTGAATTCTGGCGAAGGGAAGTTCAATTCCTTGGTTATATCGTGAACGAAAACGGTATTCAAGTAGATCCGGGGAAGATCGAAACAGTGAAGAGTTGGGGACGACCGACTACGCCTACGGAAATCCGAAGTTTTCTCGGATTGGCCGGTTATTATCGTCGGTTTATCCAAGACTTTTCTAAGATTGTTTCTCCATTGACGAAATTGAAAAAGAAGAATGCGAGGTTTGGTTGGGAGAACGAGCAAGAAATTGCTTTTCAATTGTTAAAAGAGAAGTTGTGTCAAGCTCCGGTGTTAGTGTTACCGGAAGGTGTTGAAGACATGGTGGTTTATTGTGATGCTTCCTTAAATGGTCTCGGGTGTGTTCTAATGCAAAGAGGTAAGGTTATCGCTTATGCCTCTCGACAATTAAAGGAACATGAAACGAGGTATCCGACTCATGATCTTGAGTTAGCGGCGGTAGTGCATGCGTTGAAAATTTGGCGCCATTACTTGTATGGTGTCAAGTGTACGATTTATTCGGATCATAAGAGTTTGAAACATCTCTTTAATCAACGAGATTTGAATTATCGCCAACGTAGGTGGATGGATGTGGTGAAAGACTACGATTGTGAAATACTTTATCATCCGGGTAAGGCGAATGTGGTCGCGGATGCGTTGAGTCGAAAGAGTCAACATCCGGCGATAAAAGTGGGGTCGTTACGTTTGATTATTACCAACGATTTTCTTGAAAAGCTTGGTGAGATTCAAATAGAGGCTTATGTTCACAACAAGCATACGGAGCGAATCGTGGGCCAATCGGAGTTTATTACTATGGGTGCGCGTGGGTTGTTGTCCTTTCAAGGAAGGGTATGGGTGCCGAAGATGGGTGATTACCGACGAGTGCTACTTGATGAAGCACATAAGTCAAAATACTCCATTCATCCGGGCGCGACGAAAATGTACCTTGACTTGAAGAAAGATTATTGGTGGCCGGGCTTGAAACGTGATGTTTTGAAGTATGTTGAGCAATGTGTCACGTGTTTACAAGTAAAAGCCGAACACCAAAAGCCGTATGGTAAGTTGCAACCATTAGAAATCCCGAAATGGAAATGGGAGCACATTATCATGGATTTCATTACAAAGTTACCTAAAACAGCGAGAACCCAATTTGATTCTATTTGGGTTATAGTTGACCGATTGACAAAAAGCGCTTTGTTTCTTCCCATTAAAGAAGCGATATCGTCGGAGACCTTGGCTAAGTTGTTTATCAAGGAAGTGGTCTCGCGACATGGGGTTCCTATATCTATTATTTCGGATCGAGATACCCGTTTTACATCTCGGTTTTGGGAAAAGTTTCATGAAGATATGGGTACGCAATTGAAGTTGAGCACGGCGTATCATCCTCAAACGTGTAGTGACCCGAACTTTTCCATGTTTATATTTATTAATTTAGATTGATATTTACATGATTAGATGTTTCCAACATGTTAAGCAATCAAACTTGTTAAGACTTGATTAATTGAAATATGTTTCATATAGACAATTGACCACCCAAGTTGACCGGTGATTCACGAACGTTAAAACTTGTAAAAACTATATGATGACATATATATGGATATATATATAGTTAACATGATACTATGATAAGTAAACATATCATTAAGTATATTAACAATGAACTACATATGTAAAAACAAGACTACTAACTTAATGATTTTTAAACGAGACATATATGTAACGATTATCGTTGTAAAGACATTTAATGTATATATATATATATCATATTAAGAGATGTTCATACATGATAATATCATGATAATATAATAATTTAAAATCTCATTTGATATTATAAACATTGGGTTAACAACATTTAACAAGATCGTTAACCTAAAGGTTTCAAAACAACACTTACTTGTAACGAATAACGATGACTTAACGACTCAGTTAAAATGTATATACATGTAGTGTTTTAATATGTATTTATACACTTTTGAAAGACTTCAATACACTTATCAAAATACTTCTACTTAACAAAAATGCTTACAATTACATCCTCGTTCAGTTTCATCAACAATTCTACTCGTATGCACCCGTATTCGTACTCGTACAATACACAGCTTTTAGATGTATGTACTATTGGTATATACACTCCAATGATCAGCTCTTAGCAGCCCATGTGAGTCACCTAATGAAATGTCCCGTTCTTATTGATTAAAAACGTTCCATATTAATTGATTTCGTTGCGAGGTTTTGACCTCTATATGAGACGTTTTTCAAAGACTGCATTCATTTTTTAAACAAACCATAACCTTTATTTCATCAATAAAGGTTTAAAAAGCTTTACGTTGATTATCAAATAATGATAATCTAAAATATCCTGTTTACACACGACCATTACATAATGGTTTACAATACAAATATGTTACAACAAAATAAGTTTCTTGAATGCAGTTTTTACACAATATCATACAAGCATGGACTCCAAATCTTGTCCTTATTTAAGTATGCGACAGCGGAAGCTCTTAATAATCACCTGAGAATAAACATGCTTAAAACGTCAACAAAAATGTTGGTGAGTTATAGGTTTAACCTATATATATCAAATCGTAACAATAGACCACAAGATTTCATATTTCAATACACATCCCATACATAGAGATAAAAATCATTCATATGGTGAACACCTGGTAACCGACAATAACAAGATGCATATATAAGAATATCCCCATCATTCCGGGATCCTCCTTCGGACATGATATAAGTTTCGAAGTACTAAAGCATCCGGTACTTTGGATGGGGCTTGTTGGGCCCGATAGATCTATCTTTAGGATTCGCGTCAATTAGGGTGTCTGTTCCCTAATTCTTAGATTACCAGACTTAATAAAAAGGGGCATATTCGATTTCGATAATTCAACCATAGAATGTAGTTTCACGTACTTGTGTCTATTTTGTAAATCATTTATAAAACCTGCATGTATTCTCATCCCAAAAATATTAGATTTTAAAAGTGGGACTATAACTCACATTCACAGATTTTTACTTCGTCGGGAAGTAAGACTTGGCCACTGGTTGATTCACGAACCTATAACAATATATACATATATATCAAAGTATGTTCAAAATATATTTACAACACTTTTAATATATTTTGATGTTTTAAGTTTATTAAGTCAGCTGTCCTCGTTAGTAACCTACAACTAGTTGTCCACAGTTAGATGTACAGAAATAAATCGATAAATATTATCTTGAATCAATCCACGACCCAGTGTATACGTATCTCAGTATTGATCACAACTCAAACTATATATATTTTGGAATCAACCTCAACCCTGTATAGCTAACTCCAACATTCACATATAGAGTGTCTATGGTTGTTCCGAAATATATATAGATGTGTCGAAATGATAGGTCGAAACATTGTATACGTGTCTATGGTATCTCAAGATTACATAATATATAATACAAGTTGATTAAGTTATGGTTGGAATAGATTTGTTACCAATTTTCACGTAGCTAAAATGAGAAAAATTATCCAATCTTGTTTTACCCATAACTTCTTCATTTTAAATCCGTTTTGAGTGAATCAAATTGCTATGGTTTCATATTGAACTCTATTTTATGAATCTAAACAAAAAAAGTATAGGTTTCTAGTCGGAAAAATAAGTTACAAGTCGTTTTTGTAAAGGTAGTCATTTCAGTCGAAAGAACGACGTCTAGATGACCATTTTAGAAAACATACTTCCACTTTGAGTTTAACCATAATTTTTGGATATAGTTTCATGTTCATAATAAAAATCATTTTCTCAGAATAACAACTTTTAAATCAAAGTTTATCATAGTTTTTAATTAACTAACCCAAAACAGCCCGCGGTGTTACTACGACGGCGTAAATCCGGTTTTACGGTGTTTTTCGTGTTTCCAGGTTTTAAATCATTAAGTTAGCATATCATATAGATATAGAACATGTGTTTAGTTGATTTTAAAAGTCAAGTTAGAAGGATTAACTTTTGTTTGCGAACAAGTTTAGAATTAACTAAACTATGTTCTAGTGATTACAAGTTTAAACCTTCGAATAAGATAGCTTTATATGTATGAATCGAATGATGTTATGAACATCATTACTACCTTAAGTTCCTTGGATGAACCTACTGGAAAAGAGAAAAATGGATCTAGCTTCAATGGATCCTTGGATGGCTCAAAGTTCTTGAAGCAAAATCATGACACGAAAACAAGTTCAAGTAAGATCATCACTTGAAATAAGATTGTTATAGTTATAGAAATTGAACCAAAGTTTGAATATGATTATTACCTTGTATTAGAATGATAACCTACTGTAAGAAACAAAGATTTCTTGAGGTTGGATGATCACCTTACAAGATTGGAAGTGAGCTAGCAAACTTGAAAGTATTCTTGATTTTATGAAACTAGAACTTTTGGAATTTATGAAGAACACTTAGAACTTGAAGATAGAACTTGAGAGAGTTCAATTAGATGAAGAAAATTGAAGAATGAAAGTGTTTGTAGGTGTTTTTGGTCGTTGGTGTATGGATTAGATATAAAGGATATGTAATTTTGTTTTCATGTAAATAAGTCATGAATGATTACTCATATTTTTGTAATCTTATGAGATATTTCATGCTAGTTGCCAAATGATGGTTCCCACATGTGTTAGGTGACTCACATGGGCTGCTAAGAGCTGATCATTGGAGTGTATATACCAATAGTACATACATCTAAAAGCTGTGTATTGTACGAGTACGAATACGGGTGCATACGAGTAGAATTGTTGATGAAACTGAACGAGAATGTAATTGTAAGCATTTTTGTTAAGTAGAAGTATTTTGATAAGTGTATTGAAGTCTTTCAAAAGTGTATAAATACATATTAAAACACTACATGTATATACATTTTAACTGAGTCGTTAAGTCATCGTTAGTCGTTACATGTAAGTGTTGTTTTGAAACCTTTAGGTTAACGATCTTGTTAAATGTTGTTAACCCAATGTTTATAATATCAAAAGAGATTTTAAATTATTATATTATCATGATATTATGATGTACGAATATCTCTTAATATGATATATATACATTAAATGTCGTTACAACGATAAACGTTACATACATGCCTCGTTTCAAAATCATTAAGTTAGTAGTCTTGTTTTTACATATGTAGTTCATTGTTAATATAATTAATGATATGTTTACTTATCATAATATCATGTTAACTATATATATAACCATATATATGTCATCATATAGTTTTTTTTACAAGTTTTAACGTTCGTGAATCACCGGTCAACTTGGGTGGTCAATTGTCTATATGAAACCTATTTCAATTAATCAAGTCTTAACAAGTTTGATTGCTTAACATGTTGGAAACATTTAATCATGTAAACATCAATCTCAATTAATATATATAAACATGGAAAAGTTCGGGTCACTACAGTACCTACCCGTTAAATAAATTTCGTCCCGAAATTTTAAGCTGTTGAAGGTGTTGACGAATCTTCTGGAAATAGATGCGGGTATTTCTTCTTCATCTGATCTTCACGCTCCCAGGTGAACTCGGGTCCTCTACGAGCATTCCATCGAACCTTAACAATTGGTATCTTGTTTTGCTTAAGTCTTTTAACCTCACGATCCATTATTTCGACGGGTTCTTCGATGAATTGGAGTTTTTCGTTGATTTGGATTTCATCTAACGGAATAGTGAGATCTTCTTTAGCAAAACATTTCTTCAAATTCGAGACGTGGAAAGTGTTATGTACAGCCGCGAGTTGTTGAGGTAACTCAAGTCGGTAAGCTACTGGTCCGACACGATCAATAATCTTGAATGGTCCAATATACCTTGGATTTAATTTCCCTCGTTTACCAAATCGAACAACGCCTTTCCAAGGTGAAACTTTAAGCATGACCATCTCTCCAATTTCAAATTCTATATCTTTTCTTTTAATGTCAGCGTAGCTCTTTTGTCGACTTTGGGCGGTTTTCAACCGTTATTGAATTTGGATGATCTTCTCGGTAGTTTCTTGTATAATCTCCGGACCCGTAATCTGTCTATCCCCCACCTCACTCCAACAAATCGGAGACCTGCACTTTCTACCATAAAGTGCTTCAAACAGCGCCATCTCAATGCTTGAATGGTAGCTGTTGTTGTAGGAAAATTCTGCTAACGGTAGATGTCGATCCCAACTGTTTCCGAAATCAATAACACATGCTCGTAGCATGTCTTCAAGCGTTTGTATCGTCCTTTCGCTCTGCCCATCAGTTTGTGGATGATAGGCAGTACTCATGTCTAGACGAGTTCCTAATGCTTGCTGTAATGTCTGCCAGAATCTTGAAATAAATCTGCCATCCCTATCAGAGATAATAGAGATTGGTATTCCATGTCTGGAGATGACTTCCTTCAAATACAGTCGTGCTAACTTCTCCATCTTGTCATCTTCTCTTATTGGTAGGAAGTGTGCTGATTTGGTGAGACGATCAACTATTACCCAAATAGTATCAAAACCACTTGCAGTCCTTGGCAATTTAGTGATGAAATCCATGGTAATGTTTTCCCATTTCCATTCCGGGATTTCGGGTTGTTGAAGTAGACCTGATGGTTTCTGATGCTCAGCTTTGACCTTAGAACACGTCAAACATTCTCCTACGTATTTAGCAACATCGGCTTTCATACCCGGCCACCAAAAATGTTTCTTGAGATCCTTGTACATCTTCCCCGTTCCAGGATGTATTGAGTATCTGGTTTTATGAGCTTCTCTAAGTACCATTTCTCTCATATCTCCAAATTTTGGTACCCAAATCCTTTCAGCCCTATACCGGGTTCCGTCTTCCCGAATATTAAGATGCTTCTCCGATCCTTTGGGTATTTCATCCTTTAAATTTCCCTCTTTTAAAACTCCTTGTTGCGCCTCCTTTATTTGAGTAGTAATGTTATTATGAATCATTATATTCATAGATTTTACTCGAATGGGTTCTCTATCCTTCCTGCTCAAGGCATTGGCTACCACATTTGCCTTCCCCGGGTGGTAACGAATCTCAAAATCGTAATCATTCAATAATTCAATCCACCTACGCTGCCTCATATTCAGTTGTTTCTGATTAAATATGTGTTGAAGACTTTTGTGGTCGGTATATATAATACTTTTGACCCCATATAAGTAGTGCCTCCAAGTCTTTAATGCAAAAACAACCGCGCCTAATTCCAAATCATGCGTCGTATAATTTTGTTCGTGAATCTTCAATTGTCTAGACGCATAAGCAATCACCTTCGTTCGTTGCATTAATACACAACCGAGACCTTGCTTTGATGCGTCACAATAAATCACAAAATCATCATTCCCTTCAGGCAATGACAATATAGGTGCCGTAGTTAGCTTTTTCTTCAATAACTGAAATGCTTTCTCTTGTTCATCATTCCATTCAAATTTCTTCCCTTTATGCGTTAATGCAGTCAAGGGTTTTGCTATTCTGGAAAAGTCTTGGATGAACCTTCTGTAGTAACCAGCTAGTCCTAAAAACTGGCGTATGTGTTTCGGAGTTTTCGGGGTTTCCCACTTTTCAACAGTTTCTATCTTTGCCGGATCCACCTTAATACCTTCTTTGTTCACTATGTGACCGAGGAATTGAACTTCTTCCAACCAAAATGCACACTTTGAAAACTTAGCGTACAATTCTTCCTTCCTCAATACTTCTAACACCTTTCTCAAATGTTCACCATGTTCTTGGTCATTCTTTGAGTAAATAAGTATGTCATCAATGAAAACAATGACAAACTTGTCAAGGTATGGTCCACACACTCGGTTCATAAGGTCCATGAACACAGCTGGTGCATTAGTTAAACCAAACGGCATGACCATAAACTCGTAATGACCGTAACGTGTTCTGAAAGCAGTCTTTGGAATATCATCTTCTTTCACCCGCATTTGATGATACCCGGAACGTAAGTCAATCTTTGAATAAACAGACGAGCCTTGTAGTTGATCAAATAAGTCGTCGATTCTCGGTAGTGGGTAGCGGTTCTTGATGGTAAGTTTGTTCAACTCTCGGTAGTCGATACACAACCTGAATGTACCATCTTTCTTCTTGACAAACAAAACAGGAGCTCCCCACGGTGATGTGCTTGGTCGAATGAAACCACGCTCTAAAAGTTCTTGTAATTGGCTTTGCAGTTCTTTCATCTCGCTGGGTGCGAGTCTGTAAGGAGCACGAGCTATTGGTGCAGCTCCTGGTACAAGATCTATTTGAAATTCAACGGATCGATGTGGGGGTAATCCCGGTAATTCTTTCGGAAATACATCGGGAAATTCTTTTGCAATGGGAACATCATTGATGCTCTTTTCTTCAGTTTGTACTTTCTCGACGTGTGCTAGAACAGCATAGCAACCTTTTCTTATTAGTTTTTGTGCCTTCAAATTACTAATAAGATGTAGCTTCGTGTTGCCCTTTTCTCCGTACACCATTAAGGGTTTTCCTTTTTCTCGTATAATGCGAATTGCATTTTTGTAACAAACGATCTCCGCTTTCACTTCTTTCAACCAGTCCATACCGATTATCACATCAAAACTCCCTAACTCTACTGGTATCAAATCAATCTTAAATGTTTCGCTAACCAGTTTAATTTCTCGATTCCGACATATATTATCTGCTGAAATTAATTTACCATTTGCTAATTCGAGTAAAAATTTACTATCCAAAGGCGTCAATGGACAACTTAATTTAGCACAAAAATCTCTACTCATATAGCTTCTATCCGCACCCGAATCAAATAAAACGTAAGCAGATTTATTGTCAATAAGAAACGTACCCGTAACAAGCTCCGGGTCTTCCTGTGCCTCTACCGCATTAATATTGAAAACTCTTCCACGGCCTTGTCCATTCGTGTTCTCCTGGTTCGGGCAATTTCTAATAATGTGGCCTGGTTTTCCACATTTATAACAAACTACATTGGCATAACTTGCTCCGACACTACTTGCTCCGCCATTACTCGTTCCGACACCATTTGTTCCTTTCGTCCTATTAACCCCTGGTCCGTAGACCTCACACTTCGCCGCGCTATGACCATTTCTTTTACACTTGTTGCAAAATTTGGTGCAGAACCCCGAGTGATTCTTTTCACACCTTTGGCATAGTTGCTTCTGATTGTTGTTGTTGTTGCGGTTATTATTGTTGTTGGGATGATTGTTGTAGTTGCTGTTGTTGTTGTTGTTGTTGTTGTTGGGCCGTTTGTTGTAGTTGTGATTGATGTTGCGATTGTTGGGATAATTGTTGCGATTATTGTTGTAATTGCTGTTGTTGTTGTATTGGTGATTCTTATCACCGTTTTCCTCCCACTTTCTTTTGACTTGCTTCACATTGGCCTCTTCAGCAGTCTGTTCTTTAATTCTTTCTTCAATCTGGTTCACTAGTTTGTGAGCCATTCTACATGCCTGTTGTATGGAGGCGGGCTCGTGTGAACTTATATCTTCTTGGATTCTTTCCGGTAATCCTTTCACAAACGCGTCGATCTTCTCTTCCTCATCTTCGAATGCTCCCGGACACAATAGGCACAATTCTGTGAATCGTCTTTCGTACGTGGTAATATCAAATCCTTGGGTTCGTAACCCTCTTAGTTCTGTCTTGAGCTTATTGACCTCGGTTCTGGGACGGTACTTCTCGTTCATCAAGTGCTTGAATGCTGACCACGGTAGTGCATACGCATCATCTTGTCCCACTTGCTCTAGATAGGTATTCCACCATGTTAACGCAGAACCTGTGAAGGTATGCGTAGCGTACTTCACTTTGTCCTCTTCAGTACACTTACTTATGGCAAACACCGATTCAACCTTCTCGGTCCACCGTTTCAATCCGATCGGTCCTTCGGTTCCAACAAATTCCAAAGGTTTGCAGGCAGTGAATTCTTTGTAGGTGCATCCTACACGATTTCCTGTACTGCTAGATCCAAGGTTATTGTTGGTATGTAGCGCAGCCTGTACTGCGGCTATGTTTGAAGCTAGAAAAGTACGGAATTCCTCTTCATTCATATTCACGGTGTGTCGAGTAGTCGGTGCCATTTCCTTCAAAATAGTTAAATGGAACAAGTTAATCATACAGAATATTAAGAGTAGTTAATAGTATTTCGTAGCATAATATGAACTCATTTATAAAAGCTTTTTCTTCATATTAGCATTTTATAAGTTTAAATTCGGGTAGTACCTACCCGTTAAGTTCATACTTAGTAGCTAATATACAATTCAACTACTACAATTCTATATGAAAAACTGATTATAATAATATTTCGCGTTCAAACTTTTATACAATATTTTACAAACTTACAATACCGCTTATTTTACATAAAGCATGAAATATAGCACACAATAACTTTGATACAAGATAGTTGTGAAGACAATTCTAGCTAGTACACAAGTCGTTCGGCAAAGGCAATAAAGACACGTAATTCATACGTCCAGAAACAAGTCATGCATTCTGGTTTTACTAGGACTACTTTCCATCCTTGGTCTTGTGCAACATAACCGTTATGGCCGTTGATAAGACAGCGTGTTGTAACGTCATCAAAGGGACGAGGGTTACGTAATGTCCAACAGTCCCGTAATAATCTAAAAACCTCATTTCTTACCCCAATTACCGACTCCGTCACTTGTGGAAACGTTTTGTTTAATAATTGTAGCCCGATGTTCTTGTTCTCACTTTGGTGAGAAGCGAACATTACTAATCCGTAAGCATAACATGCTTCTTTATGTTGCATGTTAGCCGCTTTTTCTAAATCACGAAGTCCAATATTCGGATATATTGAGTCAAAATAATTTCTTAACCCGTTGCGTAAAATAGCATTTGGGTTCCCCGCAATATATGCGTCAAAGTAAACACATCGTAACTTATGGGTTTCCCAATGTGATATCCCCCATCTTTCAAACGAAAGTCTCTTATAAACCAAGACATTCTTGGAACGTTCTTCGAATGTCTTACAAACTGATCTCGCCTTAAATAGTTGTGCCGAAGAATTCTGGCCGACTCTAGACAAGATTTCATCAATCATGTCTCCGGGTAGGTCTCTTAAAATATTGGGTTGTCTATCCATTTTGTGTTTTTAAACTGTAAAATAGACAAGAGTTAGATTCATAAAAAAAATACTTATTAATACAAGCAATTTTTACATATATCATAAAGCATAAGAACACTATATTCCATATATTACACCACACGAATACAACTATCTTATTCCGACTCGCTCGTTTCTTCTTCTTCGGTTTTGGTTCGTTTTGCCAAGTTTCTAGGGATATATGATGTTCCCCTAATACGAGCCGTCGTTGTCCACATTGGTTTAGAAAAACCTGGTGGTTTAGAGGTTCCCGGGTCATTGTTACAACTTAAGGACTTCGGGGGTTGACGATACATATAAAGTTCATCGGGGTTGGAATTAGATTTCTCTATTTTTATGCCCTTTCCCTTATTATTTTCTTTTGCCTTTTTAAATTCAGTTGGGGTAATTTCTATAACATCATCGGAATTCTCGTCGAAATCCGATTCATCGGAGAATTGGTAATCCTCCCAATATTTTGCTTCCTTGGCGGAAACACCATTGACCATAATTAACTTTGGTCGGTTGGTTGAGGATTTTCTTTTACTTAACCGTTTTATTATTTCCCCCACCGGTTCTATTTCTTCATCCGGTTCCGATTCTTCTTCCGGTTCCGATTCTTCTTCCGGTTCCGACTCTTCTTCCGGTTCCTCTTCGGGAACTTGTGAATTAGTCCACAAATCATTCCAATTTACATTTGACTCTTCATTATTATTAGGTGAGTCAATGGGACTTGTTCTAGAGGTAGACATCTATCACATAATATCAAACACGTTAAGAGATTAATATATCACATAATATTCATATGTTAAAAATATATAGTTTCCAACAAAAATGTTAAGCAATCATTTTTAAAGAAAACACGGTCGAAGTCCAGACTCACTAATGCATCCTAACAAACTCGATAAGACACACTAATGCAAATTTTCTGGTTCTCTAAGACCAACGCTCGGATACCAACTGAAATGTCCCGTTCTTATTGATTAAAAACGTTCCATATTAATTGATTTCGTTGCGAGGTTTTGACCTCTATATGAGACGTTTTTCAAAGACTGCATTCATTTTTTAAACAAACCATAACCTTTATTTCATCAATAAAGGTTTAAAAAGCTTTACGTTGATTATCAAATAATGATAATCTAAAATATCCTGTTTACACACGACCATTACATAATGGTTTACAATACAAATATGTTACAACAAAATAAGTTTCTTGAATGCAGTTTTTACACAATATCATACAAGCATGGACTCCAAATCTTGTCCTTATTTAAGTATGCGACAGCGGAAGCTCTTAATAATCACCTGAGAATAAACATGCTTAAAACGTCAACAAAAATGTTGGTGAGTTATAGGTTTAACCTATATATATCAAATCGTAACAATAGACCACAAGATTTCATATTTCAATACACATCCCATACATAGAGATAAAAATCATTCATATGGTGAACACCTGGTAACCGACAATAACAAGATGCATATATAAGAATATCCCCATCATTCCGGGATCCTCCTTCGGACATGATATAAGTTTCGAAGTACTAAAGCATCCGGTACTTTGGATGGGGCTTGTTGGGCCCGATAGATCTATCTTTAGGATTCGCGTCAATTAGGGTGTCTGTTCCCTAATTCTTAGATTACCAGACTTAATAAAAAGGGGCATATTCGATTTCGATAATTCAACCATAGAATGTAGTTTCACGTACTTGTGTCTATTTTGTAAATCATTTATAAAACCTGCATGTATTCTCATCCCAAAAATATTAGATTTTAAAAGTGGGACTATAACTCACATTCACAGATTTTTACTTCGTCGGGAAGTAAGACTTGGCCACTGGTTGATTCACGAACCTATAACAATATATACATATATATCAAAGTATGTTCAAAATATATTTACAACACTTTTAATATATTTTGATGTTTTAAGTTTATTAAGTCAGCTGTCCTCGTTAGTAACCTACAACTAGTTGTCCACAGTTAGATGTACAGAAATAAATCGATAAATATTATCTTGAATCAATCCACGACCCAGTGTATACGTATCTCAGTATTGATCACAACTCAAACTATATATATTTTGGAATCAACCTCAACCCTGTATAGCTAACTCCAACATTCACATATAGAGTGTCTATGGTTGTTCCGAAATATATATAGATGTGTCGAAATGATAGGTCGAAACATTGTATACGTGTCTATGGTATCTCAAGATTACATAATATATAATACAAGTTGATTAAGTTATGGTTGGAATAGATTTGTTACCAATTTTCACGTAGCTAAAATGAGAAAAATTATCCAATCTTGTTTTACCCATAACTTCTTCATTTTAAATCCGTTTTGAGTGAATCAAATTGCTATGGTTTCATATTGAACTCTATTTTATGAATCTAAACAAAAAAAGTATAGGTTTCTAGTCGGAAAAATAAGTTACAAGTCGTTTTTGTAAAGGTAGTCATTTCAGTCGAAAGAACGACGTCTAGATGACCATTTTAGAAAACATACTTCCACTTTGAGTTTAACCATAATTTTTGGATATAGTTTCATGTTCATAATAAAAATCATTTTCTCAGAATAACAACTTTTAAATCAAAGTTTATCATAGTTTTTAATTAACTAACCCAAAACAGCCCGCGGTGTTACTACGACGGCGTAAATCCGGTTTTACGGTGTTTTTCGTGTTTCCAGGTTTTAAATCATTAAGTTAGCATATCATATAGATATAGAACATGTGTTTAGTTGATTTTAAAAGTCAAGTTAGAAGGATTAACTTTTGTTTGCGAACAAGTTTAGAATTAACTAAACTATGTTCTAGTGATTACAAGTTTAAACCTTCGAATAAGATAGCTTTATATGTATGAATCGAATGATGTTATGAACATCATTACTACCTTAAGTTCCTTGGATGAACCTACTGGAAAAGAGAAAAATGGATCTAGCTTCAATGGATCCTTGGATGGCTCAAAGTTCTTGAAGCAAAATCATGACACGAAAACAAGTTCAAGTAAGATCATCACTTGAAATAAGATTGTTATAGTTATAGAAATTGAACCAAAGTTTGAATATGATTATTACCTTGTATTAGAATGATAACCTACTGTAAGAAACAAAGATTTCTTGAGGTTGGATGATCACCTTACAAGATTGGAAGTGAGCTAGCAAACTTGAAAGTATTCTTGATTTTATGAAACTAGAACTTTTGGAATTTATGAAGAACACTTAGAACTTGAAGATAGAACTTGAGAGAGTTCAATTAGATGAAGAAAATTGAAGAATGAAAGTGTTTGTAGGTGTTTTTGGTCGTTGGTGTATGGATTAGATATAAAGGATATGTAATTTTGTTTTCATGTAAATAAGTCATGAATGATTACTCATATTTTTGTAATCTTATGAGATATTTCATGCTAGTTGCCAAATGATGGTTCCCACATGTGTTAGGTGACTCACATGGGCTGCTAAGAGCTGATCATTGGAGTGTATATACCAATAGTACATACATCTAAAAGCTGTGTATTGTACGAGTACGAATACGGGTGCATACGAGTAGAATTGTTGATGAAACTGAACGAGAATGTAATTGTAAGCATTTTTGTTAAGTAGAAGTATTTTGATAAGTGTATTGAAGTCTTTCAAAAGTGTATAAATACATATTAAAACACTACATGTATATACATTTTAACTGAGTCGTTAAGTCATCGTTAGTCGTTACATGTAAGTGTTGTTTTGAAACCTTTAGGTTAACGATCTTGTTAAATGTTGTTAACCCAATGTTTATAATATCAAAAGAGATTTTAAATTATTATATTATCATGATATTATGATGTACGAATATCTCTTAATATGATATATATACATTAAATGTCGTTACAACGATAAACGTTACATACATGCCTCGTTTCAAAATCATTAAGTTAGTAGTCTTGTTTTTACATATGTAGTTCATTGTTAATATAATTAATGATATGTTTACTTATCATAATATCATGTTAACTATATATATAACCATATATATGTCATCATATAGTTTTTTTTACAAGTTTTAACGTTCGTGAATCACCGGTCAACTTGGGTGGTCAATTGTCTATATGAAACCTATTTCAATTAATCAAGTCTTAACAAGTTTGATTGCTTAACATGTTGGAAACATTTAATCATGTAAACATCAATCTCAATTAATATATATAAACATGGAAAAGTTCGGGTCACTACACCTAACACATGTGGGAACCATAATTTGGCAACTAGCATGAAATACCTCATAAAATTACAAAAATATGAGTAATCATTCATGACTTATTTACATGAAAACAAAATTACATATCCTTTATATCTAATCCATACACCAACGACCAAAAACACCTACAAACACTTTCATTCTTTAATTTTCTTCATCTAATTGATCTCTCTCAAGTTCTATCTTCAAGTTCTAAGTGTTCTTCATAAATTCTACAAGTTCTAGTTACATAAAATCAAGAATACTTTCAAGTTTGCTAGCTCACTTCCAATCTTGTAAGGTGATCATCTAACCTCAAGAAATCTTTGTTTCTTACAGTATGTTATCATTCTAATACAAGGTAATAATCATATTCAAACTTTGGTTCAATTTCTATAACTATAACAATCTTATTTCAAGTGATGATCTTACTTGAACTTTTTTTCGTGTCATGATTCTGCTTCAAGAACTTCGAGCCATCCAAGGATCCGTTGAAGCTAGATCCATTTTTCTCTTTTCCAGTAGGTTTATCCAAGGAACTTAAGGTAGTAATGATGTTCATAACATCATTCGATTCATACATATAAAGCTATCTTATTCGAAGGTTTAAACTTGTAATCACTAGAACATATTTTAGTTAATTCTAAACTTGTTCGCAAACAAAAGTTAATCCTTCTAACTTGACTTTTAAAATAAACTAAACACATGTTATATATCTATATGATATGCTAACTTAATGATTTAAAACCTGGAAACACGAAAAACATCGTAAAACCGGATTTACGCCGTCGTAGTAACACTGCGGGCTGTTTTGGGTTAGTTAATTAAAAACTATGATAAACTTTGATTTAAAAGTTGTTATTCTGAGAAAATGATTTTTATTATGAACATTAAACTATATCCAAAAATTATAGTTAAACTCAAAGTGGAAGTATGTTTTCTAAAATGGTCATCTAGACGTCGTTCTTTCGACTGAAATGACTACCTTTACAAAAATGACTTGTAACTTATTTTTCCGACTATAAACCTATACTTTTTCTGTTTATATTCATAAAATAGAGTTCAATATGAAACCATAGCAATTTGATTCACTCAAAACGGATTTAAAATGAAGAAGTTATGGGTAAAACAAGATTGGATAATTTTTCTCATTTTAGCTATGTGAAAATTGGTAACAAATCTATTCCAACCATAACTTAATCAACTTGTATTGTATATTATGTAATCTTGAGATACCATAGACACGTATACAATGTTTTGACCTATCATGTCGACACATCTATATATATTTCGGAACAACCATAGACACTCTATATGTGAATGTTGGAGTTAGCTATACAGGGTTGAGGTTGATTCCAAAATATATATAGTTTGAGTTGTGATCAATACTGAGATACGTATACACTTGGTCGTGGATTGATTCAAGATAATATTTATCGATTTATTTCTGTGCATCTAACTGTGGACAACTAGTTGTAGGTTACTTACGAGGACAGCTGACTTAATAAACTTAAAACATCAAAATATATTAAAAGTGTTGTAAATATATTTTGAACATACTTTGATATATATGTATATATTGTTATAGGTTCGTGAATCAACCAGTGGCCAAGTCTTACTTCCCGACGAAGTAAAAATCTGTGAAAGTGAGTTATAGTCCCACTTTTAAAATCTAATATTTTTGGGATGAGAATACATGCAGGTTTTATAAATGATTTACAAAATAGACACAAGTACGTGAAACTACATTCTATGGTTGAATTATCGAAATCGAATATGCCCCTTTTTATTAAGTCTGGTAATCTAAGAATTAGGGAACAGACACCCTAATTGACGCGAATCCTAAAGATAGATCTATCGGGCCCAACAAGCCCCATCCAAAGTACCGGATGCTTTAGTACTTCGAAATTTATATCATATCCGAAGGGTGTCCCGGAATGATGGGGATATTCTTATATATGCATCTTGTTAATTTCGGTTACCAGGTGTTCACCATATGAATGATTTTTATCTCTATGTATGGGATGTGTATTGAAATATGAAATCTTGTGGTCTATTATTATGATTTGATATATATAGGTTAAACCTATAACTCACCAACATTTTTGTTGACGTTTTAAGCATGTTTATTCTCAGGTGATTATTAAGAGCTTCCGCTGTCGCATACTTAAATAAGGACGAGATTTGGAGTCCATGCTTGTATGATATTGTGTAAAAACTGCATTCAAGAAACTTATTTTGTTGTAACATATTTGTATTGTAAACCATTATGTAATGGTCGTGTGTAAACAGGATATTTTAGATTATCATTATTTGATAATCTACGTAAAGCTTTTTAAACCTTTATTGATGAAATAAAGGTTATGGTTTGTTTTAAAATGAATGCAGTCTTTGAAAAACGTCTCATATAGAGGTCAAAACCTCGCAACGAAATCAATTAATATGGAACGTTTTTAATCAATAAGAACGGGACATTTCATTTGGTATCAGAGCGTTGGTCTTAGAGAACCAGAATTTTGCATTAGTGTGTCTTATCTAGTTTGTTAGGATGCATTAGTGAGTCTGGACTTCGACCGTGTTTACTTGAAAAATGATTGCTTAACAAATTTTGTTGGAAACTATATATTTTTAACATGTGAATATTATGTGATATATTAATCTCTTAACGCGTTTGATATTATGTGATAGATGTCTACCTCTAGAACAAGTCCCATTGACTCACCTAATAATAATGAAGAGTCAAATGTAAATTGGAATGATTCGTGGACTGATTCACAAGTTCCCGAAGAGGAACCGGAAGAAGAATCGGAACCGGAAGAAGAATCGGAACCGGATGAAGAAATAGAACCGGTGGGGGAAATAATAAAACGGTTAAGTAAAAGAATATCCTCAACCAACCGACCAAGGTTAATTATGGTCAATGGTGTTTCCACCAAGGAAGCAAAATATTGGGAGGATTACCAATTCTCCGATGAATCGGATTCCGACGAGAATTCCGATGATGTTATAGAAATTACCCCAACTGAATTTAAAAAGGCAAAAGAAAATAATAAGGGAAAGGGCATAAAAATAGAGAAATCTAATTCCAACCCCGATGAACTTTATATGTATCGTCAACCCCCGAAGTCCTTAAGTTGTAACAATGACCCGGGAACCTCTAAACCACCAGGTTTTTCTAAACCAATGTGGATAACGACGGCTCGTATTAGGGGAACATCATATATCCCTAGAAACTTGGCAAAATGAACCAAAACCGAAGAAGAAGAAACAAGCGAGTCGGAATAAGATAGTTGTATTCGTGTGGTGTAATATAAGTAATATAGTGTGCTTATGCTTTATGATATATGTAAAAATTGCTTGTATTAATAAGTATTTTTTTTTTATTAATCTAACTCTCGTCTATTTTACAGTATAAAAACACAAAATGGATAGACAACCCAATATTTTAAGAGACCTACCCGGAGACATGATTGATGAAATCTTGTCTAGAGTCGGTCAGAATTCTTCGGCACAACTATTTAAGGCGAGATCAGTTTGTAAGACATTCGAAGAACGTTCCAAGAATGCCTTAGTTTATAAAAGGCTTTCGTTCGAAAGATGGGGGATATCACATTGGGAAATCCATAAGTTACGATGTGTTTACTTTGACGCATATATTGCGGGGAACCCAAATGCTATTTTACGCAATGGGTTAAGAAATTATTTTGACTCAATATATCCGAATATTGGACTTCGTGATTTAGAAAAAGCGGCTAACATGCAACATAAAGAAGCATGTTATGCTTACGGATTAGTAATGTTCGCTTATCACCAAAGTGAGAACAAGAACTTCGGGCTACAACTATTAAACAAAACGTTCCCACAAGTGACGGAGTCGGTAATTGGGGTAAGAAATGAGGTTTTTAGATTGTTACGGGACTGTTGGACATTACGTAACCCTCGTCCCTTTGACGACGTTACAACACGCTGTCTTATCAACGGCCATAACGGTTATGTTCCACAAGACCAAGGATGGGAAGTAATCCTAGTAAAACTAGAATGCATGACTTGTTTCTGGACGTATGAATTACGTGTCTTTATTGCCTTTGCTGAACGACTTGTGTACTAGCTAGAATTATCTTCACAACCATCTTGTATCAAATTTATTGTGTGCTATATTTCATGCTATATGTAAAATAAGCGGTATTATAAGTTTGTAAAATATTGTGTAAAAGTTTGAACGCGAAATATTATTATAATAAGTTTTTCATATAGAATTGTAGTAGTTGAATTGTATATTAGCTACTAAGTATGAACTTAACGGGTAGGTACTACCCAAATTTAAACTTATAAAACGCTAATATGAAGAAAAAGCTTTTATAAATGAGTTCATATTATGCTACGAAATACTATTAACTACTCTTAATATTCTGTATGATTAACTTGTTCCATTTGACTATTTTGAAGGAAATGGCACCAACTACTCGACACACCGTGAATATGAATGAAGAGAAATTTCGTACTTTTCTAGCTTCAAACATAGCCGCAGTACAGGCTGCGCTACATACCAACAATAACCTTGGATCTAGCAGTACAGGAAATCGTGTAGGATGCACCTACAAAGAATTCACTGCCTGCAAACCTTTGGAATTTGATGGAACCGAAGGACCGATCGGATTGAAACGGTGGACCGAGAAGGTCGAATCGGTGTTTGCCATAAGTAAGTGTACTGAAGAGGACAAAGTGAAGTACGCTACGCATGCCTTCACAGGTTCTGCGTTAACATGGTGGAATACCTATCTAGAGCAAGTGGGACAAGACGATGCGTACGCACTACCGTGGTCAGCATTCAAGCACTTGATGAACGAGAAGTACCGTCCCAGAACCGAGGTCAATAAGCTCAAGACAGAACTTAGAGGGTTACGAACCCAAGGATTTGATATTACCACATACGAAAGACGATTCACAGAATTGTGCCTATTGTGTCCGGGAGCATTCGAAGATGAGGAAGAGAAGATCGACGCGTTTGTGAAAGGATTACCGGAAAGAATCCAAGAAGATATAAGTTCACACGAGCCCGCCTCCATACAACAGGCATGTAGAATGGCTCACAAACTAGTGAACCAGATTGAAGAAAGAATTAAAGAACAGACTGCTGAAGAGGCCAATGTGAAGCAAGTCAAAAGAAAGTGGGAGGAAAACGGTGATAAGAATCACCAATACAACAACAACAGCAATTACAATAATAATCGCAATAATTATCCCAACAATCGCAACATCAATCGCAACTACAACAAACGGCCCAACAACAACAACAACAACAACAACAGCAACTACAACAATCATCCCAATAACAATAACAACCGCAACAACAACAACAATCAGAAGCAGCTATGCCAAAGGTGTGAAAAGTATCACTCGGGGTTCTGCACCAAATTTTGCAACAAGTGTAAAAGAAATGGTTATAGCGCGGCGAAGTGTGAGGTCTACGGACCAGGGGTTAATAGAACGAAAGGAACAAATGGTGTCGGAACGAGTAATGGCGGAGCAAGTAGTGTCGGAGCAAGTTATGCCAATGTAGTTTGTTATAAATGTGGAAAATCGGACCACATTATTAGAAATTGCCCGAACCCGGAGAATACGAATGGACAAGGCCGTGGAAGAGTTTTCAATATTAATGCGGCAGAGGCACAGGAAGACCCGGAGCTTGTTACGGGTACGTTTCTTATTGACAATAAATCTGCTTACGTTTTATTTGATTCGGGTGCGGATAGAAGCTATATGAGTAGAGATTTTTGTGCTAAATTAAGTTGTCCATTGACGCCTTTGGATAGTAAATTTTTACTCGAATTAGCAAATGGTAAATTAATTTCAGCAGATAATATATGTCGGAATCGAGAAATTAAACTGGTTAGCGAAACATTTAAGATTGACTTGATACCAGTAGAGTTAGGGAGTTTTGATGTGATAATCGGTATGGACTGGTTGAAAGAAGTGAAAGCAGAGATCGTTTGTTACAAAAATGCAATTCGCATTATACGAGAAAAAGGAAAACCCTTAATGGTGTACGGAGAAAAGGGCAACATGAAGCTACATCTTATTAGTAATTTGAAGGCACAAAAACTAATAAGAAAAGGTTGCTATGCTGTTCTAGCACACGTCGAGAAAGTACAAACTGAAGAAAAGAGCATCAATGATGTTCCCATTGCAAAAGAATTTCCCGATGTATTTCCGAAAGAATTACCGGGATTACCCCCACATCGATCCGTTGAATTTCAAATAGATCTTGTACCAGGAGCTGCACCAATAGCTCGTGCTCCTTATAGACTCGCACCCAGCGAAATGAAAGAACTGCAAAGCCAACTGCAAGAACTATTAGAACGTGGTTTCATTCGACCAAGCACATCACCGTGGGGAGCTCCTGTTTTGTTTGTCAAGAAGAAAGATGGTACATTCAGGTTGTGTATCGACTACCGAGAGTTGAACAAACTTACCATCAAGAACCGCTACCCACTACCGAGAATCGACGACTTATTTGATCAACTACAAGGCTCGTCTGTTTATTCAAAGATTGACTTACGTTCCGGGTATCATCAAATGCGGGTGAAAGAAGATGATATTCCAAAGACTGCTTTCAAAACACGTTACGGTCATTACGAGTTTATGGTCATGTCATTCGGTTTAACTAATGCACCAACTGTGTTCATGGACCTTATGAACCGAGTGTGTGGGCCATATCTTGACAAGTTTGTCATTGTTTTCATCGATGACATACTTATTTACTCAAAGAATGATCAAGAGCACGAAGAACATTTGAGAAAAGTGCTAGAAGTATTGAGGAAAGAAAAACTGTACGCTAAGTTTTCAAAGTGTGCATTTTGGTTGGAAGAAGTTCAATTCCTCGGTCACATAGTGAACAAAGAAGGTATCCAGGTGGACCCGGCAAAGATCGAAACCGTTGAAAAGTGGGAAACCCCAAAAACTCCGAAGCATATACGTCAATTTTTAGGATTGGCTGGTTACTACAGAAGATTCATCCAAGATTTCTCCAAAATAGCAAAACCCTTGACTGCATTAACGCATAAAGGGAAGAAATTTGAATGGAAGGATGAACAAGAGAAGGCGTTTCAATTATTGAAGAAAAAGCTAACTACGGCACCTATATTGTCATTGCCTGAAGGGAATGATGATTTTGTGATTTATTGTGACGCATCAAAGCAAGGTCTCTGTTGTGTATTAATGCAACGAACGAAGGTGATTGCTTATGCGTCTAGACAATTGAAGATTCACGAGCAAAATTATACGACGCCTGATTTGGAATTAGGCGCGGTTGTTTTTGCATTAAAGACTTAGAGGCACTACTTATATGGGGTCAAAAGTATTATATATACCGACCATAAAAGTCTTCAACACATATTTAATCAGAAACAACTGAATATGAGGCAGCGTAGGTGGATTGAATTGTTGAATGATTACGACTTTGAGATTCGTTACCACCCGGGAAAGGCAAATGTGGTAGCCGACGCCTTGAGCAGAAAGGACAGAGAACCCATTCGAGTAAAATCTATGAATATAATGATTCACACTAACCTTACTACTCAAATAAAGGAGGCGCAACAAGGAGTTTTAAAAGAGGGAAATTTAAAGGATGAAATACCCAAAGGATCGGAGAAGCATCTTAATATTCGAGAAGACGGAACCCGGTATAGGGCTGAAAGAATTTGGGTACCAAAATTTGGAGATATGAGAGAAATGGTACTTAGAGAAGCTCATAAAACCAGATACTCAATACATCCTAGAACGGGGAAGATGTACAAGGATCTTAAGAAACATTTTTGGTGGCCAGGTATGAAAGCCGATATTGCTAAATATGTAGGAGAATGTTTGACGTGTTCTAAGGTCAAAGCTGAACATCAGAAACCATCAGGTCTACTACAACAACCTGAAATCCCGGAATGGAAATGGGAAAACATTACCATGGATTTCATCACTAAATTGCCAAGGACTGCAAGTGGTTTTGATACTATTTGGGTAATAGTTGATCGTCTCACCAAATCAGCACACTTCCTGCCAATAAGAGAAGATGACAAGATGGAGAAGTTAGCACGACTGTATTTGAAGGAAGTCGTCTCCAGACATGGAATACCAATCTCTATTATCTCTGATAGGGATGGCAGATTTATTTCAAGATTCTGGCAGACATTACAGCAAGCATTAGGAACTCGTCTAGACATGAGTACTGCCTATCATCCACAAACTGATGGTAGAGCGAAAGGACGATACAAACGCTTGAAGACATGCTACGAGCATGTGTTATCGATTTCGGAAACAGTTGGGATCGACATCTACCATTAGCAGAATTCTCCTACAACAACAGCTACCATTCAAGCATTGAGATGGCGCCGTTTGAAGCACTTTATGGTAGAAAGTGCAGGTCTCCGATTTGTTGGAGTGAATTGGGGTATAGACAGATTACGGGTCCAGAGATTATACAAGAAACTACCGAGAAGATCATCCAAATTCAACAACGGTTGAAAACCGCCCAAAGTCGACAAAAGAGCTACGCTGACATTAAAAGAAAAGATATAGAATTTGAAATTGGAGAGATGGTCATGCTTAAAGTTGCACCTTGGAAAGGCGTTGTTCGATTTGGTAAACGAGGGAAATTAAATCCAAGGTATATTGGACCATTCAAGATTATTGATCGTGTCGGACCAGTAGCTTACCGACTTGAGTTACCTCAACAATTCGCGGCTGTACATAATACTTTTCACGTCTCGAATTTGAAGAAATGTTTTGCTAAAGAAGATCTCACTATTCCGTTAGATGAAATCCAAATTAACGAAAAACTTCAATTCATCGAAGAACCCGTCGAAATAATGGATCGTGAGGTTAAAAGACTTAAACAAAACAAGATACCAATTGTTAAGGTTCGATGGAATGCTCGTAGAGGACCCGAGTTCACCTGGGAGCGTGAAGATCAGATGAAGAAGAAATACCCACATCTATTTCCAGAAGATTCGTCAACACCTTCAACAGCTTAAAATTTCGGGACGAAATTTATTTAACGGGTAGGTACTGTAGTGACCCGAACTTTTCCATGTTTATATATATTAATTGAGATTGATATTTACATGATTAAATGTTTCCAACATGTTAAGCAATCAAACTTGTTAAGACTTGATTAATTGAAATATGTTTCATATAGACAATTGACCACCCAAGTTGACCGGTGATTCACGAACGTTAAAACTTGTAAAAACTATATGATGACATATATATGGATATATATATAGTTAACATGATACTATGATAAGTAAACATATCATTAAGTATATTAACAATGAACTACGTATGTAAAAACAAGACTACTAACTTAATGATTTTTAAACGAGACATATATGTAACGATTATCGTTGTAAAGACATTTAATGTATATATATATCATATTAAGAGATATTCATACATGATAATATCATGATAATATAATAATTTAAAATCTCATTTGATATTATAAACATTGGGTTAACAACATTTAACAAGATCGTTAACCTAAAGGTTTCAAAACAACACTTACTTGTAACGACTAACGATGACTTAACGACTCAGTTAAAATGTATATACATGTAGTGTTTTAATATGTATTTATACACTTTTGAAAGACTTCAATACACTTATCAAAATACTTCTACTTAACAAAAATGCTTACAATTACATCCTCGTTCAGTTTCATCAACAATTCTACTCGTATGCACCCGTATTCGTACTCGTACAATACACAGCTTTTAGATGTATGTACTATTGGTATATACACTACAATGATCAGCTCTTAGCAGCCTATGTGAGTCACCTAACACATGTGGGAACCATAATTTGGCAACTAGCATGAAATATCTCATAAAATTACAAAAATATGAGTAATCATTCATGACTTATTTACATGAAAACAAAATTACATATCCTTTATATCTAATCCATACACCAACGACCAAAAACACCTACAAACACTTTCATTCTTTAATTTTCTTCATCTAATTGATCTCTCTCAAGTTCTATCTTCAAGTTCTAAGTGTTCTTCATAAATTCTACAAGTTCTAGTTACATAAAATCAAGAATACTTTCAAGTTTGCTAGCTCACTTCCAATCTTGTAAGGTGATCATCCAACCTCAAGAAATCTTTGTTTCTTACAGTAGGTTATCATTCTAATACAAGGTAATAATCATATTCAAACTTTGGTTCAATTTCTATAACTATAACAATCTTATTTCAAGTGATGATCTTACTTGAACTTTTTTTCGTGTCATGATTCTGCTTCAAGAACTTCGAGCCATCCAAGGATCCTTTGAAGCTAGATCCATTTTTCTCTTTTCCAGTAGGTTTATCCAAGGAACTTAAGGTAGTAATGATGTTCATAACATCATTCGATTCATACATATAAAGCTATCTTATTCGAAGGTTTAAACTTGTAATCACTAGAACATAGTTTAGTTAATTCTAAACTTGTTCGCAAACAAAAGTTAATCCTTCTAACTTGACTTTTAAAATCAACTAAACACATGTTCTATATCTATATTATATGCTAACTTAATGATTTAAAACCTGGAAACACGAAAAACATCGTAAAACCGGATTTACGCCGTCGTAGTAACACCGCTGGCTGTTTTGGGTTAGTTAATTAAAAACTATGATAAACTTTGATTTAAAAGTTGTTATTCTGAGAAAATGATTTTTATTATGAACATGAAACTATATCCAAAAATTATAGTTAAACTCAAAGTGGAAGTATGTTTTCTAAAATGGTCATCTAGACGTCATTCTTTCGACTGAAATGACTACCTTTACAAAAACGACTTGTAACTTATTTTTCCGACTATAAACCTATACTTTTTCTGTTTATATTCATAAAATAGAGTTCAATATGAAACCATAGCAATTTGATTCACTCAAAACGGATTTAAAATGAAGAAGTTATGGGTAAAACAAGATTGGATAATTTTTCTCATTTTAGCTACGTAAAAATTGGTAACAAATCTATTCCAACCATAACTTAATCAACTTGTATTGTATATTATGTAATCTTGAGATACCATAGACACGTATACAATGTTTCGACCTATCATGTCGACACATCTATATATATTTCGGAACAACCATAGACACTCTATATGTGAATGTTGGAGTTAGCTATACAGGGTTGAGGTTGATTCCAAAATATATATAGTTTGAGTTGTGATCAATACTGAGATACGTATACACTGGGTCGTGGATTGATTCAAGATAATATTTATCAATTTATTTCTGTGCATCTAACTGTGGACAACTAGTTGTAGGTTACTAACGAGGACAGCTGACTTAATAAACTTAAAACATCAAAATATATTAAAAGTGTTGTAAATATATTTTGAACATACTTTGATATATTTGTATATATTGTTATAGGTTCGTGAATCAACCAGTGGCCAAGTCTTACTTCCCGACGAAGTAAAAATCTTTGAAAGTGAGTTATAGTCCCACTTTTAAAATCTAATATTTTTGGGATGAGAATACATGCAGGTTTTATAAATGATTTACAAAATAGACACAAGTACGTGAAACTACATTCTATGGTTGAATTATCGAAATCGAATATGCCCCTTTTTATTAAGTCTGGTAATCTAAGAATTAGGGAACAGACACCCTAATTGACGCGAATCCTAAAGATAGATCTATCGGGCCCAACAAGCCCCATCCAAAGTACCGGATGCTTTAGTACTTCGAAATTTATATCATATCCGAAGGGTGTCCCGGAATGATGGGGATATTCTTATATATGCATCTTGTTAATTTCGGTTACCAGGTGTTCACCATATGAATGATTTTTATCTCTATGTATGGGATGTGTATTGAAATATGAAATCTTGTGGTCTATTATTATGATTTGATATATATAGGTTAAACCTATAACTCACCAACATTTTTGTTGACGTTTTAAGCATGTTTATTCTCAGGTGATTATTAAGAGCTTCCGCTGTCGCATACTTAAATAAGGACGAGATTTGGAGTCCATGCTTGTATGATATTGTGTAAAAACTGCATTCAAGAAACTTATTTTGTTGTAACATATTTGTATTGTAAACCATTATGTAATGGTCGTGTGTAAACAGGATATTTTAGATTATCATTATTTGATAATCTACGTAAAGCTTTTTAAACCTTTATTGATGAAATAAAGGTTATGGTTTGTTTTAAAATGAATGCAGTCTTTGAAAAACGTCTCATATAGAGGTCAAAACCTCGCAACGAAATCAATTAATATGGAACGTTTTTAATCAATAAGAACGGGACATTTCATTTGGTATCAGAGCGTTGGTCTTAGAGAACCAGAATTTTGCATTAGTGTGTCTTATCTAGTTTGTTAGGATGCATTAGTGAGTCTGGACTTCGACCGTGTTTACTTGAAAAATGATTGCTTAACAAATTTTGTTGGAAACTATATATTTTTAACATGTGAATATTATGTGATATATTAATCTCTTAACGCGTTTGATATTATGTGATAGATGTCTACCTCTAGAACAAGTCCCATTGACTCACCTAATAATAATGAAGAGTCAAATGTAAATTGGAATGATTCGTGGACTGATTCACAAGTTCCCGAAGAGGAACCGGAAGAAGAATCGGAACCGGAAGAAGAATCGGAACCGGATGAAGAAATAGAACCGGTGGGGGAAATAATAAAACGGTTAAGTAAAAGAATATCCTCAACCAACCGACCAAGGTTAATTATGGTCAATGGTGTTTCCACCAAGGAAGCAAAATATTGGGAGGATTACCAATTCTCCGATGAATCGGATTCCGACGAGAATTCCGATGATGTTATAGAAATTACCCCAACTGAATTTAAAAAGGCAAAAGAAAATAATAAGGGAAAGGGCATAAAAATAGAGAAATCTAATTCCAACCCCGATGAACTTTATATGTATCGTCAACCCCCGAAGTCCTTAAGTTGTAACAATGACCCGGGAACCTCTAAACCACCAGGTTTTTCTAAACCAATGTGGATAACGACGGCTCGTATTAGGGGAACATCATATATCCCTAGAAACTTGGCAAAACGAACCAAAACCGAAGAAGAAGAAACAAGCGAGTCGGAATAAGATAGTTGTATTCGTGTGGTGTAATATAAGTAATATAGTGTGCTTATGCTTTATGATATATGTAAAAATTGCTTGTATTAATAAGTATTTTTTTTTATGAATCTAACTCTTGTCTATTTTACAGTATAAAAACACAAAATGGATAGACAACCCAATATTTTAAGAGACCTACCCGGAGACATGATTGATGAAATCTTGTCTAGAGTCGGTCAGAATTCTTCGGCACAACTATTTAAGGCGAGATCAGTTTGTAAGACATTCGAAGAACGTTCCAAGAATGCCTTAGTTTATAAAAGGCTTTCGTTCGAAAGATGGGGGATATCACATTGGGAAATCCATAAGTTACGATGTGTTTACTTTGACGCATACGAATCAAACTTTGGAAGATATGCTACGAGCGTGCACCATTGACTTCGGTGGTAGTTGGGATGAGCATTTGCCTTTGGTGGAATTCTCGTACAATAATAGTTATCATACTAGTATCGGGATGCCACCTTACGAAATGCTTTATAGGCGTAGGTGTCGAACTCCCGTTTATTGGGGAGAAGTGGGTCAAAGAGAGATCGGGAGTACCGATTTGGTTTTAGAGACCAATAGCAAGATCGATTTGATTCGGGAACATTTGAAGAAGGCTCAAGATAGGCAAAAGTCGTATGCCGATAGACGTAGGCGATTGATTGAGTTCCAAGAAGGCGATATGGTGATGCTTAAGGTTTCGCCATGGAAGGGTATTATTCGATTTCTAAAACGGGGAAAGTTAGCTCCTCGGTTTATTGGGCCATTCAAGGTTTTAGCTCGTGTTGGTGAAGTTGCATATCGATTGGAATTACCCGAAGAGCTTGCGGGGATCCATAATACATTTCATGTTTCCCACCTCCATAAGTGTCTTGCGGATGATTCCTCATGGATGCCTTTAGACGAGATCGAGCTAAACAACAAGTTAGAATATGTCAAGGAACCGATTGCTATCCTTTACGAGAAGGTGAAAATGTTGAGAAATAAAGAGGTGAGAACTTTCAAGGTTCAATGGCGACGAAGTAAAGGTTCCGAGTTCACTTGGGAGCCCGAAGAGTTCGTGTTAGTTTATCTTCCCTCGTGTCACGCGGCTTGGATTGCGAGGACGCAATCCGAATAAGTGGGGGAGAGTTGTAAGACCCGAATATTCGTAGTGTACATATGTGTATATGAGTTACTCAAGTTTGGGGTTTTTGTTGCACATAATTAAAAAGACAAAAGATGCTGAACTGGGAGGTCGCGCGCCGCGCGGCTAGGTGGCGCGCCGCGCCATCTGTCTGCGACAGATTCCCCTTTTCTTTTTAATTAGATATTTTGAGGGCATTTTGGTAAAATCACCTTGGGGTCTGAATTTAATGCCTTAGATCAGTTTTGGGAGCTCATTAACTCCATTCACAACCACCTTATCCTCTCCAATTCAATTCTAGTAAGAGAGTGCATTTCTTGAGTGAGAAAGCTTCATTAAAGGGTAAAGGAGGTTGAATCGGGTCTTAGTGCGAGTTCTAAAGTCGTTCATCTAGTCGCTAGCTACGTAGTGATTGTGTTGGTAAGTTCTAAAACCTAGATTCTTACTTTAATTGCATTAAGGGTTAGGGTTTGGGTTAGTGATGCACACAAAACCCACTTGCTAGTAATTTGGGGGTTTTGGGTGAATTTGGGTCATGTAGACTCAAAGGTAACTAATTAGGGTTTTCAAAGTGTTAATTTATGTTTATGAACCTAATTAGTTAGTTAAAGTACTAGAACACTTCAATGATATGTAAATGGGTGTTAATTGGGCATGGATGACCCAAATGGGTGTGTTGACCTCGAAATGGGTCAAATGGGTCTTTAATGACCTAAGTGGTCTTGCATGTGTGAAAATGAGTTAAATTGGTGATTTAAAAATTTAATAAGACCATATTTGACTAGAGTTAGGGTTTTTGGTGAAGTTGACCCATTATTAGGGTTAATGGTGCAAAATGGGTCGGGATTGCACTTTGGGTCAAAATGACTTAGGAATGGTGAAAGAATTGGTTGACCGACTTGAGTTTGCGTTTGATAATATGTATAATGTGATAGGTATGTTACTTTGAGGTTTCGCAAGCTCGGGTATCTTTTCACAAGACTTTGAGGTGAGTGGAATAATTATAGGCGTATGTATATAATGTATCTATTTGTTGTAGTGTGAAAGGTGTAGTGTCGAGGTGTTAAGACACCACGTTTCACGTGAAGAGTGTAGCATCGAGGTGTTAAGATGCCACTCGGGTGTAGCATCGAGGTGTTAAGATGCCACCTAGGAGTGTAGTGTCGAGGTGTTAAGACACCACTCCGTAAAAATAATGAGTGATGCATCGAGGTGTTAAGATGCCACTCAGGGTGATGTGCCGAGGTGTTAAGGTGCCACCCTAGGGGTTAGTGGTGCGAGGTGTTAAGTGCCCGAACGGATGTTACGAACACCGATGGCATTTTCGCGAGTGCCGTTCCCTTGTACTATTGGTTAACCATGGTTATTTGTGTTGTAAGCATATTATATTATTCGAGTTATATTTATATGCGGATGTTATGCTAGCTTGGGGGTATTGGTGAATTATAGCTTGTTATTGCGACGATAAGCTAATGTTGTTTGCTAGCACGTTTGTGGTTGTGTAAGTGTATGCAAGTAGGTATAATTATATATGTATTCGTATAATTATTGCATTCACTAAGCTTTGCTTACCCTCTCGTTGTTTACCATTTTATAGGCTCGGTTTTGGACAAGGGTAAGGGCATCGTTTTGGACTAGAGATCCCGCTTGATGCTAGGGGACGCTTTTGGCTTTAGTAGCTCTTGGAGTTTGACCGATAGTTGGGTAGTTTAATCCCAAACGCCATGCTCATTGTGTAGTTTGGAACTTAAACTTTTTGGTGGTCGAAACTCGTAAATTGTATTAAACTCGTAAAATGGCCGATGTGGGCCCCGCCTGTAAAACATTGATTTTATATTTGAAACAAGTTAGTTTTACATATATGGATGTATGGTAAAAAGTGTTTCGTCTAAAAGTGTCGGGAACTAGTCAATCTTTTTCGCATTTAGAGACTTTCCGGACAGTCCACTTTGGCGCGCCGCGCCCCTATCTGGCGCGCCGCGCGGGTATGCTGCATAGGAAATTTTTTTTTATATTGTATTTTCGCGTGGTTTGGTCGAGGGTTGGTTTGGGTTGTTACACCTACCCCCAATAACCTAGCATGCCGAGCACTTAAAAATATCACTGTAGGGACTTTAGCCGAACAAAGCTGGGTATAGCATAGTTTAAGCAGTTTGGTACTTGTGTCTAAAGTGTAAAAAGTAAAAAAAAAAAAAAACAGCATGTGTCTCTCCCCAAAAGTAAGTAAGTTTTGCTAGCAATAAAGAGGGGCTATGAATTCACCTTAAATAGCAGTTGAAGTATTCCACGCAAAAAAGGAAGGTAAAGCAAGTAAGTGACCGGGATATCAACTAGAAGTAGTTCTTCAAGAGAGAAATGAGAGATTAAGGTGCAAGTTTGAAATGAGAAGTGTATGTGGTATTTATAGTTGAAAATGTTAGGTAAAAAAATAAAATAATAAAAGTAGTTTGTATTTTTATTAAAAGTAAATCTTAAAAGTTAAAATAAGAAAAAGTAGTTTGTATTTTTATTAAAAGTAAATCTTAAAAGTTAAAATAAGAAAAAGTAGTTTGTATTTTTATTAGAAGTAAATCTTAAAAGTTAAAATAAAAAGTAGTTTGTATTTTTATTAAAAGTAAATCTTAAAAGTTAAAATAAGAAAAAGTAGTTTGTATTTTTATTAAAAGTATATCTTAAAAGTTAAAATAAGAAAAAGTAGTTTGTAATTTTATTAAAAGTAAATCTTAAAAGTTAAAATAAGAAAAAGTAGTTTGTAATTTTATTAAAAGTAAATCTTAAAAGTTAAAATAAGAAAAAGTAGTTTGTATTTTTATTAAAAGTAAATCTTGAAAGTTAAAATAAAAAGTAGTTTGTATTTTTATTAAAAGTAAATCTTAAAAGTTAAAATAAGAAAAAGTAGTTTGTATTTTTATTAAAAGTAAATCTTAAAAGTTAAAATAAAAAGTAGTTTGTATTTTTATTAAAAGAAAATCTTAAAATTTAAAATAAGAAAAAGTAGTTTGTATTTTTATTAAAAGTAAATCTTAAAAGTTAAAATAAGAAAAAGTAGTTTGTATTTTTATTAAAAGTAAATCTTAAAAGTTAAAATAAGAAAAAGTAGTTTGTATTTTTATTAAAAGTAAATCTTAAAAGTTAAAATAAGAAAAAGTAGTTTTTATTTTTATTAAAAGTAAATCTTAAAAGTTAAAATAAGAAAAAGTAGTTTGTATTTTTTTATTAAAATTAAATCTTAAAAGTTAAAATAAGAAAAAGTAGTTTGTATTTTTATTAAAAGTAAATCTTAAAAGTTAAAATAAGAAAGAGTAGTTTGTATTTTTATTAAAAGTAAATCTTAAAAGTTAAAATAAGAAAAAGTAGTTTGTATTTTTATTAAAAGTAAATCTTAAAAGTTAAAATAAGAAAAAGTAGTTTGTATTTTTATTAAAAGTAAATCTTAAAAGTTAAAATAAGAAAAAGTAGTTTGTATTTTTATTAAAAGTAAATCTTAAAAGTTAAAATAAAAAAAAGTAGTTTGTATTTTTGTATTTATTTATTAAAAGTAGATATAGTTTTGATTTTTTTTTATAAAATTCTAAAAAAATCGTTTAATACATTTCTTAGAACATTTAACATTTTATTTCTATATTTGTTTAATTATTAAATACGAATTTTATATAAAAATTATTATTATATTTAGTTTTTATAATTAAAATTAAAATTTATGATTATTACTTTATAGTTTTTATTAGTTTTATAAATGTTATAATATTATTTATTATTTAGTTAATTATATATTCTATTAACTAAATAACAAAAGTAATATAAATATTATATATATTCATTGATGTAATTATGTTATATTATATAACATAACCTTATTTATAATATTTATAATTATATTATTTATTTTAAGCGACGTTTATTCGGTCAACGTTAAATTTATTCGTATATAACAACTCTAGGTATTTTAGTAAAATCGGAAGACAAAAAGTGAGGGTTGTTATAATAACAAAATAATGAGATCATAAGTTAGAAAACTTAGATCCAACAAAATATGAAGATCCAAGCTAGAAAGCTTGCATCTTGGTTGTTCTTGAAGGTCTTGAAGCATAAAGCTTGGATCTTTAAGTTACATGAAGATAACAAACAAAAGTTTGAATCTTTATAACAAAATAACAAGATTAAAGCTAAAAAGATGTAGATCTATAAAATAGGTGAAGATTCAAAGCTAGAAAGCTTGAATCTTCCATGTTCTTGAAGGATTCATGTTTGAATCTACAAGATGTAATCAAGATCAAAGCTAAAAAGCTTGATCTTTTAAAGAATGATGATGATCACGAAAAGGAAAGGGGAAGAAGAAGAAGAAAAATCAAAAACTTACAAGTTTTAGAGTGAGAAAGACTAGAACGGAAATAAGAGAGTAAGTGTGTGTGAAATACAAATGAGAGCAAGTGTTAAATGGATGGAATAAGGGTGGTATTTATAGGAAATGAGGGTGAGGGTGGGGTGAGTTGGCCAAAATTCGGAAGGGGGGGGGGGACAAGGGCGACAAAAGTTTTCTTTTTGGTTAATGGTTGTCTAAAGTTTGTGCTTATGTTGGGATCCCATGCAACATTAAGGATAATACTTGACATAAATGCTAGCATGTTCCCTCTAATAAATGGGCATTTGTCTTACTTATTAATAGGTCACTAGTAATTAATAAGTGGGCTAAATAAATGGGCTACTAGCTAGAGTAGGGTGGGCTTAAGTCGAACAAGGTAAAAAGTCCAACAAGACTACTAGTAAGCATAATTAAATTACTACGCGTAATTAAGCATCCAAAAACCCAAGTAATTATTATTATAAAATAATAATTAATATTTCGTAGTCATAATATTCCGATTACGACAAAAGTTAAACGTGTGCGCAGTTCGCAGTTTGTTCGTAACGTCAAGTGACACTAACGGTCAATATGGCTTCCGGTGATCAAGTTAAGTATCCTACATACTCTAAGGCACATTTTAACATATAAATGAAAGTAAACCATGTATATAAAGGTTCTAGAGTATAAAGTAGCACAGTACGCACAAATACGCAGTTTCGCTAAAATCACAAGGCACAAAAACAAGTCGAAAAAGTCAGGTCGTTACATTACCCACCTGTTTATGGAAATTTCGTCCCGAAATTTAAGCTGAGGCAGGTGTTGAAGTTGGGAAAAGGTGAGGATACTTATGAATCATTTGATCCTCTCGTTCCCAGGTAAACTCGGGTCCACGTTTGGCATTCCATCGGACTCGAACAATTGGAATCTTATTGTGTTTCAAAGTCTTAACCTCTCGGTCCATGATTTCGATAGGTTCTTCCACAAAGTGAAGTTTGTCATCAATCGTAAGCTCATCGAGAGGGATGACAAGTTCGGGTTCGCCAAGACATTTCTTTAGATTTGACACGTGAAAAGTAGGGTGAACTGCGCTCAACTGAGTCGGAAGATCCAAACGGTAAGCAACGGGTCCAACACACTCCAAGATTTCAAAAGGACCAATATATCGCGGGTTTAACTTTCCGCGCTTTCCAAAACGGATCACACCTTTCCAAGGTGTGACCTTCAACATTACACGGTCACCCACGTTGAATTCGAAGTCTTTACATTTAAGGTCGGCATAACTCTTTTGGTGATTACGGGCCGTCTTAAGTCTCGCTTGAATTTAGACAATCTTCTCGGTTGTTTCATGGACTACCTCGGGTCCGGCGATTTGATTTTCGCCTACTTCGGCCCAACAAATAGGAGAACGGCATCTACGGCCATACAAGGCTTCGAAAGGTGCGGCTTTAATACTCGAATGATAACAGTTGTTGTAAGAGAATTCGGCTAGTGGAAAATGCCTCTCCCAAGCCTTTCCGAAGTTAATAACACAGGCACGCAACATGTCCTCCAAAGTTTGAATCGTTCGTTCGCTCTGACCGTCGGTCTGTGGGTGGTACGCGGTGCTCATGTCGAGACAGGTTCCCAAGGCTTCTTGCAAAGAACGCCAGAATCTGGAAGCAAAACGGGGATCGTGATCTGAAATAATTGATAGAGGTACACCATGACGAGATACAACCTCTTTTATGTACAGTTGAGCAAGCCTCTCCATCGTATCAGTTTCCTTCATGGCTAAGAAGTGTGCAGATTTAGTAAGTCGGTTAACGATAACCCAGATGGTATCATAACCGCCTACCGTCTTCGGTAGCTTCGTAATGAAGTCCATCGTTATTCTTTCCCACTTCCATTGCGGGATTTTCGATTGTTGAAGTAATCCAGATGGCCTTTGATGTTCGGTCTTAACCTTCGAACAAGTCAAACACTTACCAACATAAGTTGCAACATCCCTCTTCAGGTTTGGCCACCAATACTGAACCTTGAGATCGTGGTACATCTTACCAGCTCCTGGATGAATCGAATATCTCGATTTATGGGCTTCATCCAGTATAAGGCTCCGTAGATCTCCATATTTAGGTACCCAAATTCTCCCACCAAAGTATTGAAGTCCAGTCTCCTTGACCTCAAATCGAGAAACGAGAATGTTCAACTGCTCTTAAGAAATATTCTCTTCCTTAAGAGCTTCCTTTTAAGCTATGAGTATCTGGTTATTGAGATTCGTCTGAATGGTGATATTCAAGGCACGGACACGAAGCAGTACCATTCTCTCCTTTCAGCTCAAGGCATTGGCTACAACATTTGCCTTGCCAGGATGGTAACGGAGTTCACAATCATAGTCGTTCAGCACCTCGATCCATCGACATTGTCTCATATTCAGCTGCTTCTGATCAAAGATGTGCTGGAGGCTTTTTTGATCGGTGAATATGGTACTCTTTGTCCCATAAAGATAGTGTCTCCACAACTTCAAAGCGAAGACAACGGCTCCAAGTTCGAGATCATGGGTAGTGTAGTTTTGCTCGTGTATCTTCAGTTGACGAGAAGTATAAGTAATGACCTTCGTTCTTTGCATCAATATGCAACCAAAACCATTTTTCGAATCATTACAGTACACAACAAAGTCGTCACTGCCTTCAGGAAGCGACAAGATAGGTGCGGTGGTTAAGTTCTACTTCAGGGTTTGAAATGCTGATTCTTGTTCGTTCTCCCAAACGAACTTCTTCCCTTTGTGAGTCAGTGCGGTCAAAGGACACGCAATCAACGAAAAACCTTCAATATATCTCCGGTAATAATCGGCAAGGCCTAGAAATTGGCGGATGTAAGTTGGAGTAGTGGGTGTCTCCCACTTACTGATAGCCTCGATCTTTGCGGGATCAACTTTGATACCTTGATCACTCACAATATGACCAAGAAATTGGACTTCCTTCAACCAAAATTCACACTTGGAGAATTTGGCATAAAGTTGATCTTGTCTCAAGAGTTCAAGCGCTAGTCAGAGATGTTGCTCATGTTCTTCTTCGCTCTTAGAGTAGATGAGGATATCATCTATGAAAACAATAACGAAATTATCCAAGTATGGCTTGCATACACGATTCATGAGGTCCATGAATACAGCGGGTGTGTTGGTTAAACTGAACGGCATCACGAGAAACTCATAATGACCATAGCGGGTTCTGAATGCAGTCTTTATCACATCACTCTCCTTCACCCTCAACTGGTGATAACCGGATCGCAAATCGATCTTAGAGTAAACGCTTGATCCTTGCAGCTGATCAAAAAGATCGTCAATTCGGGGAAGAGGATATCGGTTCTTGATCATCAATTTGTTGAGTTCGTGGTAGTCGATACACATGCGGAAGGATCCGTCCTTCTTCTTCACGAATAAAACAGGTGCGCCCCAAGGCGACGAGCTCGGTTGGATAAACCCTCGGTCGAGCAATTCCTGCAGTTGACTCTACAAATCTTGCAGTTCGGAAGGTGCTAGTCGATAAGGTACGTGAGCTACGGGTGCAGCTCCCGGCACTAGATCGATCTGGAACTCCACGGCTCTCGGCGGTAGTAATCCAGGAAGTTCTTCCGGAAAGACATTGGGGAATTCATTCATGATTCGCATATCATTCAAGCTATTCTCTTATGTTTCTAAAGCCTTCACGTGTGCTAAAACAGCAAGACGTCCTTTCTTTATGATCTTCTGTGCTTTCATACAACTAATGAGGTTCAGCTCCGAGTTACATCTCTCTCCGTATATAACCAGTGGCTCACCATCTCTTTGTGGTATACGAAGAGCTTTATCTCCATAGATAATGTCGGCCCTCACTTTGGTCAACCAGTCCATGCCGACAATCACGTCAAAGCTTCCCAATTTGATGGGTATCAAGTCAATTGCGAAATCCACACCAGCTATGTTGATAATAGCTCCTCGGCCAATTTGGTTGACTTTCTCAAGTTTTCCATTGGCTACCTCAACTAGCATACTCTCCTCTAAAGCACTAACGACCAATCTATCTTAGAGCAAAAGTGTCTACAAACATAGCTCCTATCGGCACCAGTATCAAATAGGACAGAAGCTAATAGATTGTTGATAGTGAATATACCTGTAACCTAGTCCGGGTTCTCACGGGCATCCCTTGCGTTTACATTGAAAGCTCTTCCACGCGGGGGTCCTCCGTCCTTTCGCTTGTTGGGACACTCATTCCTGAAGTGGCCCTGTTGTCCACACTCATAACACTTTCTTGGTCCGTTGGGTTGGTCCTCACAGCTGGGATGGGAATCTTGCAGTCCTTGCCAATATGCCCGGTCCTTTTGCACTTTTTACAGATCACATTACAGTACCCGGTATGGTGCTTGTAGCACCTCTTGCACTGCGGTAGACTACTGATAATGCTAAAAATGAACATATATTTCATAGCATTATCCTTCAAGAAAGACAAGCTTTTAGTTGCAATTGTTCTATTTACAAGTGATATTCGTTTAAATAATAAAAGGTGAAGACAAAAGACAGATTCGACGAATTAAAGATGCAAACGACCAAAAAGCTCAAAAGTACAAAGTACAATCAAAGTGGTTCAAATTATTGATGAGAAACGTCTAAAAGTTACAAGAGTACGAGCCGCAAAACACAAAGTACAAGATATTAAATAGTACGAAAGGACGTTCAAAAATCCAGAACCGAGACCAGAGTCAACTCTCAACGCGCGACGCAACGGACTAAAAATTACAAGTCAACTATGCACATCAATATAATATAATATCTAAATAATTCTTAAAATTATATATATATTATATTTATTTATTAAAACCGTCGGCAAATAAAAAACAAAAGTATGTGAGCTGTAAAAGAAGGCCATGCGATCGCATGGCCAGGAAGACCAAAAACCATGCTATCGCATGGTGCACAGTATCAGCTCAGATCCTATAAAGTTTGCGTGTTTTGGCCGAAAATAACACATCTTTTTCTATCCTCTCAATCTCTTACGATATATATATATATATATATATATATATATATATATATATATATATATATATATATAAATTTTAATTTTAATTCAAGATTAATAATAATAAGGGTATGTTAGCGAATGTTGTAAGTGTGTAAGTCGAAATTCTGTCCGTGTAATGCTACGCTATTATTAATCATTGTAAGTTATGTTCAAGCTTTTTAAATTAATGTCTCGTAGCTAAATTATTATTATGCTTATTTAAGCCAAAGTAATCGTGATGTTGGGCTAAATATTAAAGACGGGGTAATTGGGCTTTGGACCATAATTGGGGTTTGGATAAAAGAACGACACTTGTGGAAATTAGACTATGGGATATTAATGGGCTTTATATTAACTAAATGATACCTCATTAATTTAATATATAGACTTATAATTTGACGTATTTATATATAACCACATACGTTTGACTGGGTACGGTGGGCGGGATATCTATAAATACCAATAATTATTCATTTGACCGGACACGGGGATGGATTAATAATCAATAGACTCGTTGAAACAGGGGTGGATTACATTCAAGGGTAATTGGTGTAATTGTTAACAAAGTAGTAAAACCTTGGACTACACGCAGTCGATAACCTGGTGTATTCATTAATCAAAGTATTAAGACCTTGTTACAGTTCGAATCCCCAATTAGTTGTAATATTTGACTTCGGGTATAAGGATAATTTGACGAAGACTCTCGCACTTTATATTTATGACTGATGGACTATTATGGACAAAACCGTATGGACATATCGAATAATCCAGGACAAAGGACAATTAACCCATGGTAATAAATTAAAATCAACAGGTCAAATATCATAATTACGGAAGTTTAAATAAGAATAATTCCTTTATTTCATATTTCATCGCACTTTTATTTACTGTCATTTTATTTAATTGCATTTTTAATTATTTTACTTTTTAATTATCGCAATTTTATTTATTGTCATTTTATTTATCGCATTATAATTTATCGCACTTTAATTATTGTCAATTACTTTACGCTTTAAATTAAGTTATTTTTATTTTTAATATTTTACATTAGGTTTTAACTGCGACTTAAGACATAAAATTGACAAACCGGTCATTAAACGGTAAAAACCCCCTTTTATAATAATAATAATAATAATACTACTTATATTTATATATATATATATATATTTATACAAATATAGTTTTTAAAAATATAGTGTTAAACTTGGCTAGTTACCTGTGGACGAACCGGACTTACTAAAAACTACACTATTGTACGATTAGGTACACTGCCTATAAGTGTTGTAGCAAGGTTTAGGTATTTCCACTCTATAAATAAATAAATAACTTGTGTAAAATTGTATCATATTTAATAGTATTTTGCAATAAAAATATAACTATTTCGTATACACCTCTGCGCACATCAAGTATTTTTGGCACCGCTGCCGGGGAACCTGCTTAAACACCGGAAGTGAAATGCTATATATATATATATATATATATATATATATATATATATATATATATATATATATATATATATATATATATATATATAAAGATTTTTATTAAAGTTTTAATTAAGTTATTGTAAAAATACGTTTTAAAAATACAAAAATATAAAAAGAAAAACAAAATATATATATTTTTAAGAGTTTGTTTAAAATATATAAAATTATAAAGTTTTTCTATTTCTATTTTAGTTTTTTTTTTTTAAATTAAGTTTTTATTTATTTTATTTAAATTAATTAAAAACAGAAAAAAAATAATCGGGCCACTACACTGTAGCAGCCCAACTTCTGAACTGGATCCAAGGACCATGCGATCGCATGGTATTATAACACTCAGCTCATGCAATCGCATGAGCTGATTTGACAGGCCTGGTACCTTAGCTGAACGAATTAGGGTTAAGATTTAATTATTATTATTAATAATTAATTAAGATTAGGGTTTAATTTAATATTAGTTAGTTTTAGATTTTAATTAATTTGTAATTTAAGTGTTAATTAGTTTTATTAAATATATAAACTTAATACTATTATAAAATAATAATATAAAAATAATATTTTTATAAAAATAGGTAATTTTAGCATTTTTTTATTTTTTATTATTTAGTAAATAATTGTATATTTTTCGTTCGTAATTAGTTTTTAATCTAGTATTTTGCCATAGTTATTTTTATTTCAAGATTTTTAGGCTTTGCCGTAAAAACCCTTAAATGCTTTTTCTTTAGACTAAGATTTAGGTGCTTTAGAATTTTGCGACGCCGTTTTAAGATTTTAGTACTTTTTAAGTTATTGCCGTTTTGGATATAGAATTCCTTTTAAGCTTTAATACCTTTAGACGTAAGTTTTTATATTTAGTTTTTAGACTTTTAAGTTTCGACGCTGCATTTTATTATTTTTCGACGCTTATTTTTCGACCTTTTATTTTTCGACGTTTTCCGACGCAATCTTTTTCTTTCTTATTTCTCGCCGCTCTAGTTTTTAGGACATAGAATTTTCTTTATTTTCCTTTAAAATTTAACAAAAAATTATTTTAAACGGTTAAATTGATAGACATCAAAATTTTCTGGTTCGTAGTAATAGTTAGATTTGTTAGTGGCGAGTTGTGGGCTTCCGATTTAAAGGGTCCTGGCTACCTGCTGCATCTATTGGCTATTCGAAAAGTGGGCAAAATCAGAAAAGTCTATTAATTTGATAACTTATATAATTTTTATCTTTTATAACTAATAGGATATTCAGTGAATGCACCGAGCAAGACGTTCACCACCTTTCATACGTTCACCACCTGTAACTCGATCAAGACATCTAGCCAATATTGTCGCCGTTGATTTTTCTTTAGAATCGTCTTCCAGTCGACCAAGTACTCCAATTCAAATTTCCGATAATCCATTTTTTGAACCCGACCTCACAATTGAGAATTCGGAGGATATTCAGGGACAATTCAGAGATCTTGAACCACTAATCATTCCTCCTGAACCACAAATCACTCATCCAAAGATTGTCGAGGAAGGAACCATTAAATCAGAATCCTCTAGTGATTCAGATTCAACAAATTCAATCATGGAGAATCTGGAACCTCTAAGTATGGAAGACCGAATGAGAGCTAAACGCACTGGCCAAGGTCATGCAATTACTCAACCAGACATTAATGCGCCAGATTATGAAATCAAAGGACAAATCCTACACATGGTAACTAATCAATGCCAATTTAGTGGTGCGCCGAAAGAAGATCCAAACGAACATCTTCGTACCTTTAATAGGATCTGTACTCTATTTAAAATCCGAAAAGTGGAGGATGAATAGATCTATCTCATGTTATTTCCCTGGACTTTAAAGGGAGAAGCCAAAGATTGGTTAGAATCGTTACCTGAAGGGGCGATTGATACATGGGATGTATTAGTTGAAAAATTTCTTAAACAATTCTTTCCGACATCTAAAGCCGTGAGACTTCAAGGAGAAATTGTTACGTTCACACAGAAGCCAAATGAAACTTTATATGAGGCGTGGACAGGATTTGGAAAGTTATTGAGAGGATGTCCGCAAAATGGTTTAGACACTTATCAAATAGTACAAATATTCTACCAAGGATGCGACATCACTACAAGAAAAGACATCGATATAGCAGCTGGTGGTTCCATTATGAAGAAAACCGCAACTGAAGCTTACAAAATTATTGATAACACTGGTTCCCACTCATATGAGTGGCATCAAGAAAAAGATATCGTTAGATCATCTAAAGCGGCTAGAGCCGATTCTAGCCATGACTTTGATTCCATTTCCGCAAAGATAGATGCTGTCGAGAGACGAATGGAAAAGATGACTAAAGATATTCACTCAATACGAATTAGTTGTGAGCAGTGTGGAGGACCACATTTGACAAAAGATTGTCTCAGTATTGAACAAACAATGGAACAAAGAGAGAATGTTTCATATATGAACCAAAGGCCTGGAAATAATTATCAGAATAATTATCAATCGCCAAGACCAATCTACAATCAAAATCAGAATTATAACCGAAATGTTCCATACAACAACCAACAAGGTCCTAGCAATCAACAAGTATCCAACAATACTTACAATCAGCAAAGACCTATTTTTCAAAACAAACCACCACAAACTGATGATAAAAAGCCAAATCTAGAAGACATGATGTCAAAGCTAGTTGAATCTCAAATGCAGTTTTTCACATCTCAGAAACAAACCTATGAACAAAATGCTCAAGCATTTAGAAATCAACAAGCTTCTATTTAAAATTTAGAACAAGAAGTAAGCAACCTAGCAAGGTTAATAGGTGAAAGAAAACCGGGAAGTCTACATAGCGATACAAATGCTAACCCCCGAAATGAAACAGCTAAAGCCATTACCACAAGAAGTGGTATTACACTTAAACCACCTGAAATACCTGTAATTTCTGATGAATCTATTCCTACTCCACAAGAACCACAATCTGATCAAGATAAGGAAAAAGAACCGGTAGTTAAAAAGGTTAATGAAGATAACACAGTTAAGGCTAAACCTTATGTTAAACCATACCAACCACCACTTCCTTACCCAAGTAAAATGAGAAAAGAAAGACTTGAAGCCGAGCAATCCAAATTCTTGGATATGTTTAAACAAATAAATGTAAATCTTCCTTTCATTGATGTAATTTCAGGAATGCCTAGATATGCTAAATTTCTGAAAGATCTAATCACAAATAGAAAGAAAGTGGAAGAACTCTCGGCTGTTACTATGAATGCAAATTATTCTGCAGTGCTGTTGAATAAGATACCAGAAAAATTATCAGATCCAGGAAGTTTTACAATTCCATGTTTTCTGGGTAGTCTTAGTTCAATAGAAGCATTGGCAGATTTAGGTGCTAGTATAAATCTAATGCCGTATTCACTATACGCTAAACTAGACCTTGGAGAATTGAAACCAACACGAATAAGCATACAACTAGCCTATCGATCAGTAAAATATCCTAGAGGGATAATGGAAAACATGCTAGTTAAAGTTGGTACTTTAGTATTTCCAGTAGATTTTGTTATTTTGGACATGGAAGAAGATTCTCAAGTTCCTCTCATATTAGGAAGACCATTCTTAAACACGGCTAAAGCAATAATAGACGTGTTTGGTAAGAAACTGACCCTAAGTATAGAGGACGAGAGTGTTACCTTTTCTGTTGATAGAGCCATGGAACAAACGCAATCTGCAGATGATACATGTTATTATATTCAAACTATAGATTCACATGCAGAATTGTTAGAAGAATTTCCAGAATTACAAGGAATAGGAGAATGTTCTTTAGGTGAAGGAACTGAACCAATTGATGAAGCTGAAATGTTAGCTACACTCATGGCTAATGGATATGAACCAATAACAGAAGAACTTCAAATGTTAAAAGAAGAAGACAGATATCGATACAAATCATCGATAGAAGAACCACCGACATTAGAGTTAAAGCCACTTCCAAACCATTTGGAATACGCTTATTTACATGGTGAATCTGAATTACCTGTAATAATATCATCTTCTCTTACGCAAAATGAAAAATCGCGCCTCATTTGTGTGCTAAAAGCTCATAAACCAGCTATTGCAGGGAAAATTCATGACATTAAAGGCATAAGTCCTTCGTATTGCACACATAAAATCTTTACGGAAGAAGGTCATAAAACGTATGTGCAACGCCAACGAAGACTAAATCCTAATATGCAAGATGTTGTTAAGAAAGAAATTATTAAACTGCTCGATGCAGGTTTAATTTATCCAATCTCTGATAGTCCATGGATAAGCCCAGTTCAATGTGTACCTAAGAAGGGTGGCATGACTGTCATCACAAATGAAAAAAATGAGCTTATTCCTACTAGGACTGTAACAGGATGGCGTGTTTGTATAGATTATAGAAAATTAAATGACGCCACCAAAAAAGATCACTTTCCCTTATCTTTCATTAATCAAATATTGGAAAGATTAGCCAGAAATAGTTACTATTGTTTTCTTGATGGTTTCTTCGGATATTTTCAAATTCCAATAGCACCCGAGGACCAAGAGAAAACTACATTCACGTGCCCTTATGGTACCTTTGCTTACAAACGCATGCCATTTGGACTTTGCAATGCCCCTTCAACCTTTCAAAGGTGCATGATGGCAATTTTTCACGACATGATAGAAGAATGCATGAAAGTTTTCATGGATAACTTTTCAGTCTTCAGTGATACTTTTGAAACATGTCTAGTTAATCTTGAACGAATGCTTATTATATGTGAGCAATCAAATCTATTTCTTAATTGGGAGAAATGCCATTTCATGGTTAAAGAAGGCATCATTCTTGGACATAAAATTTCAAAGGAAGGAATTGAAGTGGATAGAGCTAAAGTAGATGTAATTGCTAAACTTTCACATCCCACCAATGTTAGAGGAATTAAGATTTTTCTAGGGCATGCCGGTTTTTACCGACGTTTCATAAAAGATTTTTCTAAAATTTCCACTCCTATGAATAAACTCCTTGAAAAGGATGCTCCATTCATCTTTTCGGATGAATGCATCAAATCTTTTAATATTCTTAAAGAGAAACTCACGAATGCACCGATCATGATAACTCCAAATTGAAATCTACCATTTGAACTCATGTGCGATGCAAGTGATTTTGCAATGAGAGCTGTTTTAGGACAAAGGATTGAAAAACGATTTCAACCTATTTATTACGCTATTAAGACGTTACAAGGAGCACAAACGAATTACACAACTACTGAAAAAGAACTCCTTGCTATTGTCTTTGCTTTTGACAAATTTCGTTCATATCTCGTTCTAGCTAAAACGGTGGTCTATACCTATTTTCAAAACAAGATGTCAAACCACGATTAATCCGTTGGATCTTACTCTTACAAGAGTTCGATATTGAAATTCGAGATAAAAAGGGAGCAGAAAATCTCGCAGCTGATCATCTTTCTCGTCTTGAAAATCCTGAATTAGAAGTTCTAAATGAATCAGCCATACAAGATAACTTTCCTGATGAATATCTATTGAGAATCAATTATAATGAAATTCCATGATTTGCAGACTTTGCAAACTACTTAGTATGTGAATTCCTTGAAAAAGGGTTATCGTACCAAAAACGAAAGAAATTCTTTAGTGATACAAAACATTATTTCTGGGAAGATCCACATTTGTTTAAAAGTTATCCCGATGGAATAATACGCCGATGTGTATTCGGGGATGAAGCTAGTCAAATTTTAAACCATTGTCACACAGGACCAACAGGAGGGCATTATGGGCCTCAACTTACAGCAAGAAAAGTTTACGACGCTGGATTCTATTGGCCTACAATTTTCAAAAACGCACACCTTCTTTGTAAATCCTGTGATGCTTGTTAAAGGGCCGGAAAAATAAGTCAGCGTGATAAAATGCCACAAAATGTCATTCAAGTATGTGAAGTATTTGACGTTTGAGGTATTGACTTTATGGGTCCATTTCCAAAATCTCATAATAATCTCTACATTCTCGTTGCCATTGATTATGTATCTAAATGGGTGGAAGCACAAACTCTCCCAACTAATGATGCACGAGTTGTAGTTAACTTCTTAAAACGTCTTTTTGCAAGGTTTGGAACACATAAATCTTTAATAAGTGATCGGGGTACTCATTTTTGCAATAATCAACTTGAAAAAGTTCTCAAAAGATATGGAGTAACTCATAAAATCTCAACCGCTTATCATCCACAAAAAAGTGGACAAGTTGGAAATACCAACCGAGCATTAAAACGTATTCTAGAGAAAACCGTAGGATCAAATCCGAAGTAATGGTCCATGAAAATGGAGGATGCACTCTGGGCTTTTAGAACAGCCTACAAAACTCCAATTGGAACCACAACTTTTAGACTCGTTTACGGAAAAGCATGTCACCTTCCAGTAGAAATTGAGCACAAAGCATTTTGGGCTTTGAAGACATGTAATCTTGATTTACATGAAGCGTCTACGGTTAAGTCAATTAAATGAATTAGAAGAATTAAGACATGAAGCATATTAAAATTCGTTAATCTATAAGGAAAGAATGAAGAAATGGCATGATAAAAGAATCAGAAGTTCAAAAGAATTTAAAGAAGGAGATAGAGTTCTTTTCAATTCACGATTCAAGCTACTTCCTGGAAAATTGAAATCTAGATGGTCTGGACCATTCATAGTTAAAAGTGTTTTCCCATATGGGACAATAGAGTTAATAAATTCAAATGAGATTGAATTTAAAGTTAATGGTCACAGAGTTAAACATTACATACATGATCCAATGGAAGTTGACAACGAAGTTAATCACAATTTTAACACTACAGCTAACTAAGTGTGGGGAGAATCAAGTCTTTTTAAGGAAAATATATATATCTGTTAGAGATAGATATTCTGTTTTCGTATAGTTTCCGAGAATGGAATCCGAATGGTCTTTCCCTAGCAGATCCTAAAGAACTAGTCTTCTCCCTCCATTCTGAATTTTTATTTTTTTAGGTTTTACGAGATGAAGAATTCCTTTGATCTGAACCATGGTCTAATGCTACATGCTTTGATTACTAAACGTAATAATGACACACTCCCGAGTGACCTGGTGTCAGTAATAAGAGGCAGATGTGATGAAGTAAGGAAAGAACTCAGGAAAAATCATCATAAGATACATTTTGGAAAAGGAAAATCAAAATCCGCAACAAAAAGAAGAGCACGACACCTTGAAAGATGTCATAAATGCGAAAAATGGTCACACGAAGGTAAATGTTCAAATAATCAAACATATTCAAATACCGAATTTGTTACTCTATGCAGAGAAGGACCGTTCATATGTTTAGAAGAAAAGATATTGAAGAATCGAGGTTACGCTTATGTAGCTATGGAAAACCAAATCACACGACTCTCCTATGAGTCGGCTAAAGCAGGTCTCTGAGAATTCTATCTCACAGGTAAGTATGTACAGTTTTTATTTTTGTTTTTTATTGCTTTTAACCTTTTGATAATAAACGCTGAATCGTTCGCTATAAAGTATTAAATTGGTATTCAATAAAATTAGGTGTTCGTAACCGAAATTATTGATATCATACAAAAATTTATTACATCACTGCGAAATTTATCGTTTATTCTTAAGGTATAAATATCTTTAATCAATCAATCCAAAATATTTCAAAAATTCGTCAGGAGTAAAACTAGGTAATATAGCCGAAATTACTTTACCGAAAAGAGGGGCTTATATTTTTGTTAATATTTGATTGATTAAAGTGGGATAAAAGACCAAAAAGATTTTTAATTTTAATTTTTATCTTGTTTTTTTAAATTAATATATAAATATTAAATTAATATTGTAAACTTTTTAAATCATTATATTTAAGTTTTTAAATATTTTAAAAATTAATATTTTAATATAAGTTTGTAAAATTAATGTACAAAAATATTAATAATATTAATATGAAATTTAATGCATTTTAAATTTAAGTTTGGTGTGAATTTAAAAACAAAAATTTACTTTATTTCATTAAGTTAAAAATTTGATATTTAAAATTCGTCGTGAGTTGAAGACTAGGTCGTTGAACCGAAATTGCTTTACCCAAGGACGGGACGAGAAGTTTTGTTATCATTATTTTTAATCTTATTGATTTAAAGTATACAAAAAAAAAATTCCAATATGTTTGGAAACTTTGGTAAAATTTAATCATTTTTCAACGCTAATCACCCTCAATAATTTAAATTGTTACTGATTTCTTGCAAATGAGGGCATTGCAAGATCTTAAGTGTGGGAAAGGGATTAAATTCTTTCGGATTTTTAAAAATTTAAATTTAAACACTTGGTTACCATTAAAAATACTAGTAACGCAGTAGTTGTATTAGAATCTAGTGCTCTCTGATAATAAAGAACAGCCCTAGTCTTATATACTGACTACCCAATTCTAGTAAAATTTTTCAAAATTTTCAAATAAATGAACTCAAAATCATGTTTATACATATTTATGAACGATAAAACTAGGTGTTAACACCGAAATTATTGTTACCTCGGAAAAGACATAAATTGAGAAACAACCCAAAATGTTAGAATTCATTTAAAATGGAATAGAGGAAAATAAAAAGGTAAAGAAAGGAAAATAAAAGCCAAGTGTGGGAAAAATTTACCAAGTTATTTAGAACATATGACACATATTTTTGTACAACTAATTGAAGATAATTTTGTTTTGGACAATATTTATCAGTTTTACCCAGTTTATTGTAATATAAAAGGAAGTAAAGTCTTCCGAGAGAAAAAGAAACGCGCTTCTTGATTTAGGTCAGGAAATTGTCGTCCAGACCAGTTGTAGAGTCTACGAAAAACCTTGAAAAGTTTTCTCGAAAATTAGCTGGAAATCCACGGACCTCAGCATCAAACAGGGTCGCTAAGTGGTCAGACTTATCCTAACCATAAGAGGATCAGTCTTTTACAATGGGGGTCACCGTGCAAATTAGCTTATAAGACTAATGAATCAGATCCCTAGAAAAGATAATCTCCTTAAAGATCAAAAATCAGTTTTTAAGACTGATATTACTCAATCCTTGAGATTGACCTTAAAGATTGAGAATTCAAACTCATGGAATTCAATGATATCTAAACTCAAGCTTGAACGAGAAAATATTTTGATACAAATTACAAACCGATTTGTTTTCTGAAACCCTATTTTCAATGCATTCATTACCATTGAACGTAAAATCCTAAAAATTTACCTGGAATTCATTAGGTCACCTGAACCAAATCGGGTGTCAACCGTAAGAACGGTGGTTGTATAGCATGGTCAAAGACAGGACCTTGTGCCAGACCGAAAAACTATAGGGTGATCTTTACTATTGCTCCTACAAAGGATAGTAAATGCATCCGACACGTTATAGACCATAATCAAAAGCATGTCACGGGACATTGCCTTAACAGTTGCTTGTTCAACGCTTTCCTTTACAACCGGACGGTAGTTTACCGAAAGGTAATATACGGAGCAAGTATACTCGATGTGTTGCTTTCCTAATACTAGGTTAGCAAGTGGGTGACACAAAACCGCAAGTTTTTGAGTTAAAATTTTCAAATCTGAAACCCACAAAACCCACAAAAACAATTTCGCAAACACCGGTAAAGGGTTATTCCAGAAAACTTATCTAGGGTAAAAGCTAGATTGAAATTTTAAAAGATCAAATGTTTTCATAAAGATCTAATTTCTTAAAGGATCTAAATTTTCATAGTCATGTGGGACTGTAAACCACAATGTTACTACCATTGTTCATACCGCCGTATAGAAATCACTGATGTACAAAGTGTGAAGAATAAAGAAGTGATTCTAGTATTTTTATTTCAAGACTATATTGCTTGATGACAAGCAATGCTCAAGTGTGGGAATATTTGATAATGCTAAAAACGAACATATATTTCATAGCATTATCCTTCAAGAAAGACAAGCTTTTAGTTGCAATTGTTCTATTTACAAGTGATATTCGTTTAAATAAGAAAAGATGAAGACAAAAGACAGATTCGACGAATTGAAGACGCAAACGACCAAAAAGCTCAAAAGTACAAAGTACAATCAAAGTGGTTCAAATTATTGATGAGAAACGTCCAAAAGTTACAAGAGTACGAGCCGCAAAACGCAAAGTACAAGATATTAAATAGTACGAAAGGACGTTCGAAAATCCAGAACAGGGACCAGAGTCAACTCTCAACGCGCGACGCAACGGACTAAAAATTACAAGTCAACTATGCACATAAATATAATATAATATATAAATACTTCTTAAAATTATATATATATTATATTTATTTATTAAAACCGTCGGCAAATAAAAAACAAAAGTATGTGAGATGTAAAAGAAGGCCATGCGATCGCATGGCCAGGAAGACCAAAAACCATGCGATCACATGGTGCACATTATCAGCTCAGGTCCTATAAAGTTCGTGTGTTTTGGCCGAAAATAACACATCTTTTTCTATCCTCTCTATCTCTTACGATATATATATATATATATATATATATATATATATATATATATATATATATATATATATATATATATATATATATATATATATAAATTTTAATTTTAATTTTAATTTAAGATTAATAATAATAAGGGTATGTTAGCGAATGTTGTAAGTGTGTAAGTCGAAATTCTGTCCGTGTAACGCTACGCTATTATTAATCATTGTAAGTTATGTTCAACCTTTTTAAATTAATGTCTCGTAGCTAAGTTATTATTATGCTTATTTAAGCCAAAGTAATCGTGATGTTGGGCTAAATATTAAAAACGGGGTAATTGGGGTTTGGACCATAATTGGGGTTTGGATAAAAGAACGACACTTGTGGAAATTAGACTATGGGCTATTAATGGGCTTTATATTAACTAAATGATACCTCATTAATTTAATATATAGACTTATAATTTGACGTATTTATATATAACCACATACGCTTGACTGGGTACGGTGGGCGGGATATCAATAAATACCAATAATTATTCATTTGACCGGACACGGGGATGGATTAATAATCAATAGACTTGTTGAAACAGGGGTGGATTACATTTAAGTGTAATTGGTGTAATTGTTAACAAAGTAGTAAAATCTTGGACTACACGCAGTCGATAACCTGGTGTATTCATTAAACAAAGTATTAAGACCTTGTTACAGTTCGAATCCCCAATTAGTTGGAATATTTAACTTCGAGTATAAGGATAATTTGACGAAGACTCTTGCACTTTATATTTATGACTGATGGACTATTATGGACAAAACTGTATGGACATATCGAATAATCCAGGACAAAGGACAATTAACCCATGGTAATAAATTAAAATCAACATGTCAAACATCATAATTACGAAATTTAAATAAGCATAATTCCTTTATTTCATATTTCATCGCACTTTTATTTACTGTTATTTTATTTAATTGCACATTTAATTATCATACTTTTTAATTATCACAATTTTATTTATAGTCATTTTATTTATCGCATTTTAATTTATCGCACTTTAATTATTGTCATTTACTTTACGCTTTAAATTAAGTTATTTTTATTTTTAATATTTTACATTAGGTTTTAACTGCGACTTAAGACATAAAATCGACAAACCGGTCATTAAACGGTAAAAACCCCCTTTTATAATAATAATAATACTACTTATATTTATATATATATATATATATTTATACAAATATAGTTTTTAAAAATATAGCGTTAAACTTGGCTAGTTCCCTGTGGACGAACCGGACTTACTAAAAACTACACTACTGTATGATTAGGTGCACTGCCTATAAGTGTTATAGCAAGGTTTAGGTATTTCCACTCTATAAATAAATAAATAACTTGTATAAAATTGTATCGTATTTAATAGTATTTCGCAATAAAAATATAACTATTTCGAATACACCTCTGCGCACATCAACTACCCTTGTAGTTGGGGTTCGAGCTGGTGTTCAGGTTGGGTTTCCTTCCATCGTTATGCCTCTTAGCGGGGTTTTGATCATAGACTCTCCCCTTGTTGTTGTCCCACATACGCTTCTCACCACTGGCTCCCGATTCGGATTTTTCCTTTTCCGATTCCTTGCTGATAATTTGGTTCATAAGGGTTTGCGCCATGCGCATAGCTGCCGGGATGTTGGGTGGATTAGAAGAGGTGACATTTCCTTGAATGGACTTGGGAAGTCCCCACAAGTATCGCTCCATTCTCTTAAATTCCGGGGTAACAATCGTGGGACACATCAGCGCTAATTCCATATACCTACGGTTGTAACCATCAAGATCGTTTCCCACAACCTTCAACTCCCAGAACTCAGCCTTCATTTTCTGTATCTCTGCTTTGGGGCAGTACTCTTCGATCAGGGCTCCCTTAAATTCTTCCCACGAAGTGGCATAAGTGTAACGACCCTACGTTTTCCGTTATCTTTTACCGTTAATTATTTAACGTCCGTTAATTGTTATTCGTGCCACGTCATTTCTATGATCTATATTATTATTTTAGTAATAATATATTAATTATTATGTGTTAAATGAATATTTGTATTCATATTTTAAATTGTACGTTTCTACGTGTCGCGGATTTCTATCCGGCGAATCTTTTCGGTTTTCAAACCAACGGTCAAGCTTTTGGGATTTTTAAATCCTAATTATTTTAAATATGATATTTCTATGTCATATGATTATATATAGTATTTATATATATTTTTCGTCGCGTATTTGTTATCTCTCCGGATTTTCAATCGCGTAAGTGCGTTTTCGCGTTTCGGGACTCGTTCGGGCTTTCGGGCCACAAGGAATTTACATTTAAGTGAGATGGCCCACCATGGGGCCCACCCCATCCCAATTTCAGCCGAAGCCAAGGGGGAGGGGATACCCCTTTACACTTTGCATTTTATTTTCATTTTTCTCATTTTCAAGATTAAGTCATCAAAACCTAATTCTATTTTTGTGGTGCTCTCCTCTCTCCCTCCCGATTTGGCCGTCGCCATCCACCTCCCCACACCATCAATCTTCAACAATTTTATAGCTTGGATCATCAATTGTTTAACACCAACGCATTCCTCGTTCCGTTCTCTACGCGATCATACCAATTGTTTCTTGATTAGGGTATAAACCCTAACCCTAGAACTTTTAATTTTTCATTACTTTTCTGTATTTTGATGTTTTATTAGTAGTATGATGATTGTTGATTGTTGTAATGATGTTTGTATGCATAGAATTACTCATAATCACTTGTTTTCGGTTTGATATTATTGGGACAGCAGCTTTTTCGTGTGTTTCTGACTTTGTGACTGATATAAAAGTTAAAATAAAGTATCTATATGAGTTCCTCTCATCAAGGCATTAATTTTAGACTCCGGATTCATGTCGTTTAGATTCCCGGAACCCTAGATATGATCAAAATGGTATTTTATTAAGATTGAATTGTGATTTTGGTATGAACCAGGTTTGGTTCGACTTTGTGACCATATTTGGTGACTTTAGGGTGTGTTAGTGTGTTAGGACTGATGGTGGGGCAACTTTCATGTTCGGGTCATCTCAATCCGAGCCACGAATCACCCGTTACGTCTAAAACACATTTTTGATTGAATTGAAGTTCCAAGTAGTGTAATGGCTGTACATCACGACTTGTGGACTGTTCTAGGGGTGTTCTTAAGTGTACCAAAGTGTCGGGTGGTTTGATTAGGCGGAGATATATGTAAGGCTCGCCGAAAACCGACACCCGGGGCTCAGAATACGACCCGATGAACTTTTGATTTAAAACTTGTGGCTAATTATTAAACTTATGATATAAATAATGGATTTCATTATCATTTAATTACTTATGGTAAAAAAAAGTAATTATTATTATTTACAACTTATGATATATTTATTATATCATTTAATTTATACTTATGATTTAATTAACATTTTAATTAAACACATGATTAATAATACTTCATTATTAATGGAAAATACTTATGATAAGTATTAAACTTATATTATGAGATTATTATAACAAGACTTATAATAAGGATTAGTTAATTATTTAATTATTATAAGGCTTAGTTATTATTTAATTATAATTTAATTATTAAATACTTATGATTTAATAATTATAATTAGAAATTTATGATATGATTAATAATTCATTATTAATTAATAATACTTATATTATGACTAATATTTAATTAATTAATTAAATACTTATGTTATATTAATTATGTCATTTAAACTTATATTAACTTTAATAAATCATTTTAATTTAATTAAACTTATGTTATGACACAATTAGACATATTTAACTTTAATATACGTTATAACTTATATTATTATTATAACTTACACTTTTAAAGTTTACGTTGACTAGGTTTGACCAAGGTTGACTTTTGGTTGACTTTGACTTTTAGTTGACTTTTGTTGACTTTCTAATTAAGGAAACTTTCCTAACTTATAAACCTTCCTAAAATAGCAACTTTTTAAATTTGGAAACTTTCCAAAAATAGAAACTTTCCAAAAATAGAAACTTTCCAAAAATAGAAACTTTCCAAAAATGGAAACCTGCTAAAAATAGAAACTTTCTAAAAATAGAAAGTGTGTGTCCGTAAGCTGTTCCGATCAAACCGATGCATATTGAGTATTGTTCTATGACTACTTGCAACATGTACAATAGCTATCATACTAAGACTTGAACTACGTTAGTTATTTATATCGACATGCTTTATTTATAGGTCGGCGTTGTGATCATTCCTGATCACTTTACTTCATTTGCTATTCGCATATTTGTGTGGTTACTTCGTTGCTATTAAGGTGAGTTATAGTCCCGTTTTTACATACTTTTCAAAGTATATTTTTGGGATGTGATTACATGCATTTTATTTCACGTTTAGACACAAGTGATAATTAAATTTAAATTATTCATTGTGAGTTGGACAAAAATATTCCCTAGTCTGGTAACTGTAATCATTGGTTTCTACCGGTGAACGCGATGTAGTGCCCCGACCAAATCCATATGAACGAGAACATTACATATGATTACATCGCGAGGTATTTGACCTCTATATGATACATTTTACCAACATTGCATTCGTTTTTAAAAGACAACCTTTCATTTCATCGAAAGTTGACAGGTATGCATACCATTTCATAATATCCAACTATAAATGACCCTATCCATCATTTACTTAATAATAATCTCTAATGAACTTCAACGACTCGAATGCAACGTCTTTTAAAATATGTCATGAATGACTTCAAGTAATGTCCTTAAAATGAGCTAATGCACAGCAGAAGATTTCTTTCAAACCTGAGAATAAACATGCTTTCAAGTGTCAACCAAAAGGTTGGTGAGTTCATTAGTTTATAGTAATCATTTCATTTCCATCATTTTAATAGAACACAAGTTTTTTAATATTATAAATCGTGCAGAAGTCCCATTCCAACTGCACAAAAAAAATATCTTTCATATGAAGAACACCTGGTGAGGATTCAAAATATAATAGTAACCATCTGTGCCGGTCTTTCACCCCATGGCTGAATACATGTGCGTTCAAAATATAGAACCTCTGTGCCGGTCTTTACACCCCACGGCTAAACACATGTTTATAAAATATAGGACAACCGGTGCCAAAATACAAAACCATTCATTCAACTCGGGAGCTCATTCGCTCTAACCGAAATAAACCATTGATAGTACGTGCCATAATAATCAATCCCAACCCCAGATAATTCTATCATAGAATGCAGTTCGATTATTTGTGTCAATTTCATAAAACAGTTATAAAAGATGCGCATGTATTCTCAGCCCAAAAATGTAAAGAGTAAAAGGGGAGCAAATGAAACTCACCATACTGTATTTTGTAGTAAAAATACATATAATGATATTGAACAACTGAACAATGCAGGGTTCGCCTTGGATACACAAACCTATATCATTTGTATATTTATTAAAACATATACTAGAATCTCATAATTTCATTTATTATTTATATAAATTTTGTATGTATGTAGTTATATAGAATTTATACTAAATTCTATTAAAAATATATATACTTTACTTATATATTATATCTTATGTTGTATTTGTTTATTTTGTATGTATTTAAGATAACCAATATTTATACACTTAGTTATATTACTATATCTATATATATTTATGATTAGTATTAAATGTTAAATTCAATAGTTTATTGTATGAAAGTATTTATATAAAAATATAATATATTCGATGTATGGTTATATGAAATATTATTATAATTAGTGTGTATTTAATAAGTGTATTTTATGTACAAAATATTTATTTGTAAAAAAAAATGGTAGTTTTGATAATAATGATAATAACATTTATAATACTTGTAATACTAACATTAATTATAATAACAATAATTTATAATAACAATATCGTTAATAATAATAATAATAATAATAATAATAATAATAATAATAATAATAATAATAATAATAATAATGATAATAATAATAATAATAATAATAATAATAATAATAATAATAATAATAATAATAATAATAATAATATAATAATAATAATAATAATAATGAAAATAAGAAAGGCTACCTCAAGTACCAAGCCAAAAAAAAAATAAATGCACAAGCCCGGGCTCGAACCCACAACCTCCTGCTCCTCAACAACAATCTCTACCAGCTACTCTATTACATTTTTCTGTTCTATTTCCCACGTAAATCCATATAACCCGTTTCTTGGCCCAACGAAAATAGCCCAACCAAAACATTTGTTTCACGGCCCAACCAAACTAAAAGGCTTCGGCCTGTTTTGATGATCTTCGGCCCAAGGAAGAAAAAGAGAGCCATGAGCCCAATTCACGTAACAACTCACTGAGTAAATAAAAGAACCCGTATAAACCATCGGTTAGGAACGAAATATGCTGGGAAAAATATATATCTTCATCTATTTAATATAACCCTCCCAATCCTAATTACTAAAACCCAAATTCACGGCCAAATAGTAATTAAAGAAAAAATATATATATATTACGATCCATTCCTAAGCTCGTGGGATTAGTTTTAAAAAAAAAAATCATTCTCCTTAAATCATAGCTCATCCTCCACTTGATATCTACCCCACTTTTGTTGGCCAAAACTCCCTAATTTACGTTCAATGTAAATGCAATTATCTTAATACCTATAGCAAAATCCACTAACTCAATGAGTGGGTCCTAAGCTTTATGAAAGATCATATCATTTATCAAGTATTTGTTTCCCTTTTTCTTTTTAATACCGACTACAATAACCAAGCATTTCCTATCTGTTTCGCATTAAACTTCTAACAGAGGCAAAAGGAAAATACGCTGAAATGAACAAGGTTATATGTGAGAACGAAACATATAGATAAAATAATACCAATTGTTTTTCCCACTTTCATATACATGGAGGGTTGTTAAAAGAGTGGGTGTTTAAATGGTTATCAAGGTGGTGTTTTGGTTTGATGGTTGGTTGCATGATGAAACAGAAGGTTGTCGTGATTAATGAAGATGTTTGGTTGTTGTTTAATTGAGCTGTGAAACCGAACAGAAGACAGGAGGAAACATCATCGGTTTGAAATGGTGGTGATTTTGTGGTGTTCTTGGTGGTGTTTCATAGTGACCGAAACAACAAAAAATATATATATAATGGTGTTGGGTTGTTTTGGACAGAATAGAACAAGAATCGAGTAGCAGTTTGGATGTCTTAAAGACAATTTATTAGTGGTTGTTTGGGACGTTTGTAATGACCCGGAAAATTCCGACCAAATTTAAACTTTAATCCTTATATGCTTCCGACACGATAAACAAAGTTGGTAATGTTGAGTCTCTAAAACTTTGAACTATATCAATTACCCTTTGACCATGCCAGACGATTCACGAACATTTACGTATACATAGATATGCATATATAATATTTATTTGTTAATTGAAAACATTAACAAAGTATTTAATGTATAATGTTATACTCTGAGATTATTATTTTTTTAACATAATTAAACCTGAAGTAGTTGAAGTATCTGGATATATATGGAGTACATAATTATTCGCTATATATATATATATATATATATATATATATATATATATATATATATATATATATAAATATTAAATATTAAATGTATAATATTTTATATTATATGATAATACATAACTAATCAGTTGTAACATTAATATATGTAACTACAAGTTACAAAATAGTTATTAGATTAATATTTTTATTACTTTCAAATATTAACATCAGTATTAATTTCAGTATTATTAATATTATAAAAATTTGATGCATTTAATCTATTGTATGGTAATTAATATTATTATTATCATTATTAATATCATTATAATTAAAAGTAAAATTATAATTAATATTATGAGTATTATTACCATTATCACTAAAAATAGTTAATATAAATACCATTATTATTATAAATAACACAAATTAGTATTGTTGTTATCATTTTTATAGTTAACATCACTATTATTATTTATTAATCTTATAAATATTACAAATATAAATATTATTAGTAGTATTATTAATATTAATAGATTTGGTATTAATAACTATTAGCTATAAAATTAAACTTAGATAAATACAAATTCTGTTTGATATCCTTATCAGTGCTATTTAATTTGTCTCTCTGATTGATCAACCACGCGACAATTTAATTTCCAATCAATATCACACAGTATTTTTTTTTTGTTTATTTCTTTCTGTTTTATTGTTCCATTTAGGAATCTGTCGACATTTTTCTTGTTATAAATCCACAGATGCATAATTCAATTAATCTAGCATTATTATCAAATAACAGTTATCAACAACAGATATCGACTCATGTCTATCAAATTAAACAGAAAACTCCAACAGTTCGAATAACCTCTGTTATGGGTTCAATTAATCAAAATTTCGATTTCTTATTGTTATTCAAAATCTATAAGTGTAGTTTTGTTAAAAATCCTTTGTTTAAACTACATGTAAAATATTAAGTTCCAATTTTTCTGCATCATTCCTAATTTACGGGTCAAAGTAAAAATTCTAAAAGTCAAACTCGTGTTCTTCAAACAAATTAGAGATTTAGGGGGCATCTCTGTTGAAATTATTGGTTCCTAAAGTTTCTTTATACAATTTAAAAGGTATATTATGTTGGAAGTATAATTCAAAACTTGCTAGAATTCGAAAACACGATTTGGGATTTTAAAAGTTCTTCGTGATACAGCAGGTATCTATTTATTTATTTTATTTATTCAACTGAACAAAATCTATTTCACTACAGATCGTTTATAGTCATGCTTTTAAATCCTAATCCAAATCCGTAATTAATCCTGAGAACCCTTGGTCGAATTTGTGAATTTTGAAGAAGAAGGAGGAGTATAAACACATAAATAAATACGGGTTACAAATATTTATGGGGGATTTAAAACAGAAAACGGGCAAACAGCCCAACGGTTCAAGGTGTTAAGTGATTGAGCGGGAGGTCATGTGTTCGAGTCTCGTTTGGAACATTCTTTTTACAAAAGCTTTTTATAAGGGTATACTCTTTTATTTTAAATTTATTTTTATTAATATTATTATTAATATTATTATTATTATTATTATTATTATTATTATTATTATTATTATTATTATTATTATTATTATTATTATTATTATTATTATTATGATTAATGATTAAAATTATAATTGAATGAATTACTAATATTATTATCATCATTACTATAATATCATTATAATAACATATATATATATATATATATATATATATATATATATATATATATATATATATATATATATATATATATATATATTTCAATTATATTTATATTTATATCATATCTATAATAATATTAAATACTATTTTTTTTAAATAAAAGGTTACTATTATATAATATTGATTAAGTTATATATAATATATGTTTTCATATAATTATATGTATATAAATATAAATCTTAATACATTATATGAAGAGTTTTGAACATTTATATATAATAACTATCGTAAATGACATACATTATATTAAACACTTTAATATAAATCTAATTTATAAACATTATGTATTTATTTAAAATATATAAAATAAATATAATTAAACATATGAATTAATTGTTTTAAACATTAGTACATGTTTTAATATAAATAATTGATATAGGTTCGTGAATCCAAGGCCAACCATATACTTGTTAAAAATGGCGTTATATGTATTTTTACTACAAAATACAGTATGGTGAGTTTTTTTTGCTCCCTTTTTAATTGCTTTTGCGATATATATTTTTGGGCTGAGAATACATGCGGTGCTTTTATAAATGTTTACAAAATAGACACAAGTACTTAAAAATATATTCTACGTTGAGTTGTACCACTGGCATACTACCCTGTAGCTTGGTAACTACTATTTACATGGGTATTGTAAACGCGAATCCTGTTGATAGATCTATCGGGCCAGACAACCCCAACCGGACTGGACGACCAGTATTTAACGGTTGCACAGTACTTCGTTTCGATGACTACACTTGGTACAGTGTAGTGAGATTTCATAATAAAGGGAATATGCGACGTTGATTAAATGTTAAGTATGGTTACCAAGTGCTCAACCACTTAGAATATTTTTATTAAAACGTTTGTGTATATGAAATCTTGTTGTCTATTAGCATATTGAAATGATTGTTATGATAAACCTATGAACTCACCAACCTTTTGGTTGACACTTTTAAGCATGTTTATTCTCAGGTGTGAAAGAAATCTTCCGCTGTGCATTTGCTCATGTTAAAGATATTATATGGAGTCGTACATGGCATATTTAAGTCAACGCCTCGCAATGGGACCGAATGTTGATGACTTCGTCCAGGTGGATTAGGACGGGTCTCTACAGGTGGTATCAGAGCGGTGGTCTTAGAGAACCAGGTCTTGCATTAGTGTGTCTAGCTGATAGTTGTTTAGATGCATTAGCGGGTCTGGACTTCGACCGTGTCTGCATGTCAAAAGTTTTGCTTATCATTTCGTGTCGAAAATTACCTGTTTATCATTCTAAGTCTAGACACGTCCTACTGCCTTTATTGCATAGATAGTGTACCGAAAAATTCATATCTTAGCGTATCTGCTAATTCATATCTTAGCGTATCTATTACGATAAACTTTGCCTGATATCTCCCGTAAATTTCTCCGTAATTTAAGGAATCCGGGTACTATATATATCTATGCATATTATGCATTGAGAATAGCATCCAACTATCAGTTGTTGTCACTAAACGTTTCATACCAAAAATATTTTTCTGTGATCGCGAAAGATGGCCTCTACGAATCGTCCAAGTTCCTCTGACTCCGAAGACAGTGTGACGGGAGCACACCAACCAATCAACTACCATGATTACTGGAGAAGATGGGGGTGGGTTCACGACATACTCACCCTATGGAGAAGGGAAGAAGGTACTCCATATCATGAACCGAATCTACCACCTAACCTTGGAGTACTCGACCCGCTCACCGGCGAACCTGTTCGCAACACCGTTTATACCCTTTTTGCGAGAATTTTTCGTCTTGAGACTACCATTAACGAAACTAGAGAAGATATCCGATCTCTACCTCACACTGATAACCAACCAGGGTTAGTAGAAGAAGTTAAAGAACTTCGAGCTCGAGTGCTAACCTTGGAGAATATGGTTCAAAACTTACAAGCACCAGCAGCATCACCGGCACTAACAGTACCACCAACAACAACATCCGCATCACCAGCTTCGACATCTCATTCTGTACCTCGAGTATAATCATCGTTCTACATATCATTCTACATCGATTATCTTCGCTCGACATGGTGATTACGTAATTTCTAAAGTTTTAGAGATTATGTAATCTAGTATTAACGATAAATCAAATGAGTTTAATATCTTATTGACTCATTAAATCCATGATTACATCTGAAGAAAATATATATGTATATATGTTTTCATAAAGAATGTAATTAATAATTCTTTTGTACAAATTGTTAATGGTGAAAATATTTTAACGGGTAGGTAATACCCGAGGAATATTTAGATTTCACATTAATAAGTTACACTGTACATTCTTTCAAATCTGATTCAACAGTCATTTACTATCATGTTTACATCTACAGATATACGTATCCATTCACCGCAGAATAATCATATTCATCCAATTTCATATTTAGATTTTGATTTATCAAAAATCAAGTGGCTTAATGAAGGAAACATTTGACAAAATAAAATTTGTTAGAAACAAACAAATTAACTATGAGAAATTTTGTTAAGAATCCACGCTAACTGTTCCTAGATAATTGTTCCCAGCTAACTGATTACACATTATTTATCGCAATTTAATTATCGCAATTTACATTCTCGCAATTTTATTTATTGTCATTTAATTTCTGTTATTTACTTTACGCATTTTATTTATCGTCATTTAATTTCTGTATTTATTTTACGCACTTTAAATATCGGGACACGTATACAAGGTTTTGACATATCATATCGACGCATCTATATATATTATTTGGAATCACCATAGACACTCTATATGCAGTAATGATCGAGTTCTCTATACAGGGTTGAGGTTGATTCTATAATAATATTAATACTTTGAGTTGTGATCGAGTCTGAGACGTATACGGGTCATGACACGTATTAATTAATTCGAATATAATATAATAAACTATATATGAATTACTGGACTGTTAACTGTGGACTATCGACTGTGGACTAATAACACTGGACAATTAAAATGAATTAAAATATTGATTATAACATATGAAACTAAACAATTCTTCAAGTTTGCCACTTGAATTCATCTTAAACCTCATTTGTATCTCAACAATTACAACTTGCGTTCAAACCTTTCATGATTCTTGAAAACACCTCGATCGAGAAGATGAACCAACCGCACTTCATCTACGGAAGAAAAGATTTATGCATATAGTTATGCACCTGAAAACACTCAGAACCTGAGTAAACGTTTAACACGTAGCCGTACTAATTCCTTAGTGTTATTATTACCCAAAATAACATAATAATTCCTTTCAAAGTAGCAAATTTTGTAACAGCTTCAGCAAGACAATTTCGACTTTTCATTCGAAACAACCTTATTATACCTTTGATATATATGCGTGCTCTTTTATTGTTACCGGGGAACCTTTCATATTCCACCATATTACCATCAGCGTTTAATCATCTAAAAACACAATTCTCTTGAAATCACCTCGGATTGATAACCGATGATTCAGATACGGCTGCATTAAATGCAGAGGAAACAGTAAAATTATAGATGGCCTTAACGGTCAAGAGTTTGATGATAAAGAATGGAGTGTTGGGAACGCTCGATAGAAAATTTGCTACTGAAAAATGGATTTAGCTAACCATGAAGGAAACAAAGAACAAATACAAGGACCAAACTCTATAAAATCCAGGAAAATCTGGATCCGATGAAATCTTTAGAGAATATTTTGCTCTGTGCCCACGTTAAAATCTTGCGGAAAATTTTTCTTCATCAAGCTTCGAACTTAGAAACTCTAAATTATCATCAAAAATATCTTCGATATTTCAGAGGATATTTTCATAAATATTCTTCTCCGAAATTATCTACCTCTTCGTGTTTTCTGTATTTCATTATATGGGAAACTCTGTAAAATCTAAGTATAAATTATGAATGAATTGTGGAGAAGTGTTGGGAATTGAAGCATGAGTTAGTATAATATAATGACGCCCGGCCAACGTGATTATATTACAGTAAGTCATGCTGAGTTTCTAATGAAACATGATAAAGGATCACATACCATACCTTTATCATGAACCATGTTACATAACTCTTTCATTCTTCATAACCTCTGAAAATATCAAGAAAATATATTCTTGATAGTTCCATCCTCAGGAATTCTGGTAAATTGACAAATCAAATCGTACTAATACATTCCTTCCTACTTAGAACATTATAATCTTTCGAAATTCTATATCTACGAATTCTGGACCATTATTTGCTTGACTTGAAGTCGGGAAGAGAAAACAAAAGTATAGAGTCTCGAATTATAAGGGAGAATATAAAGCACGATAACAGCGCATAAATTACAAACCGTGTATGTCAATGTTTATCGCAACATAAAGACGCGGGAGAATTAAAAACACTATAACCCCAAGGGCGAAGTAGAAGAAACCAGACTCCTCTGGTGGAAGTTGAAAAAGGAGAATGAATGTTGCGATAGTAAGGATGAGGACAACGATCAGAACTGGATTAAGCATTTTCACAATCGTTTGAAAGTATGGATCGAGAAGAAAGAATTGAAGTGGTGAAAATAATGTAACGAAAGAAGTCCATTTATAGTGAAAATACTAGACAAAGAAATCAAGACAGATTTCCGCATTTAATTACAGAGATCTCAATTTCCTTATTCGCCGAAAAATCAAATCTTCTAGATTTCGAAGATTTTCCCTAAATTCCTTAAATTCCGGAAATCCACCATGACTACGTCAAAAGTTAAGACGAAACTTTTCACTCTTTTGTGATAGCTTCACTCGTATACTTCACATTATTGAATCGTTTTATCTATATTACTCAATAATGATAAAACTCCATTATCACCTCATGTTTGTCATGAAAACATTCTTATTGTTATCCATGATGACCTCTATCAAATTTCGGGGACGAAATTTCTTTAACGGGTAGGTACTGTAATGACCCGGAAAATTCCGACCAAATTTAAACTTTAATCCTTATATGCTTCTGACACGATAAACAAAGTTGGTAATATTGAGTCTCTAAAACTTTGAACTATATCAATTACCCTTTGACCATGCCAGACGATTCACGAACATTTACGTATACATAGATATGCATATATAATATTTATTTGTTAATTGAAAACATTAACAAAGTATTTAATGTATAATGTTATACTCTGAGATTATTTTTTTTAACATAATTAAACCTGAAGTAGTTGAAGTATCTGGATATATATGGAGTACATAATTATTGGCTATATATATATATATATATATATATATATATATATATATATATATATATATATATATATATATATATATATATATATATATATATATATATATATATATATATATATATATATATATATATATATATATATATATATATATTATACATTTAATATTTAATATATATATATATATATATATATATATATATATATATATATATATATATATATATATATATTAAATATTAAATGTATAATATTTTATATTATATGATAATACATAACTAATCAGTTGTAACATTAATATATGTAACTACAAGTTACAAAATAGTTATTAGATTAATATTTTTATTACTTTCAAATATTAACATCAGTATTAATTTCAGTATTATTAATATTATAAAAATTTGATGCATTTAATCTATTGTATGGTAATTAATATTATTATTATCATTATTAATATCATTATAATTAAAAGTAAAATTATAATTAATATTATGAGTATTATTACCATTATCACTAAAAATAGTTAATATAAATACCACTATTATTATAAATAACACAAATTAGTATTATTGTTATCATTTTTATAGTTAACATCACTATTATTATTTATTAATCTTATAAATATTACAAATATAAATATTATTAGTAGTATTATTAATATTAATAGATTTGGTATTAATAACTATTAGCTATAAAATTAAACTTAGATAAATACAAATTCTGTTTGATATCCTTATCAGTGCTATTTAATTTGTCTCTCTGATTGATCAACCACGCGACAATTTAATTTCCAATCAATATCACACAGTATTTTTTTTTTTGTTTATTTCTTTCTGTTTTATTGTTCCATTTAGGAATCTGTCGACATTTTTCTTGTTATAAATCCACCGATGCATAATTCAATTAATCTAGCATTATTATCAAATAACAGTTATCAACAACAGATATCGACTCATGTCTATCAAATTAAACAGAAAACTCCAACAGTTCGAATAACCTCTGTTATGGGTTCAATTAATCAAAATTTCGATTTCTTATTGTTATTCAAAATCTATAAGTGTAGTTTTGTTAAAAATCCTTTGTTTAAACTACATGTAAAATATTAGGTTCCAATTTTTCTGCATCATTCCTAATTTACGGGTCAAAGTAAAAATTCTAAAAGTCAAACTCGTGTTCTTCAAACAAATTAGAGATTTAGGGGGCATCTCTGTTGAAATTATTGGTTCATAAAGTTTCTTTGTACAATTTAAAAGGTATATTATGTTGGAAGTATAATTCAAAACTTGCTAGAATTCGAAAACACAATTTGGGATTTTAAAAGTTCTTCGTGATACAGCAGGTATCTATTTTTTTATTTTATTTATTCAACTGAACAAAATCTATTTCACTATAGATCGTTTATAGTCATGCTTTTAAATCCTAATCCAAATCCGTAATTAATCCTGAGAACCCTTGGTCGAATTTGTGAATTTTGAAGAAGAAGGAGGAGTATAAACACATAAATAAATACGGGTTACAAATATTTATGGGGGATTTAAAACAGAAAACGGGCAAACAGCCCAACGGTTCAAGGTGTTAAGCGATTGAGCGGGAGGTCATGTGTTCGAGTCTCGTTTGGAACATTCTTTTTACAAAAGCTTTTTATAAGGGTATAATCTTTTATTTTAAATTTATTTTTATTAATATTATTATTAATATTATTATTATTATTATTATTATTATTATTATTATTATTATTATTATTATTATTATTATTATTATTATTATTATTATTATTATTATTATTATTATTATTATTATTATTATTATGATTAATGATTAAAATTATAATTGAATGAATTACTAATATTATTATCATCATTACTATAATATCATTATAATAACAAAAATATATATATATATATATATTTCAATTATATTTATATTTATATCATATTTATAATAATATTAAATACTATTTTTTTTTAAAATAAAAGGTTACTATTATATAATATTGATTAAGTTATATATAATATATGTTTTCATGTAATTATATGTATATAAATATAAATCTTAATACATTATATGAAGAGTTTTGAACATTTATATATAATAACTATCGTAAATGACATACATTATATTAAACACTTTAATATAAATCTAATTTATAAACATTATGTATTTATTTAAAATATATAAAATAAATATAATTAAACATATGAATTAATTGTTTTAAACATTAGTACATGTTTTAATATAAATAACTGATTTAGGTTCGTGAATCCAAGGCCAACCATATACTTGTTAAAAATGGCGTTATATGTATTTTTACTACAAAATACAGTATGGTGAGTTTTATTTGCTCCCTTTTTAATTGCTTTTGCGATATATATTTTTGGGCTGAGAATACATGCGGTGCTTTTATAAATGTTTACAAAATAGACACAAGTACTTAAAAATATATTCTACGTTGAGTTGTACCACTGGCATACTTCCCTGTAGCTTGGTAACTACTATTTACATGGGTATTGTAAACGCGAATCCTGTTGATAGATCTATCGGGCCTGACAACCCCAACCGGACTGGACGACCAGTATTTAACGGTTGCACAGTACTTCGTTTCGATGACTACGCTTGGTACAGTGTAGTGAGATTTCATAATAAAGGGAATATGCGACGTTGATTAAATATTAAGTATGGTTACCAAGTGCTCAACCACTTAGAATATTTTTATTAAAACGTTTGTGTATATGAAATCTTGTTGTCTATTAGCATATTGAAATGATTGTTATGATAAACCTATGAACTCACAAACCTTTTGGTTGACACTTTTAAGCATGTTTATTCTCAGGTGTGAAAGAAATCTTCCGCTGTGCATTTGCTCATGTTAAAGATATTATATGGAGTCGTACATGGCATATTTAAGTCAACACCTCGCAATGGGACCAAATGTTGATGACTTCGTCCAGGTGGATTAGGACGGGTCTCTACAACGTTCATAATGGAAACCGAAATAGAAGTTCTAGAATCGTAGTAGCATATGTATCGAGTTATTGATGGTTTGTGGGATCAACAAGTGGATGTTGGATGGAAAAAGAAATGGCGATTATAAATGGTTGTTCAAAGGTGACATGGTGGTTCTCCGGTGAAGGTGAAGTGGTGTTCAAGTTGAAGAGAGTGAGGTGGCGTGTAGCTACCGATGGTGTGTGTTTTTATGTTTCCTTTCTTGTTGAATTGCATCATAGTCTCTATAGAATGTAAGTAAATAATTTGATTATGTATCAAGATTCGATTAATGGTTGTCTTGTAGTAGAAAGGAAATCACAGAGTTATTTAATCGTACAGGCAAGAAAGGAAATAAAATAAAAAGAAATAAAAAGTTTGATTTGATCCCTAACTGAATTTGTTTGTATGTGGAATTGTTCAATCAATCTAGCAGACAAGAACCAAATTAACTGTAGCACGATGGATACATGAAACAGATTCTGAATTCCAAAATTGGTACGTACGCTAGGATATAAAATTAATTAGTAATAATAAATAAAATTCGATTAATATTATCAAATAATACTAAAAATGATAATAATAATAATTTATATAATAATAATTATTATTATTAATGATAATAGTAATAATAATATCTAATAGTAATACTAATATTAATCATTATAACTGAAATTATAAGGTAATAATAATAATGATATTAACAATGATAGCTATAACAATATTCATAATATTTATAATTCTAAACAATATTTATACTAATGATAATTATAATACTACTACATAATAATAACAATTATATTAACTGATAATCATTATATTACAATTATAATATATACATAAAACTAATATTGATATTGATATTATTTTTATATTAATAATCAATAATGAAAGTTATTATGACAAATACTATTCTTAACTTGTATTTATATTATTAATTATGTAACATTTAATGTATAATAATCTTATATAATATGATATCCTTTATTGAAAATAATAATATGATTAATACTGGTTTTAGTATTCATATTGATATTATTAATAGTAATGGAAGTAAATATAATATTAGTATAACAATCATCTGTTTAATTTGTATTTACATTTAATATAATTCATTTTATTACTTATGTAATATTATCATATCATATATTTTCCGTCAATATTTGTTGAACATTTAAAATGTATATATTACAATTTAATAATAATTATGAATAGAATTCATATACAGACTTATATATATATATATATATATATATATATATATATATATATATATTACTATGTATACAATTTATGTTTTAACTATTATTTAGCTAACTAATTATATACATTAAACAATTTAACTCAAAATATAACATTACACCTTTAATACTTTGATAACGTTGACGAATTATGTTTGAGACCCTTTATATCTAATATGTTCTATCTATTTAAAATAACAAGTTTTAATTATTTAAAATTATTATCTTTCATAATAACTAATTTACATAATGGTTCATTGATCTATTTAATATAATTATCTACATATGTAATTATTTATATTTACATTTCTGTTTGCGATTAAAGGTTCGTGAATCGTTGGAATTTATTCAAGGCTAAGAGAATGTATGAACACAGTTTAAAATTCTTGAGATTTAACTTAACAACTTTTGCTTATCGTATCGGAAACATATAAAGATTAAAGTTTAAATTTGATCGAAAATTTCTGGGTCATCACAGTACCTACCCGTTAAAAGAAATTTTGTCCCGAAATTTGATTGAGATGGTCATGGCTGACAATAAGTATGTTTTCATGACTCATACGAGCTAGAAATTAGAGTTCTATCATCATTGAGTAATATGGATGAAACAATTCGATTACACGAAGAGTATAAGTGAAGCTATCACAAAAGAGTAAGATGAGAAAATATTATTTCATCATATCCTTTAACGTAGATATGGTTGATTTCTGGAGTTCAGGGGATTGGAGAAAATCTTCGTAATAAGATTTGATTCTTCGGTAATTAAGGAAATTAGGATCCGCTTTAGATGCGATCATCTGTTTTGATTGCTCTGTAGGATATTTTACTATAAATCCACCCCCTTCGTTTCCTTAATATTTTGGAGTTCCATTCCTTGATTTTCTCTCCCCGACTTTAAGTCAAGCGAATAATGGTCCAGAATTTGTAAGTATGGATTTTGATATGAACATAGTTAATATTGCAAGAAGGGAATCGTAATGGCACGATCTTGATTTGTCAAATTACCAGAATTCAATAGGAAAGATATAAGTATCAAGAAGATATGTTCTTGATATGTTTAGTGATTAGATAGAATGTAAGAGTCATGTAACATGGCACATGATAACAGTACTGTGAATCATCATGCTTCATTAGAAACTCAGCATGAATTATGATAATATAATCACGTTGATCAAGTGTCATTATATTATACTAACTCATGCTTCAGTTCTCAACATTACTTCAATAACATTCATATTTTAAGCTCAAAAGTTTACAGAATATAGAAACTAACAGTTTCTATATGATGTAATACTGATAGCACGAAGAGATTAATGATTTCAGATAAGAATAGTTATAAAAATATCTCCAGAAATATGGAGGATATTTATAATGAAAGATTCCATAATATCTCGGGATATCTAAGATCAGAGGATGATAGGAATTATTATCTGCAAGGGTTTAAAGTAAGGAGTAAGATATTCACTAAAGACTTTAGCAGACATTGAATCATTTGGATTCTTTGAAGTCAAACTTATTCTTTGTGATTTGTCCACGGATTTCTTCATAGTTTCGCATAATCTGCTTTTCGTTACTAATTTTTCTCTTGAATGTTTCCAATATAATGATACACAGGAAGCACGAAGAGGTATACAATTTCGGACGAGAATATTTATGAAAATATCCTCAGAAATATCGAAGATATTGATGATGATATTTTGGAATTTCTAAGTTCGATGGTTGATGAAGAAAGGTTTTCTGCAAGATTTTAACATGAGTATGGAGCAAGATATTCGTTGAATGTTTCATCGGATCCAGAATTACCTGGGTTCTTTGAATATATGGTATGGTCCTTGTATTTGTCCTTGGTCTCCTTCGTGGTTAGCTCAATTCGTTTTCCAGTTCCAACTTTTCTGAGCTTTTCAACATTCTATTCTTTATCATCAAACTTCCGATGATTAAGGTCGTTTACAGTTTTTGTTGCTTCATTCAACTTTTCAAAATTCAGAGTATTTGTTTGCAGACTGGGTGCTTGTCAGAATTTCAGAATGGAAGATCATTATTCTAAGAGATAAATGTTATACATATAACTGTTGATGTAGATATGCTGTGAGTTTTCAAAGTACTGATTGCCGATTCCTCTACATTTACTGCTACCATATCTGAATCATTGGTTATCGATCTGAGGTGATCTTAAGAGAATTGTGTTTTTAGATGATTAAATGCTGACAGTAATATGGTGGAATATAAAAGGTTCCCCGGTAACAATAAAAGAGCATACATATAAATCAAGGTGATAATAAGTTGTTTCGAACGGAAAGTCGAAATTGATTTGCTGGAGCTGTGACAAAATTTGCTACTTTGAAAGGAATTACCAAGTTATTTTGGGTAATAATAACACTAAAGGAATTAGCACCGCTACGCGTAAAACGTTTACTCAATTTTTGAGAGTTTTCAGGTGCATAACTATATGCATCGATCTTTTCTTCCATAGGTAATGTGCAGTTGGTTCATCCTTTCGATTGAGGTATTTTCAAGAATCATGAAAGATTTTGAACGCAGATTTGTAATCGTCAAGATACAAATGAAGTTTAAGATGAAATCAAGTGGCAAACTTGAAGAATTGTTTAGTTTCATATGTTATAATCAATATTTTAATTCATTTTAATTGTCCACTGTTGGTAGTCCTCAGTTGATTAGTCCACATTTAGCTGGGAACAGTTAGCGTGAATTCTTAATAAAATTTCTCATAGTTAATTTATTTGTTTCTAACAAATTTTATTCCGTCAAATGTTTTTCTTCATTATGCCACTTGTTGGATTCTGATAGATCAAAATCCAAATATGAAATTTGAATGGAAATGGTTATTCTGTGGTGAACGGATTCATATATCTGTGGATGTAAATAGGATAGGAAATGACTGTTGAATCAGATTTGAAGAATGTACAAAGTAACTTATTAATGTGAAATCTTAAATATTCCTCGGGTGTTACCTACCCGTTAAAATATTTTCACCATTAACAGTTTGTACGAAAGAATTTTTAATCACAATCTTTATGAAAACATATATACATATATATTTTCTTCGGATGCAATCATTTATTTAATGAGTTAATATGATATTAAACTCATTTGCTTTTCGGTTTGAGCTAGAATAAGTAATCTCTAAAACTATTAGGATCCACATATTCTTCGCAGAATATTAATGAAGTTATGGTCCAATACTTCATTGTTAATTGCTGTTGGTACTCCTTGGTATCTATGGTGCGTATGATATTGATGTTAGTGGAACAGATTGTGATGTTGAGGTGTGGGATGCGGATGTTGCTGTTGGTGATGGTGGTACTGTTAATGTTGCTGAAGCTGGTACGTTTTGCACCATATTTTTCAAGGCTACAACTCGGGTGCGAAACTCGTTGACTTATTACTCCGGGATGATTGTCGGTCGGAACGAGCGAATGAATAAGGTTTTGAATCTGACTTGTGATATAGTCGTGGCGAGATACTTTGGAAATGAGAGAGAAAATGGTGTTACGAACAGGTTCACCGGTAAGTGCTTCAGGTTCATCACCAAGAGTGCAGGTTGGTGAGTGGAAAGGATCGCCTTCTTCTCGTCTCCAATGATTTAGTCAACTACGAAACCATCAGATGAATTGGGGATGGCTGATTGGTTAATTCATTCCGGTGACACTGCTTTCGGAGCTCGAGTAAAACTCTATGTCGGAATAGCTGTCGGAATAACTATCGGAATAGTTATCGGAATCTAAGGGACTCGAGCTGGTTGAGGGACTCATCTCGTACGATCAGATAAAAGATTTTCAATAAGCAATAGTATAGGATGTAGATTAGTACTCTGCAATACATAATTTACATATGCATATATAATACTAAAATCCCATAAGTTATGGAGGAATCTACGAAAGCTGTCAGGCAAAGGTAACAATAACAGATATGCTAAGATATGAATTTATCTATACACTGTCTACTCAATAGAGGCAGTAAGACATGTCTAGACTTTAAGGATGATAAACAAATAATTTTCGACACTAATGATAAGTAAAACTTTTGACATGCAGACACGGTCGAAGTCCAGACTCACTAATGTATCCTAACGACTTATCAGTTATACACACTAATGCAGTCCTGGTTCGCTAAGACCACCGCTCTGATACCACCTGTAGTGCCCCGACCAAATCCATATGAACGAGAACATTACATATGATTACATCGCGAGGTATTTGACCTCTATATGATACATTTTACCAACATTGCATTCGTTTTTAAAAGACAACCTTTCATTTCATCGAAAGTTGACAGGTATGCATACCATTTCATAATATCCAACTATAAATGACCCTATCCGTCATTTACATAATAATAATCTCTAATGAACTTCAATGACTCGAATGCAACGTCTTTTGAAATATGTCATGAATGACTTCAAGTAATGTCCTTAAAATGAGGTAATGCACAGCAGAAGATTTCTTTCAAACCTGAGAATAAACATGCTTTCAAATGTCAACCAAAAGGTTGGTGAGTTCATTAGTTTATAGTAATCATTTCATTTCCATCATTTTAATAGACCACAATATTTTTAATATTATAAATCGTGCAGAAGTCCCATTCCAACTGCACAAAAAAAAATATCTTTCATATGAAGAACACCTGGTGAGGATTCAAAATATAATAGTAACCATCTGTGCCGGTCTTTCACCCCACGGCTGAATACATATGCCTTCAAAATATAGAACCTCTGTGCTGGTCTTTACACCCTACGGCTGAACACATGTTTATAAAATATAGGACAACCGGTGCCAAAATACAAAACCATTCATTCAACTCGGGAGCTCATTCACTCTAACTAAAATAAACCATTGATAATACGTGCCATAATAATCAATCCCTGAAAGGACCCGTTCATATATATTATAAACGATTCATAATAGTTGATTACATCGCGAGGCATTTGACCTCTATATGATACATTTTACAAACATTGCATTCGTTTTTAAAAGACAAACTTTCTTTACAACGAAAGTTGACGGCATGCACACCATTTGATAATACATCCAACTATAATTGACATAATAATAATCTTGATGAACTCAATGACTCGAATGCAACGTCTTTCAAAATATGCCATGAATGACTCCAAGTAATATCCTTAAAATAAGCTAATGCACAGCGGAAGATTTCTTTAATACCTAAGAATAAACATGCTTTAAAGTGTCAACCAAAAGGTTGGTGAGTTCATTAGTTTATCATAATCAATCATTTCCGTAATAGTAATAGACCACAAGATTTCAGTTTCCATAAATATTCGTACACTCGCAAGTGTATAAAAGTATTCTATAAGTTGTAGGCACCCGGTAACAAGCCTTAACATTCATGTTTTACCCTCTGAAGTACACCAGATCATGTGTGTTTAAAATAACCTCGAAGTACTAAAGCATCCCATAGTCAGGATGGGGTTTGTCAGGACCAATAGATCTATCTTTAGGATTCGCGCCTATCGTACATAGACAAGTAGTTTAATGTTACCAAGCTAAGGGTATATTTCTGGTTTTAACCCACATAGAATTAGTTTTAGTACTTGTGCCTACTTCGTAAAACATTTATAAAACAGCGCATGTATTCTCAGCCCAAAAATATATATTGCAAAAGCAATTAAAAAGGGAGCAAATGAAACTCACAATACTGTATTTCGTAGCAATTATGTATATGACGGCACTGAACAAGTGCAGGGTTTGTCTCGGATTCATGAACGTATCAATATTGTGATTCAATATTGCAGGAAAGTACGTAGACGCAACGAAAATGATAAACGTTAGGTTGACCTGACGAGCAATACCCTCGAACAATACCCATAACCTCCATAGCTATAACCCATAATTTCCTTAGCTCTATCCCATTTGAAAACTTATTTTGAAATCGTCTGAATATAACTCCGTCGTAGTATTTTATGTATACTAATAATATCTTGAAATAATACTAAGTAAATATATATATGTAATTCGATTGAGAGAGTTTAGAGAAATATATTTTCAAGTTTCTATGAAATAATGAAACCTATTGAATTCTATTTATAATAGATTTTTGAATTATCAAAGTGAATTATTAAAGTATGAATTATTAAAGTGAATTATTAAAATATGAATTATTAAATTGAATTATTAAAGTACGAATTATTAAAGTATGAATTATTAAAGTGAATTATTAAAGTGAATTATTAAAGTTAAAGTAAAGTAAAAGTAAAGTAAAGGTAAAGTTATAGTATAGTAAAAGTATAAAACTATGTACGTATAATACGCGTATTAATTTAAATCGTTATATATATATTTAATAAAATAAAATATAAATATCGTTATCTTTATCATACTGGTTAAGTAATGAGTTGTCAAAAGTGGTTCTAGATATTTATCAAAGTTATATACATTTTAATAATAAAGTTCTTTTTAAACTGAAAACGTTTTTGTACGCTTGAAACTAAATCGAGTACTTATAAATTTGGTTTTCCAAAATTAATTATATTCCAAATCATCCTTTAAAAAGGTTTTATCTATATCGTAAAACACTTTCAATATTATGAAAACTAATCATTATCTTACCAAAAGACACGAGACAATCATTGTAAAGCATGCATTGAAAGTTAAGCATGAATCTCCACTAACTTTTGTCTAATTCTCGTTAATGAAACTTTTGTTCTTACTTGTAAATCACATTACCAAATATTCTGAATACCGCTAAAAAGAAATGATTTCTCAAATCAACGTGGACCTCATAACAGAGACTCGTAATCATAATTCAATGTATCTGATAATTTAATCATATGATATTATCTTTTAATTCCATCGATAAACATATTGAAACAAATACTTTTATGTAAAGTATTTTATATCTAATACTTTGTTAATATTTTCAATTAATAAGTATATATTATATATACATATCAGTATACACATAAATGTTCGTGAATCGTTGAGCATAGTCAAAGGGTAATTGATTACATGAATATATATTTCAAAACTTTCGAGACTCAATATTACAGATTTTGCTTATCGTGTCGGAAACATATAAAGATTAAAGTTTAAATTTGATCGGAAATTTCTGGGTCATCACAGTACCTACCCGTTAAAGAAATTTCGTCCCGAAATTTGATCGAGGTCGTCATGGCTAACTATAAAAATGTTTTCATGGCGAATATGAGTTGAAAATAGAGTTTCATCATCATTGAGTAATATAGATAAAGCAATTTGATTATACAAAGAGTATAAGTGAAGCTATCGCAAGAGAGTGAAATGAGTAAATGTAGAATCGTTTTAACTGATGACGTAGTTATGATTGATTTCCGGAATTCATGCGATTTAAAGAAAATCTTCATAATAAGATTTGGTTCTTCGGCGATTTAGGAAATCAGGATCTTCTTTGATTAAATGCAATAATCTGTTTTGATTGACCTGTCGGATATTTTACTATAAATCCAGCCCCTTCTTTTCCTTATTTTCCATATCTAACATCTTCTATTCTTTCTCCTAAATTCATTCTTTAAACATTCGTTAATATGCTCTATCCAGTACTGATTCTTGATATACTCCTAACTTTCATATCTGTCATTCTTCTCTTTCATCTACTATCGGAGGATTTTATTCACTTCTACTATTACCTTGGGGTTATAGTGTTTTTAATTTTCCCGTGCCTTTACGTGGCAATACGTATTGATATGTACGGTTTGTAATTTATGTGTTGTTGTCGAGCTTTATATTTTATTTTATATTCAAGAGTTCCATACTTTTGTCTCCTCTTCCCGACTTCAAGTCAAGCGAATAATGGTCCAGAATTCGTAGGTATGGATTTTGAAATGAACATAGTTAATGTTCTTAAGAAGGAAATTGTAATTGCACGATCTTGATTTGGTAAATTACCAGAATATCCGAAAAGATAGAACTATCAAGATGATATGTTCTTAATATTTTTGGAAATTGGGTAGAATGTAAGAGTCGTGTAAATAGCACATGATGACGGTATGTTCTGTGAATCATCACGTTCCATTAAAAACTCAACATGACTTACTGTAATATAATTACGTTGATCAAGTATCATTATATTATACTAACTCATGCTTCAGTTCCCAACACTACTTCAAAACATTCATATTTTAAACTCGAAGATTTCGGCATTTAGAACTAAAATAGTTTCTTTTATGATATAACACAGATAGCATGAAGAGGTAATGGTTTCAGGTAAGAATAGTTATGGAAATATCTTCAGAAATATGGAGGATATTTATAATGGAAGATATGATGATATCTTAGAATATTTAAGATAAGATGATGATGAAGAATATTGTCCACAAAGGTTTTAGAGTAAGGAGCAAGGTATTCGTTAATGACTTCTTCAGAAACAGAATCATCATGATTCTTTAAATACAGTGTTTGGTCCTTGTATTTGTCCTTGGTCTCCTTCATGGTCTACTCAATCCGTTTTTCAGTTCCAAACCTTCTCTTTTTCTCAGCTTTACCACCATACCATTCTTTATCATCAAACTTTTGACTGTTAAAGTCGTTTACAGTTTTTGCTGCTACATCAGCATTTTGAGAACTAATTCGTAATTCAGGGTATTTTTCAGAAACTTCACATTCAAAGTATGTAAGTATTGGCGTTAGGCGTTATATGTATACATATAACTGTTAGCGTAGAATCGCTGCGAATTTCAAAATACTGATTACTGATTCCCAGTAGTTGGTATGACAATTATTGTTACAGGATGTAGGTGAGTACATGATGGGGTTTCAATGAATAAGTATAATGACTTTTCAGAGAGGTTTAAGTTGAAGTTTATTAAAGTTGTTGATAAGTTTACTGCTAATGTGGCGAGATATAAAAGGTTCCCCGGTAACAATGATGAAGGGGTAATTGTATAAACAATTGAAGGTGATTTGCTGGAGCCGTGACAAAACTGTCTACTTTGGAAAGATGTGGAAAATTTATATTTGGTAATAAATGTCAAAGGGTCTGACACGGATATGTGTTAAACTATAACTTTGGTTTCGAGAGCTTTTCAGGTGCATGACGGTGGGTAATGTGTGGTTGGATCATCATCTCGCGTGTCTTCAGGAATTTCGAAGGGTTTGAACACATATGATGTTCTAGGATTTTGAATTTTACAATTATTCTTCTGGGTTCCATGAATAGAAATGATGTTCTAGTACAGTTTTGAAGTGAAATTATAGTTTTGATAGGTGCATGAATCTAAGAGTGATGATTTTGGTTATTTCTCGAATTAAATTCTGAAATTTCAAAATCAGAATATGTAATTAGATTCGAATGAGTATGGTTGTTTTGATTTCTATAAAAGAATGTGTATTGTTGTAAAAGTAGGGAGTATAGTTGATGATTGTTGAATCAGAATCGAAGAATGTAACATATTAATTGTGAATTTAAATATCTCTCGGGTATTACCTACCCGTTAAAAAAAAAATTCACGAGTAATGTTTTGTACCAGAGAATTTTATTACAATCTTTATGAAAATATATGTATATTTTCTTTCGATGTAATACAGATTTAATGAGTTAATATCATATTAAGCTCATTTGATTTTTGGCTTGAATTAGAAATGAATAATCTCTAAAACATTAGAGATTACATAATCTTCACAAAGTATTTCACTACTGTGATTAATACTTCATTATTTATTCTTATAGATATTTCCTTAGTGAACTATGCTGATGCTCATAGAACTCTTACTAACTTCGCAAGATACGAATGTTGTTTTCTAGAAAGTTTCGAGTGCATCGAAGATGAAAGTGTAAAATCAAACATGTTGTTGAATGATACACTTGGTTTATTATGAAACCGAATTCATTTAATTGAAGCAGATATTGTAGTTAACGATGGTTAGGTTGTAAACGAAGGATGTACATCATAGCATATTAGTAATATGAATTTAACCGAGTAGTATCTACCCTTTTTCAATTCATACTCAATAGCTTAGTACGAAAGATTTATTATAGTTTCAGAATTCATATATATAAATTGAAGGTTTTTCGTATGCCCGAGAGACATATCAAATTAACGTGGCTAATATGTTTTGATCCAAGTCGGGTCATACCCAATAACAAGCTTACCGACACCTTATACGTATTTGATCTTAACGATTGGATCATTAAACAAATACGCGACACTTGGATTTTAGAAAATCGGGTTTCTAAAATATTATCACTTGAGATAAATTATTTGGATAATTTATATATAATTGTTTATGGGTTTAAATGATTATATTGTGTTATATTTTATAAAAGGTTTTATAAAATATATAAGTAACAAAATAATACATAAGTTTATAACAAGTTTTTAAACTGTTATAAACTTACAAGTGTTATTATTAAACATTATAAGTGTGCAGATTTTGGGACTCCAAGGAGACACCCCATGCTTATTTTGGTTACTTTAAAGTTGACACAACTCCTAAGGAACATGCCTAACTAGTTTACCAAGGCTTGACTCAAGTGATACATAAAATACAAAAAAAATAGCAAGTAAAATTCAGCTCCTTTTGGTGAATTTTGGCTGACTTTTCTGCTGTCCAAGAGGGAGTTCTTGAGCTTATTTGGAAGCTTATTTTCAAGTGTCAATAAATCCTAACCATTGCACAAGGTGTTGGTGTCAAGTTTGGGGTATAATCTCTTGAGGTTTCATCACTTTGAGGCTTGCATTCATCATCATCTTCATCATCATCTTGCAACTTTGAAAACAACCCTCAACTAGCTTGAGGAGGTATAATCTCTAAACCCACTCTTAGTTTGTAAGTATGTTTCACAACTTGATCCTATTTGGGATTTAACTTTAAATGGTTAAAGATTTATAAGTTTTAAAATGGTAATTTATACGCTTCCGCAAATCTTATTTCTTGAATGATTATAAGTATTATGAAACTTGTTAAATCCCAACAATGGTATCTAGAGCCAAAGTTGTTGAAATATGCTTCGAGATGGTTATTAAACCCACTATAATTTTGCATTCTATGAACATGCATGAAGTAGAATGTAAAATTTTCGGTTTTGAGTGGTTTGTCATTTTGGCCAAAATCACTTGTGATTCTGCATTCTGTGTTGCCGATCACTTGTGATTCTGTGTTGCAAATCACTTGTGATTCTGTGTTGCAAATCACTTGTGATTCTATGTTGCCGATCACTTGTGATTCTGTATTGCCAATCACTTGTGATTCTGTGTTGCAGATCACTTGTGATTCTGTGTTTCCAATCACTTATGATTCTGTATTGCCTATCACTTATGTTGATGATGTTCACAATCTAAGCCTTGACCTTGTGTTTGGTTGCATGTTTGGTTGATTTAATATATATTCATTTGGTATGTAATAATATTATTTTGGTTATGTAATTTATTTTATATTTGGTATGTAAAATAGATTAGGTTGTAATTTCACTTTTTTAGACAAAATGTATTAGGATATATTTTGTAAAAAGATGAAGATGATGAAGACTTGAAGAACACAAGAAGAAGCATTTGGATGCAAGATTAAGTGGGAGATTTAAAATCTCCTACTTTGTGTTATAACCCCTTATCCGGTGGCATTTGTTTTCGGCTAAACAAATGTCTACCAAAATGGCTTGATTGTGAACATATTTGTTTTGCATGCATGGTTGTTTATTGTATGATTGTGGATTGTATGTTTGTATGCTACAAGTTAATCACACAAGTTAACAACAAGCAAAATGGCAATTTATTGGTTAAATTATACATTAATTAACGACATGCAAAACGACAATTTAATTGGTTAAATTAAAAATGGCTAAAAGGACATTAATAAATGGTTATTAAGAACATGATTAGGATCATATATATAAAATGGTTTATAGACATGAAAATGGATTTCAAATGAACCATACACTAAATGCATGTTGGTGTATGGCATAAAAGTTTTCTCAAACCAGAATTAATGAAAACTTAAAATCCCTTATTAACAAGGCAAACAAGTTAAACGCCATCCTTTTGTGCAACACTTAAAAATATTAGGGAACTCACAATGGGATAAAGGTCACCTAACCGTTATGAGCAAACTAATATGATTAAGGTGAATTTCGCATGCTTGTGGGATAAAGGTCACCTAACCACTTGTATGTTAAGTTTACACATTTACACAAGTAGGACGACTTGATTTGGAAATCATGAACTTATGGTCACCGAAGCATGAGGAACAAATAGGCGTTGATGAGATAAATATGCCATGCAAAAGGATTGCATGATCCCATAACTTAGAAGTTGCAAAAGGATTGCAATTGTCATATAATGACTACCTAGCTAAATCAAATGAAGCAAAAAAGGTCACCTAACCGAAATTTGGTTTACCGTTGGATTCTAAAATTTAATAAATATCAATTGGATTTAAAGGGTATTGATCGTTAAATTAAAATTGATACTTAAACAACTTTGTTAAATTTTGTAGATGGCCGCCAATAACAACAACATTCCGAACGCACCAATAAACTTTAACAACCTATCGTTGAGGTCAATCCTCAAAAAGGAAAAACTCAACCATACGAACTTCATGGATTGGTTCCGCAATCTAAGAATTGTCCTCAAACTAGAGGACAGGGCGTATGTGTTGGAAGACCCCATTCCCGATCAACCGGACGAGGATGATACGGAAGGCATGGCTTATTGGGAGAAATATTGCACCGATTCGTTGCAAGTTTCTTGCCTCATGCTTGGGACTATGATACCCGAACTCCAAAAGTATTTTGAGCATCATAGTGCATATGACATGATCACACAGTTGAAGGAGATGTTCCTTCAACAAGCTCGTGTCGATGGCTTCGAAATGGTTCGATCGCTTCATGCATGTCGGATGGACGACTCCCAATCCGTTTCATCTTATGTCCTTAAGATGAAAAGCCTTATTGATCGAGCAAACCGTCTAAATTGCAACGTGTCTAATGAATTAGCCACGGACCTCATTCTCAACTTATTGTCAAAAAGGTTTGACACATTTGTAATGAATTACAAAATGAATGGTTGGGATAAATGCATTGGCGAATTACATGCCATGCTTTAGACGGCAGAAGAAAGCATGGGTAAAAGGGCTTCACCCGTGTTTACGATCAATGAATTCGGGTCCAAAAACAATAACACTTCTAAGCCAAAGGTAGCTAAGAGGAAGGGACCCGCCTACCAAGGCAAAGGCAAGGGAAAAGGGAAGATGGTTACCTCAACCAACAACAACAAGAAGCAAAAGGTTGCTGGTAAAGCTAACCCCAAGGATGATCCGTGCTTTGGTTGCGGTGAGATGGGTTACTGGAAATGCAACTGCCCGGTCTACCTAAAGGAGTTGAAGGAAAAGAGGGATGCAGGGCAAACCTCAGGTAATGTATATATGATATACATTGAGCTTAGTATTACTTCTTCTAATACATGGGTATTAGACACAGGATGTGGAACTCATATTTGCAATTCTTTGCAGGGGGTTCAAAAGAAGTAATCAAGATGCGGGAACAACAAGTCTCTTCATGGGAAATGGAGCAAGGGTGCAAGTGAAAGCTCATGGAGACTTTGTTTTAAAGCTTCCAAGTGGTTTGGAGCTTATTTTGAAAAATGTTTTGTATGCACCCGATTTATCTCGAAACATTATTTCTGTATCCCGTTTGAAACAATATGGTTTTAATCTTAATTTTATTAATGATGATATCCATGTTTCTTTAGATAATGTGTTCTATTTTAAGGCTTCACCTTCGAATGGTATTTATGAATTGGTTCATGATGACACATCATACAATAGCTCAATATACCATGCAAACACCAAGAAACTCAAAAGGGATTTGAGTGATTCCTACTTATGGCATTGTCGCCTTGGTCACATAAACAAGAATCGAATGCATACACTTCAAAAGAATGGCCTTTTGAAATCAAATGAACTAGACTCGTTTGATGTATATGAATCTTGTTTACAAGGCAAAATGACTAAAGCACCTTTCAAAGGGACCTATGAAAGGGTTAAGGACTTATTGGGATTAATACCCTCGGATGTATGTGGACCCTTTAAGCCCATAACTAGGAATGGTGAAAGATACTTCGTTACTTTCATTGATGACTTTAGTCATTTCGGATATGTCTACTTATTAAGACACAAGGACGAAACTTTTGAAGCATTCAAGGAATATCAAAACGAAGTACAAAATCAACTCAATAAGACAATCAAGGTACTTAGTATCGATAGAGGAGGTGAATACCTAAGCGATGCTTTCCAAGATCATCTTAAAAGTTGTGGGATTATATCACAACTCACTCCTCCTGGAACACCCCAACTTAATGGAGTTTTCGAAAGGAGGAACCGAACCCTAATGGATATGGTTCGATCTATGATGGCTAGAAGCTCGTTGCCTCTATCATTTTGGGGTTATTGTCTATGCTCCGCGGCTCGTATTTTAAATATGGCCCCAACCAAGAAAGTGGAACGAACTCCTCATGAGATGTGGTTTGGAAAACCTCCATCTCTATCATACTTAAAGGTATGGGGATGTGAAGCTTACCCTAAGCGTTACGTCCCTAATAAGTTGAATGCTCGATCCATGAAGTGTATCTTCATAGGATATCCCAAGGATGATATGGGATATTATTTCTATGATCCATCCGAGCAGAATGTATTTGTTGCTCGAAAGGCTGAATTCCTTGAAACTAAGTTCCTAATGGAAGGAAATAGTGAAAGGAAGATAGATCTTGAAGAGGTTCAAGATCAAGTAGATGATACACAATTGGTTGACACTAGCACTCAACATGAAAATGTTGAGAGTGATCAAATGGATGATTAAAATACACAAGACGTTCGCAGATCTGGTAGGATTAGTAATCCTCCTGAGAGATATGGGTTTCTCATGGATGGTTGCTATGTGGTTTATTTGGATGAACCAATAAACTACCAAGATGCTTTATCAAGGATTGATAAAGATAAATGGCAGGAAGCCATGAACGCTGAGATGCAATCCATGTATGACAACCAAGTTTAGGAACTTGTTACACAACCTGCTGGCTCAAGGCTAGTTGATTGTAAATGGCTTTTCAAAATGAAAACCAACATACATGGAAACTTGGATACATATAAAGCTAGACTTGTAGCAAAAGGTTTCACTCAAACTCAAGGGGTTGACTATGATGAAACTTTTTCGCCCGTGACAATGCTAAAGTCTATTAGGATATTACTTGCCATTGCTGCTCATTATGATTATGAAATATGGCAAATGGATGTCAAGACCGCTTTCCTAAATGGACATCTTGAGGAAGATGTCTATATGGTTCAGCCTGAAGGTTTTGTTGATCCGAAATATCCTAAAAAGGTATGCAAGTTAAAGAAGTCAATCTATGGATTGAAACAAGCATCTAGAATGTGGAATCATCGATTTAATGAGGAGGCCAAGAAATTTGGCTTCATTAAAAATGGTGATGAAGCTTGTGTATACAAGAAAGCTAGTGGGAGCACTATCATGTTCCTTGTACTATATGTGGATGATATATTGTTATTTGGAAGTGATATTCCGGCAATGCAAGGTGTTAAAACTTGGCTAAGTAAATGCTTCTCCATTAAGGATCTTGGAGAAGCACAATACATTTTGGGGATTGGGATCTACAGGGATAGATCCAAGAAACTGATAGGTTTGAATCAAAGTGCATACATTGAAAAGGTCTTGAAAAGGTTCAAGATGGAGAACTCTAAGAAAGGTTTGGTACCTATTCAAAGAGGAACGCTCCTTAGTTCATCTCAGTGCCCCACCACGAAAGATGAACAGGAAAGAATGAAGAATGTCCCATATGCTTCTGCTATTGGGTCAATCATGTATGCAATGATATGCACTAGACTGGATGTGTCATGCGCTCTAAGCTTGACAAGTAGATACCAGAATAACCCAGGAAACAGTCATTGGATTGCTGTTAAAAGTATATTGAAATACCTTAGGAGGACTAAGGATATGTTTCTAATAGATGGGTCTGGTGAGGAGGAACTCGCTGTAAAAGGTTACGTGGACGCGAGTTTCTAAACTGATCGAGATGATTCTCGATCACAATCCGGTTATGTCTTCACGTTAAATGGAGGTGCGGTCTCTTGGAAGAGTTCAAAACAGGATGTTGTTGCATTATCCACTACAGAGTCGGAGTACATTGCCGCCTCATTGGCAGCGCAGGAAGCTGCATGGATGAAGAAATTCATCGACGACTTAGGAGTAGTCCCTTCCATTCAGGACCCTCTTGAGATCTTTTGTGACAACGAGGGTGCGATTGCTCAAATCAAGGAACCTCGTGCTCACCAAAAGACCCGTCACATTGAGCGGAGATTCAACTACATAAGGGATGAAGTTGAAAAGGGAAAGATATGTATTCGCAAAGCTCACACAGATCTTAATATAGCGGATCCACTTACGAAACTCTTACATGGTGCAAAACATCAAGGGCATGTTAGTGTATTAGGGCTTCGATATTCTAGTGATTGGTCATGATCTGTTTTAAGTATTGTAACGGAACGAAATTGTTCAAACTCATTAATATAATTATGGTATTAATTTATTTTGAGTTATGTTCCTATTTTGCATATTTTATCCATGAATAAGTAATTATTCTAAATTCCGTAGTCGATCACATTTGTGGGAATAAGTGTGAGGTTTAGACTATTGTGAACTTGGATTGGTATACATTCACGGGATGAATGTGGGGCAAGGTTGCAAACCAAGGTTCATAGATATTTGTGGGATACAAATATTGGAAGACCCGCCCTCAAGATTCACTAAAAGGAGCCTTTATGGTTGATCACATGTAATCTTGAGTAAAGGCGAATATCATCGTATCCTCTGACCTGAGATACATATTGCGTTCGGATATTCACTAAGTATTGTGCCTTGATTCTTTCCTTCGCTATTCTGAAATATGGTAGTTCATAAGGAAGAGCTCAGGTATAATGCATAGTGTATATCTAGGACATATGTAGTCAAGATGGAATTTGTCCCTCTTATTCGTTGAGAGTCAGATGTCTAAGGCCTGATAAAGTTAAATCTAGAAGAGAGTGATCACTCTATGTCTCTTGGATTTAACATGACATCTAGAATGAAAGGATATAATGAAAAGATTCACCTATTCATATTCGAGATGGGAACTCGAAAGGGATGATGTTATTGAATGGCACTAAGTCATAACATATTGGGGGTGATGGACGGTCGTTAGGTGGTATCCGTCACTTGCATTAATTTCTTATGTTTCTCGTGCAAGTGGGAGATTAAAGGTTTTTCGTATGCCCGAGAGACATATCAAATTAACGTGGCTAATATGTTTTGATCCAAGTCGGGTCATACCCAATAACAAGCTTACCGACACCTTATACGTATTTGATCTTAACGATTGGATCATTAAACAAATACGCGACACTTGGATTTTAGAAAATCGGGTTTCTAAAATATTATCACTTGAGATAAATTATTTGGATAATTTATATATAATTGTTTATGGGTTTAAATGATTATATTGTGTTATATTTTATAAAAGGTTTTATAAAATATATAAGTAACAAAATAATACATAAGTTTATAACAAGTTTATAAACTGTTATAAACTTACAAGTGTTATTATTAAACATTATAAGTGTGCAGATTTTGGGACTCCAAGGAGACACCCCATGCTTATTTTGGTTACTTTAAAGTTGACACAACTCCTAAGGAACATGCCTAACTAGTTTACCAAGGCTTGACTCAAGTGATACATAAAATACACAAAAAATAGCAAGTAAAATTCAGCTCCTTTTGGTGAATTCTGGCTAATTTTTCTGCTGTCCAAGAGGGAGTTCTTGAGCTTATTTGGAAGCTTATTTTCAAGTGTCAATAAATCCTAACCATTGCACAAGGTGTTGGTGTCAAGTTTGGGGTATAATCTCTTGAGGTTTCATCACTTTGAGGCTTGCATTCATCATCATCTTCATCATCATCTTGCAACTTTGAAAACAACCCTCAACTAGCTTGAGGAGGTATAATCTCTAAACCGACTCTTAGTTTGTAAGTATGTTTCACAACTTGATCCTATTTGGGATTTAACTGCAAATCTTATTTCTTGAATGATTATAAGTATTATGAAACTTGTTAAATCCCAACATAAATATCTATAAATTCTTCAGAAAGAATGAGTTAATACCTCATAACTCGTTGATACAATATACGTGTTGTTGATTTGTGATGATATCCACAGTAATTTCTTGAACTGGCGGAGCTTATATGTTATAAGTGCTGCTAGTGCTGATGATGCTGGTATAACAAGTCTAGTTTGTAAATCGCACACCATTCTTGTCAGGGTTTCGATTCTTCTCTCTATCATATCTGTCCACTTATCTGATTTATGGTTAAGGCTGAAATAGATAATCTCTAATACTTTAGAGATTACATAATCACCACAGAATGTTTCTCCGATCAATACTTCATCGTTTGTTGTTGTTGGTACTCCTTGGTATTTATGGTGCATGTGATATTGATATCTGAGGTACAGGTTGTGATGTTGAGGTGTGTGATGCGGACTTGATTGTTGATGGTGGTAATGATACTGTTGGTGTTGATGATGGTGATACCGTTGATACCGGTGATGCTGCTGGTGCTTAGGGTATTGAGGCTTGCGATGTTGATGTTACTGGCGGTACTGGTTATGCTGCTGGTGCTGCTGATGGTGTTTGTAATCTTTGCACCATATGTTCCAGAGCCACTACTCGAGCGCGAAGTTCGTTAACTTCTGCTAGTACACCGGGATGATTGGCGGTTGGAGCGAGCGGAATAATAAGATTCATAATATGAGATAGTATATAATCGTGATGAGATACTCTAGCAATGAGTGAGAAAATGGTGTCTCGAATAGGTTCGCCGGTAAGTGCTTCAGGTTCATCGCCAAGAGGGCAATGTGGTGGATGGAAAGGATCGCCCTCTTCTTGTCTCTAATGATTGAGTAGACTACGAACCCATCCCCAATTCATCCAGAATAGATGATGGGAGATTGGTTGATCCATTCCGGTGACGCTGCTTTCGGAGCTCAGGTAGATATTCATATAGGAATAGCAGTCGGAATCTGAGGAGTTCGAACTGGTTGAGAGATCCATCTCGTATGATCAGGGAAAGAATTTTTGGTATGAAATAGATTGTAGAATTTAGATTTGGTATTCTTCAATACATAATTTACATATGTGTATATAATACCAAAATCCCATAAATTACGGAGGAATCTTTGAAAGATGTCAGTTAAAGTTCACATTAACAGATACGATAAGATATTAATTAGCAGATATGCTAATGTGTGAATTTGTCTATACACTATTTTGCAATAAATGCAGGAAAATGCGTCTAGACTTAAGAATGATTAGCAGGTAATTTCCTAAGGATGATAAGTAGATGATTTTCGACTAAAAATGATAAGCAAAACTTTTGACATGCAGACACGGTCGAAGTCCAGACTCACTAATGCATCTTAACGACTATCTGTTAGACACACTAATGTAAGACCTGGTTCGCTAAGACCACCGCTCTGATACCAACTGAAAGGACCCGTTCATATATATTATAAACGATTCACAATAGTTGATTACATCGCGAGGTATTTGACCTCTATATGATACATTTTACAAATATTGCATTCGTTTTTAAAAGACAAACTTTCTTTACAACGAAAGTTGACGGCATGCACACCATTTGATAATACATCCAACTATAATTGACATAATAATAATCTTGATGAACTCAATGACTCGAATGCAACGTCTTTCAAAATATGCCATGAATGACTCCAAGTAATATCCTTAAAATGAGCTAATGCACAGCGGAAGATTTCTTTAATACCTGAGAATAAACATGCTTTAAAGTGTCAACCAAAAGGTTGGTGAGTTCATTAGTTTATCATAATCAATCATTTCTGTAATAGTAATAGACCACAAGATTTCAGTTTCCATAAATATTCGTACACTCGCAAGTGTATAAAAGTATTCTATAAGTTGTAGGCACCCGGTAACAAGCCTTAACATTCATGTTTTACCCTCTGAAGTACACCAGATCAGGTGTGTTTAAAATAACCTCGAAGTACTAAAGCATCCCATAGTCAGGATGGGGTTTGTCAGGCCCAATAGATCTATCTTTAGGATTCGTTCCTACCGTACATAGACAAGTAGTTTAATGTTACCAAGCTAAGGGTATATTTCTGGTTTAAACCCACATAGAATTAGTTTTAGTACTTGTGCCTACTTCGTAAAACATTTATAAAACAGCGCATGTATTTTCAGCCCAAAAATATATATTGCAAAAGCAATTAAAAAGGGAGCAAATGAAACTCACAATACTGTATTTTGTAGCAATTATGTATATGACGACACTGAACAAGTGCAGGGTTTGTCTCGGATTCACGAACGTATCAATATTGTGATTCAATATTGCAGGAAAGTACGTAGACGCAACGAAAATGATAAACGTTAGGTTAACCTGACGAGCAATACCCTCGAACAATACCCATAACCTCCATAGCTATAACCCATAATTTCCTTAGCTCTATCCCGTTTGAAAACTTATTTTGAAATCGTCTGAATATAACTCCGTCGTAGTATTTTATGTATACTAATAATATCTTGAAATAATACTAAGTAAATATATATATGTAATTCGATTGAGAGAGTTTAGAATAATATATTTTCAAGTTTCTATGAAATAATAAAACCTATTGAATTCTATTTATAATAGATTTTTGAATTATTAAAGTGAATTATTAAAGTATGAATTATTAAAGTGAATTATTAAAGTATGAATTATTAAATTGAATTATTAAAGTATGAATTATTAAAGTATGAATTATTAAAGTGAATTATTAAAGTGAATTATTAAAGTTAAAGTAAAGTAAAAGTAAAGTAAAGGTAAAGTTATAGTATAGTAAAAGTATAAAACTATGTACGTATAATACGCGTATTAATTTAAATCGTTATATATATATTTAATAAAATAAAATATAAATATCGTTATCTTTATCATACTGGTTAAGTAATGAGTTGTCAAAAGTGGTTCTAGATATTTATCAAAGTTATATACATTTTAATAATAAAGTTCTTTTTAAACTGAAAACGTTTTTGTATGCTTGAAACTAAATCGAGTACTTATAAATTTGGTTTTCCAAAATTAATTATATTCCAAATCATCCTTTAAAAAGGTTTTATCTATATCGTAAAATATTTTCAATATTATGAAAACTAATCATTATCTTACCAAAAGACACGAGACAATCATTGTAAAGCATGCATTGAAAGTTAAGCAGGAATCTCTACTAACTTTTGTCTAATTCTCGTTAATGAAACTTTTGTTCTTACTTGTAAATCACATTACCAAATATTCCGAATACCGCTAAAAAGAAATGATTTCTCAAATCAACGTGGACCTCATAACAGAGACTCGTAATCATAATTCAATGTATCTGATAATTTAATCATATGATATTATCTTTTAATTCCATCGATAAACATATTGAAACAAATACTTTTATGTAAAGTATTTTATATCTAATACTTTGTTAATGTTTTCAATTAATAAGTATATATTATATATACATATCAGTATACACATATATGTTCGTGAATCGTTGAGCATAGTCAAAGGGTAATTGATCACATGAATATATATTTCAAAACTTTCGAGACTCAATATTACAGATTTTGCTTATCGTCTCGGAAACATATAAAGATTAAAGTTTAAATTTGATCGGAAATTTCCGGGTCATCACAATCCCAACCCCAGATAATTCTATCATAGAATGCAGTTCGATTACTTGTGTCTATTTCGTAAAACAGTTATAAAAGATGCGCATGTATTCTCAGCCCAAAAATGTAAAGAGTAAAAGGGGAGCAAATGAAACTCACCATACTGTATTTTGTTGTAAAAATACATATAACGATATTGAACAACTGAACAATACAGGGTTTGCCTTGGATTCACGAACCTATATCATTTGTATATTTATTAAAACATATACTAGAATCTCATAATTTCATTTATTATTTATATAAATTTTATATGTATGTAATTATATAGAATTTATACTAAATTCCATTAAAAATATATATACTTTACTTATATATTATATCTTATGTTGTATTTGTTTATTTTGTATGTATTTAAAATAACCAATATTTATACACTTAGTTATATTACTATATCTATATATATTTATGATTAGTATTAAATGTTAAATTCAATAGTTTATTGTATGAAAGTATTTATATAAAAATATAATATATTCGATGTATGGTTATATGAAATATTATTATAATTAGTGTGTATATAATAAGTGTATTTTATGTACAAAATATTTATTTGTAAAAAAAATGGTAGTTTTGATAATAATGATAATAACATTTATAATACTTGTAATACTAACATTAATTATAATAAAAATAATTTATAATAACAATATCGTTAATAATAATAATAATAATAATAATAATAATAATAATAATAATAATAATAATAATAATAATAATAATAATAATAATAATAATAATAATAATAATAATAATAATAATAATAATAATAATAATAATAATAATGAAAATAAGAAAGGCTACCTCAAGTACCAAGCCAAAAATAAATAAATGCACAAGCCCGAGCTCGAACCCACAACCTCCCGCTCCTCAACAACAATCTCTACCAGCTACTCTATTACATTTTTCTGTTCTATTTCCCACGTAAATCCATATAACCCATTTCTTGGCCCAACGAAGATAGCCCAACCAAAACATTTGTTTCACGGCCCAACCAAACTAAAAGGCTTCGGCCTGTTTTGATGATCTTCGGCCCAAGGAAGAAAAAGAGAGCCATGAGCCCAATTCACGTAACAACCCACTGAGTAAATAAAAGAACCCGTATAAACCATCGGTTAGGAACGAAATATGCTGGGAAAAATATATATCTTCATCTATTTAATATAACCCTCCCAATCCTAATTACTAAAACCCAAATTCACGGCCAAATAGTAATTAAAGAAAAAAATATATATATATTACGATCCATTCCTAAGCTCGTGGGACTAGTTTTTAAAAAAAATTCATTCTCCTTAAATCACAGCTCATCCTCCACTTGATATCTACCCCAACTTTGTTGGGCAAAACTCCCTAATTTATGTTCAATGTAAATGCAATTATCTTAATACCTGTAGCAAAATCCACTAACTCAATGAGTGGGTCCTAAGCTTTATGAAAGATCATATCATTTATCAAGTATTTGTTTCCCTTTTTCTTTTTAATACCGACTACAATAACCAAGCATTTCCTATCTGTTTCGCATTAAACTTCTAACAGAGGCAAAAGGAAAATACGCTGAAATGAACAAGGTTATATGTGAGAACGAAACAGATAGATAAAATAATACCAATTGTTTTTCCCACTTTCATATACATGGAGGGTTGTTAAAAGAGTGGGTGTTTAAATGGTTATCAAGGTGGTGTTTTGGTTTTATGGTTGGTTGCATGATGAAACAGAAGGTTGTCGTGATTAATGAAGGTGTTTGGTTGTTGTTTAATTGAGCTGTGAAACCGAATAGAAGACAGGAGGAAACATCATCGGTTTGAAATGGTGGTGATTTTGTGGTGTTCTTGGTGGTGTTGCATAGTGACCGAAACAACATCAAAAAAATATATAATGGTGTTGGGTTGTTTTGGACAGAATAGAACAAGAATCGAGTAGCAGTTTGGATGTCTTAAAGACAATTTATTAGTGGTTGTTTGGGACGTTCATAATGGAAACCGAAATAGAAGTTCTAGAATCGTAGTAGCATATGTATCGAGTTATTGATGGTTTGTGGGATCAACAAGTGGATGTTGGATGGAAAAAGAAATGGCGATTATAAATGGTTGTTCAAAGGTGACATGGTGGTTCTCCGGTGAAGGTGAAGTGGTGTTTCAGTTGAAGAGAGTGAGGTGGCGTGTAGCTACCGATGGTGTATGTTTTTATTTTTCCTTTCTTGTTGAATTGCATCATAGTCTCTATAGAATGTAAGTAAAGAATTTGATTATGTATCAAGATTCGATTAATGGTTGTCTTGTAGTAGAAAGGAAATCACAGAGTTATTTAATCGTACAGGCAAGAAAGGAAATAAAATAAAAAGAAATAAAAAGTTTGATTTGATCCCTAACTGAATTTGTTTGTATGTGGAATTGTTCAATCAATCTAGCAGACAAGAAACAAATTAACTGTAGCACGATGGATACATGAAACAGATTCTGAATTCCAAAATTGGTACGTATGCTAGGATATAAAATTAATTAGTAATAATAAATAAAATTCTATTAATATTAGTAATAGAATTAATAATAAGATTAATATTATTATTATTATCAAATAATACTAAAAATGATAATAATAATTTATATAATAATTATTATGATTATTAATGATAATAGTAATAATAATATCTAATAGTAATACTAATATTAATCATTAAAACTGAAATTATAAGGTTATAATAATAATGATATTAACAATGATAGCTATAATAATATTCATAATATTTATAATTCTTAACAATATTTATACTAATGATAATTATAATACTACTACATAATAATAATAATTATATTAACTGATAATCATTATATTACAATTATAATATATACATAAAACTAATATTGATATTGATATTATTTTTATATTAATAATCAATAATGAAAGTTATTATGACAAATACTATTCTTAACTTGTATTTATATTATTAATTATGTAACATTTAATATATAATAATCTTATATAATATGATATCCTTTATTGAAAATAATAATATGATTAATACTGGTTTTAGTATTCATATTGATATTATTAATAGTAATGGAAGTAAATATAATATTAGTATAACAATCATCTGTTTAATTTGTATTTACATTTAATATAATTCATTTTATTACTTATGTAATATTATCATATCATATATTTTCTGTCAACATTTGTTGAACATTTAAAATGTATATATTACAATTTAATAATAATTATGAATAGAATTCATATATATATATATATATATATATATATATATATATATATATATATATATATATATATATATATATATATATATATATATATATATATATATATATATATTACTATGTATACAATTTATGTTTTAACTATTATTTAGCTAACTAATTATATACATTAAACAATTTAACTCAAAATATAACATTACACCTTTAATACTTTGATAACGTTGACGAATTATGTTTGAGACCCTTTATATCTAATATGTTCTATCTATTTAAAATAACAAGTTTTAATTATTTAAAATTATTATCTTTCATAATAACAAATTTACATAATGGTTCATTGATCTATTTAATATAATTATCTACATATGTAATTATTTATATTTACATTTCTGTTTGCGATTAAAGGTTCGTGAATCGTTGGAATTTAGTCAAGGCTAAGATAATGTATGAACACAGTTTAAAATTCTTGAGATTTAACTTAAAAACTTTTGCTTATCGTATCGGAAATATATAAAGATTAAAGTTTAAATTTGATCGGAAATTTCTGGGTCATCACACGCGAATCCTACGGATAGATCTATCGGGTTTGACAACCCCATTTCGAGCTAGTCGCGCTAGCAATTTATAATCGGAATGTTTAGTACTTCGTATTTTGTTGTAGATACACTTGTTTGGTGTATATTATTTATTGTGTTTGGCAAGGGTAAATAAATGGTTAAGTGCTTATCAGGTGACTCACGGAAAATGGAATAATGTTTTTATATGTTTTCTAGCATATGATTTTGTGGTCCAAAAAGGAGATTTTATGTTTTCAAACATAAATTTTTATGGTTTAAATTAAATATTGTTTGCAATAGTAAACCTATAATTCACACAACATTTTTGTTGACAGTTACTCGCATGTTTTATTCTCAGGTTCATGATTGATTGCTTCCGCTGTGCTTAGAGAGTCTGCATATTTATGATGGTAGCTTTTGTTAAACATTAACTTGCATTCTATTTTGATACATTTAATAGTGGATGTTGTTGACTTGGTTTTGGTCAACTTTTGGTTAAGTAATAATGTATGGTTTTTCTAAACTTACATGTTTTGGTAGGTTTCTTTTTATAGGAAATCATTTTTAAATAAGGAATGCAAGGTTATTTATCAAATTCATATAGAGTTATGATCAAGTTGTGGGACCAAGATAACGATGGTCGTCAAGTGTACTTTGACGGGTCATTAAAGTTGGTATCAGAGCGTTGGTTGTAGGGAATTAGGCTGCATTGATGTCGTTACCCGAGTCAATAGGGTGCATTAGTGAGTCTAGTCTACAGCTCGACCTATAATATATTATTATATGTGATTATTTGTATCGTATTGTTATGTATATTGTTATCATACATACATCTCTATTATGTTCTGAATCCGGGAGGAACTCCCATTCCGATTTAAACGTATTCTCTGACTCATGCGAGTTCATCTTTTATAAGAACACCTCGGTTAGTGAAACCGAGGGGGTGTCATTCATGACTTCTGAAATTCTCGACATTTCTATGTCATCAATTGTGCTTATTGATATAACGTTTAAGTTATATTACGTGTTCTGGAATTCTCGGCATTTCTATGTCATCTATTATGGTTATGTATATAACGTTTGAGTTATATTACACGAAATGTCATTCTTGACTTCTAAATGCTCGACATTTCAATGTCAGCTATTATGTTTAAGTATTTGTTATATTACGTGCCTTGTGCCGTTGTGCTTTGGTTTTTGAACCGAAAAATGTCATTCTTGACTTTTAGAGATTCTTGGTACTTCGAAGACATTTTTATGTCATCGTTATTCTTATTCATTACTTTTGATATTTTGTCTCTTGTGCTATAATTAGCACATTGTTTAAGAAATCATTTTAGAGAAATTGTGTGGAAATTCGAGGTTGATCGCGTGTACTGACCTCATGTAGTGCTATTGGAATGGAACTATGAATTAGTGAAATATAATGGTGTCAGGCCAACGTGATTATATTACGTTAATTCATAAAGAAGTCCCAATATTGTGACATGAGGAATAGAAAGCGAGTCAAAGAAAATTTTTACACTACTCATTCAGAAATTCTGATGTATTACATGGGTAGGGAAAATATTCATTATCTTATTTGTTGATATACGAGAAGCTTGTTTTAACCAGATTATCTATCTCATGCTCTACCCTTCATAACTCGCTTGTTAGCAACAGCTTCGCTCGGGAACAGTTTTGGCCCAAGGACTTATGTCCTGATAATAGTCAAAACAACATTTAACTCATTGGTTTTCATGACCTCGTAACATTTGTTGGTCAAATGTCGCACGACGATTCAAGTCCTTTACTCGATCTTCCACAATCTTACTTCAACTTGTAACCTCTTTAATACAGATACTCTATTTATCATCGGGAGTTTTACACATTTGTTTAATTGGGCGGTTCTCACGAGATTTATGGGTGAATAGAAGTAATGAAATATTTTGTCATGTATACAATTTATAAAATCATATATGTACGTATAGATTTAAATGAATAAATTTACCCTTACCTATTTTGGCTAGTATATACTAAATCATACCTTCAAAATTATTTTAAAACCACACATTTATTGAGCTGTTTGACTAAGTCAATTTGTTTTATATAAAATGGTACACGTTGTACCTACTTCTAAATTTACTAAGAACTTCGTTCTGTTTATGTTGTCACATCAAACGTTTAAAGCTTTTTCAAAACTCCTTTGATTGATTTTATCAAATTTTCGCATTACTCTACAGAGTGTTTGGATCACAGTTCTTCTCATCCTCCGTTTAAGGATGAAACCTACCATTAAGTTCATTGATAGAAACTCTTACACCACTTTGGATGCCGGTTTTATTAAATTTGTTGGAAAGTCTTTGCGCTCATAGAATTTTCCCTCTTATAGTTGGACATGACCGAAATGCGGACCGATAAATCAATTTTCTGGGGTACACTCGGTGGTCACCCTATTGTAGAAACGCGCTAGGTGGGTTTCTACCCCAACTGTTGTTATAGTAGGTATCATGGATATATATTACACTAGACCGCTTGAGAAGTTTCTACTCTCAATATTCGCTGTCGACCGCAACACCCTCGTAAACACCAATCCTAGGATTCAATACTTTGAGGTGTACGAAATTAGTTTGGAGATTCATCTCACCTGGAGTCGACCATTCTGTATAACCCATGATTCGCGTTCTTTTCATCCGCACATAAATTTAAGATTATGGATGAATCCTAGATTTCATCGCTCATTGTACAAGGAAGTTCACTCTCGTTGAAAATTCATACCTTTCGTACATCTTCTGATCGGAAATGTAATGAAAATTTTCTTTGAAGTCCATGATCCTCATTATCTCCTTCGAGAGAATTGCCTTAAATATCTATGCCAACGATGTGACTACTCCATATATTTCTTCTTTCATTGGTTGCAACTATATTTCATTCGTCCCAGTTCGTCCTCTTGGGGAGCTCATGTTTTGTTTATTAAGAAGAAAGATGGTTGGCTCCGATTGTGCAATGATTATCGTGATTTGAACAAGCTTACAGTTAAAAACCGTTACCCTTTTCGAGATTTGATGATCTGTTCGATCAGCTTCAAGGTTCGTCCGTTTATTCTAAGATCGACCTTCGTTCCGGATATCTTCAACTGCAGGTTAAAGATACTGATGTTCCGAAAACTGCTTTTCGCACCCGTTACGGTCACTTTGAATTTCTTGTTATGCCGTTCGGATTGACAAATGCACCTGCTGTGTTCATGGACCTCATGAACCGTGTGTGTAGACCCTATCTGGACAAATTCGTTATTGTTTTCATCGACGACGTCCTTATTTATTCTAAAAATGATGAAGAGCACGAAGAACATTTGAAGTTAGTGCTTGATCTGTTTAGGAAAGAAGAGTTGTACGCTAAGTTCTCTAAGTGTGCTTTCTATTTAAGAGAAGTTCAATTCCTTGGTCATATTGTTAGTAAACAGGGAATACAAGTTGATCCTGTTAAGATTGAGGCAATTGAAAAGTGGGAAATTCCGAAAACTCCTACTTAGATTCGTCAGTTTCTAGGGTTGGCAGGTTACTATAGAAGGTTCATTCAAGATTTCTCTCGTATCGCGAAACCTCTGACTGCTTTAACGCACAAGGGGAAAAAGTATGAGTGGAAGGATGAACAAGAGACTGCTTTTCAAATTTTGAAGAAGAAGTTGACTACCGCTCTGATATTGTCACTACCTGAGGGTAATGATGATTTTATTGTTTATTGTGATGCTTCGCGTCAGGGCTTTGGTTGTGTTTTGATGCAACGAAAGAAAGTTATTGCGTACGCGTCACGACAGTTGAAGATTCACGAGCAGAATTATACAACCCATGATTTAGAGTTGGGGGCTGTTGTGTTTGCACTTAAGATTTGGAGACATTATCTTTATGGGGTCAAAAGTACTGTGTACACAAATCACAAAAGTCTTCAACATATCCTCGATCATAAACAGTTGAATATGAGGCAACGGAGATGGATTGAGACGTTGAACGATTATGATTGTGAACTTCTTTAGCCATTCCGAGAAATAGCCAATGTCATGGCTGATGCTTTGAGTCGAAAAGAGAGAGTTGAACCTCGTAGGTTTAGAGCCTTGAATATGACAATTCGAACTAACCTCGCTAGGAAGATTCTTGAGGCACAACAAGAAGCCTTGAAGGAGGAAAATTTTGTAACGGGAAGGTCCGAGGCTTGAGTAAACAGTTAGATGTACGAACCAATGGTACTCGATATTTTGCGGGACATCTTTGGGTTCTGGAGTTTGGTGATCTACGACAACTTGTTTTAGATGAGGCTCATAAGTCTAGGTACTCTATTCATCCTGGTTCAGGAAAGATGTATCATGATCTTAAGGAGCTATATTGGTGGCCTAATTTGAAAGCTGATGTGGCTACGTATGTGGCTAAGTGTTTGATCTGCGCTAAGGTTAAAGCTGAATATCAGAAACTGTCTGGACTTTTGGTGTAACCTGAGATTCCCGAGTGGAAGTGGGAAGGGATTACGATGGATTTTATTACAAAGTTACCAAGATTTGCGGGTGGCTATGATACCATTTGGGTGATTGTAGATCGACTCACTAAGTCGGCTCACTTTTTGCCTATTAGGGAAACAGAGTCAATGGAGAAGCTTACACGTTTGTATTTGAAGGAGATTGTTTCTAGGCATGGTGTTCCTGTATCCATTATTTAGGACCGAGACAGTCGATTTGTATCGAGGTTTTGGCGATCCTTACAGGAAGCTTTGGGAACTAAGTTAGATATGAGCACCGCTTATCATCTTCAAATGGATGGTCAGAGTGAAAGGACCATTCAGACGTTAGAAGATATGTTACGAGCGTGTGTTATTGATTTTGGTAATGGGTGGGATAAATATTTGCCGCTAGCTGAGTTTTCTTATAACAACAGTTATCACGCAAGTATTCAAGCCGCACCGTATGAAGCTCTGTACGGTAGGAAGTGTAGGTCTCCTGTCTGTTGGAATGAGGTTGGGGATGCTCAACTCACAGGCCCAGAAATTATTCACGAGACTACCGAGAAGATTGTACAGATTAAGGAAAGGTTGAGGACCACTAGAAGTCGGTAAAAGAGTTATGCCGATAGGGGAAGGAAAGATGTGGAATTTCAAGTTGGTGATCATGTTGTGTTAAAGGTTTCACCTTGGAAGGGTGTGATCCATTTTGGTAAGAGGAGAAAGTTGAGTCCTCGTTTTGTTGGACCATTTGAGATCATTGAGAGAGTTGGACCGGCGGCTTATCGTTTGAAGTTGCCACAAGAACTCAGTGCTGTTCACGATGTTTTTCATATATCGAATTTAAAGAAGTGTTTGGCCGAAGCCAATAAGACTATTCCTCTGTAAGAACTTCATGTTGATAAGCAACTACATTTTATTAAGGAGCCTGTTGAAATTATGGGCCGAGAGATTAAGACTCTTAAGCAGAACCGAATTCCTATTGTTCGGGTTAGATGGAACGCCAGACGCGGTCCCGAAATCACTTGGGAGTGTGAAGATCAGATGAAGCAGAAGTACCCGCATTTGTTCCCAGATGCTGAGTCAACCCCTGCACCTGCTTAAATTTCGGGACGAAATTTCCGTAACGGGAAAGTACTGTAACGACCCTACGTTTTTCGTTATCTTTTACCGTTAATTATTTAACGTCCGTTAATTGTTATTCGTGCCACGTCATTTCTATGATCTATATTATTATTTTAGTAATAATATATCAATTATTATGTGTTAAATGAATATTTGTATTCATATTTTAAATTGTACGTTTCTACGTGTCGCGGATTTCTATCCGGCGAATCTTTTCGGTTTTCAAACCAACGGTCAAGCTTTTGGGATTTTTAAATCCTAATTATTTTAAATATGATATTTTTATGTCATATGATTATATATAGTATTTATATATATTTTTCGTCGCGTATTTGTTATCTCTCAGGATTTTTAATCGCGTAAGTGCGTTTTTGATTTTCAGGACTCGTTCGGGCTTTCGGGCCACAAGGAATTTACATATAAGTGAGATGGCCCACCATGGGGTCCACCCCATCCCAATTTCGGCCGAAGCCAAGGGGGAGGGGATACCCCTTTACACTTTGCATTTTATTTTCATTTTTCTCATTTTCAAGATTAAGTCATCAAAACCTAATTCTATTTTTGTGGTGCTATCCTCTCTCCCTCCCCATTTGGCTGTCGCCATCCACCTCCCCAACACCATCAATCTTCAACAATTTTATAGCTTGGATCATCAATTGTTTAACACCAACGCATTCCTCGTTCCGTCCTCTACGCGATCATACCAATTGTTTCTTGATTAGGCTATAAACCCTATCCCTAGAACTTTTAATTTTTCATTACTTTTCTGTATTTTGATGATTTATTAGTAGTATGATGATTGTTGATTGTTCTAATGATGTTTGTATGCATAGAATTACTCATAATCACTTGTTTTCGGTTTGATATTATTGGGACAGCAGCTTTTTCGTGTGTTTCTGACTTTGTGACTGATATAAAAGTTAAAATAAAGTATCTAGATGAGTTCCTCTCATCAAGACATTAATTTTAGACTCCGGATTCATGTCGTTTCGATTCCCGAAACCCTAGATATGATCAAAATGGTATTTTATTAAGATTGAATTGTGATTTTGGTATGAACCAGGTTTGGTCCGACTTTGTGACCATATTTGGTGAATTTAGGGTGTGTTAGTGTGTTAGGACTGATGGTGGGGCGAACTTTCATGTTCGGGTCATCTAAATCCGAGCCACGAATCACCCGTTACGTCTAAAACACGTTTTTGATTGAATTGAAGTTCCAAGTAGTGTAATGGCTGTACATCATGACTTGTGGACTGTTCTTGGTGTGTTCTTGAGTGTACCAAAGTGTCGGGTGGTTTGATTAGGCGGAGATATATGTAAGGCTCGCCGAAAACCGACACTCGGGGCTCAGAATACGACCCGATGAACTTTTGATTTAAAACTTGTGGCTAATTATTAAACTTATGATATAAATAATGGATTTCATTATCAGTTAATTACTTATGGTAAAAAAAGTAATTATTATTATTTACAACTTATGATATATTTATTATATCATTTAATTTATACTTATGATTTAATTAATATTTTAATTAAACACATGATTAATAATACTTCATTATTAATGGAAAATACTTATGATAAGTATTAAACTTATATTATGAGATTATTATAAAAAGACTTATAATAAGGATTAATTAATTATTTAATTATTATAAGGCTTAGTTATTATTTAATTATAATTTAATTATTAAATACTTATGATTTAATAATTATAATTAGAAACTTATGATATGATTAATAATTTATTATTAATTAATGATACTTATATTATGACTAATATTTAATTAATTAATTAAATATTTATGTTATATTAATTATATCATTTAAACTTATATTAACTTTAATAAATGATTTTAATTTAATTAAACTTATGTTATGACATATTTAACTTTAATATACGTTATAACTTATATTATTTTTATAACTTACACTTTTAAAATTTACGTTGACTAGGTTTGACCAAGGTGGACTTTTGAGTTGACTTTCAGTTGACTTTGACTTTCAGTTGACTTTTGTTGACTTTCTAATTAAGGAAACTTTCCTAACTTATAAACCTTCCTAAAATAGCAACTTTCTAAATTTGGAAACTTTCTAAAAATAGAAACTTTCCAAAAATAGAAACTTTCCAAAAATAGAAACTTTCCAAAAATAGAAACTTTTCAAAAATGGAAACCTGCTAAAAATAGAAACTTTCTAAAAATAGAAAGTGTGTGTCCGTAAGCTGTTCCGATCAAACCGATGCATATTGAGTATTGTTCTATGACTACTTGCAACATGTACAATAGCTATCATACTAAGACTTAACCTAAGTTAGTTATTTATATCGACCTGCTTTATTTATAGGTCGGCGTTGTGATCATTCCTGATCACTTTACTTCATTTGCTGTTCGCATATTTGTGTGGTTACTTCGTTGCTATTAAGGTGAGTTATAGTCCCGTTTTTACATACTTTTCAAAGTATATTTTTGGGATGTGATTACATGCATTTTATTTCACGTTTAGACACAAGTGACAATTAAATTTAAATTATTCATTGTGAGTTGGAAAAAAATATTCCCTAGTCTGGTAACTGTAATCATTGGTTTCTACCGGTGAACGCAAATCCTACGGATAGATCTATCGGGTTTGACAACCCCATTTCGAGCTAGTCGCGCTAGCAATTTATAATCGGAATGTTTAGTACTTCGTATTTTGTTGTAGATACACTTGTTCGGTGTATATTATTTATTGTGTTTGGAAAGGGTAAATAAATGGTTAAGTGGTTACCAGGTGCCTCACGGAAAATGGAATAATGTTTTTATATGTTTTTTAGCATATAATTTTGTGGTCCAAAAAGGAGATTTTATGTTTTCAAACATAAATTTTTATGGTTTAAATTAAATATTGTTTGCAATAGTAAACCTATAATTCACTCAACATTTTTGTTGACAGTTACTCGCATGTTTTATTCTCAGGTTCATGATTGATTGCTTCCGCTGTGCTTAGAGAGTCTGCATATTTATGATGGCAGCTTTTGTTAAACATTAACTTGCATTCTATTTTGATACATTTAATAGTGGATGTTGTTGACTTGGTTTTGGTCAACTTTTGGTTAAGTAATAATGTATGGTTTTTCCAAACTTACATGTTTTGGTAGGTTTCCTTTTATAGGAAATCATTTTTAAATAAAGAATGCAAGGTTATTTATCAAATTCAAATAGAGTTATGATCAAGCTGTGGGACCAAGATAACGATGGTCATCAAGTGTACTTTGACGGGTCGTTAAAATAAGCCTCGTCAATACCCTTAGCTTGAGCCAGTGTGTTCCACCAGGTTAGGGCGCCGTCTGATAGCGTACATGAAGCATACTTGGTTTTGTTCGCCTCTGAGCAGTTGCTTACACGGAACACAACTTCTAATTTCTCAAACCATCTAGTCAGACCAACTGGCCCCTCAGTACCGCTAAAGTTGTGGGGCTTGCAGCTTTGAAACTCTTTGTATGTACACCCGTTACGAATGGGCTGGTTAACTGGTGGAGCTGGGGGGAGGGGGGGTTGATTTTCGCAATAGCTGCGGCTACTCTTTCAGTAATCGTTTCCTTGATTTGGGCTGCTGTGGGTGTTGCTCGTCCATTTGCCATTGCTCTTCTAAACAAAAATTTTTGACTTAAGTCAAAATCCAGCATTTAATAAATAGTAATATAGTATATGGAAACCAACATGGAATCAGCGCAACACATGTTAACTAAGTAATGTAACCAGATACAGATACCACAGTAACATCATACAGTAACGTAAGTAGAACACCGTACAAAAAGTAAACAACACTAAGTTTCATTCATTAATAATAAGTTGCATACATCCGCATAAGTTCGTACAGTACATGAGTAAAACATGAAACTACAATGAGATTACATAATGAAATCTACTATAATGCCCTATGATGATGGTGGGTGAAGGATGTCCATTACGTGGGACATCTGGTCCTCTATCTCAGTTACCCGAGCACGAAGGATCTCCACTTCCCTCACCAGTTCCTCGATGGAGGGAGATGATAGGGCAAGCGGTGCAGATGGTACAGGTGGTGCCAGTGGTGCAGATGGTCCAGCACCATAAGTAGATGCTGCATAGCGGTAAGGCTTACACACAAATGGATCCGCAGGGTAAGGCACAACCCGCTTACGGGCAGTGACCCTAGTCCTCAGTCCACGTGCATTAATGAATGGTCGACCTCCATTAATCCCTGGAATAACGGTACCATCGAAACGATACCGCTTCTTCGGCGGGGTGGAGGGTGGCTGCACGGGCATCTCCTCAGGGTCCTCGTTGGAATCCTCGTCACTGGAGTCATCAGAGGATGAGTCATCGGGTGATGAGTCATCGAAAACAGCTGGAGGTGGCTCTGCTCGGCCGGTAGTCATAATCTGATATCTAAAAGGTGAGATCAGTATGACACGTCCATCAGGAAGGCGTCAGCACCAATGGTTATGCTCATTACAGAACGGAACGTCCCCGTATTCCCAGGGAATCACAGCACCACCGGGATGGGGCTGTGGCTCCGGAGGTACTGGGATGAGTGGAGCTGGAATCTCCGGTGGATCCTTATGTCCGTCTGAGATAACCACTGGGTCAGGTACATGGTTGCTGGCTCCGGAGGTCAAAGTGCCAGGGTCACTGGAGGGTGTCAACGACGGGATCTGAGAATCAGCAACAATGGCAGGCGAGGTAGTGGCTGTGTCTGAGTCGCTCTCTAAAATGACAATGGGCGGGATATCCGACATCTGAACATGGAAAAATAACTTTTTCCGTGTCAGTAAGTCATAAAGCAAGCACGTATTAGGCACTACAACAATCTACGTTGTTTAAAATAGTATACAGCATAGCAATAATAACAACGCTAAATAGAAATAACATGTGAAAGCAGATAGTAATCATGCAATAGTGGAAATAAGCATACAGCAAGTTCGCATGATAGTAAAGATAAGCAATAGCATGCAGTAATATCACATAGCAGTAAAAGTAATCAGTAGCGTGCAGTAAGTTTCGCAGAAACAAGTAAACTAGCAAGTTGTAGATTAGTACTATTAGTGAATCCTACTTGGTCTGGTCTAGACTCACTAATGCAACCTAATTCCCTACAACCAATGCTCTGATACCAAATGTAACGCCCCGTACAAAAACCATCGTGTACGATTCGTCAATAACAAGATCTTTACACGATCAAATACTATATGCTGTTTGAAAACCAGTTTGCATTCATAAAAAGATAGCATTTTATAAAAGATAACGTGACACAGAGGTCATTACAAAGCCATTATTCAAATAACATAAGTTGCGAATGCAAAATAAAAGTTTCATGATTGAGACATCTCTAAGTAATGCAGCGGATATCTAACACATCAGGTCCTTAATAGCAAGTCTAAACAACATGACAGCAAGTCTAACAGCAGAAGCAACAAACCTCTAAGCACCTGAGAAAACATGCTTAAAAACGTCAACAATAATGTTGGTGAGCTATAGTTTAAATTGTAACAGTAATATAAGATTGACCACGAGATTTCAATGTTTCAAAATAGTATGAAAAGTATATGTATAACCATGGGCACATGGTAACTAGACTTAACGTAAATATAAATATCACCCCCTAAAAGTACACCTGGCGAGTGCGTATGTCCTCGAAGTATTAAACACCCGTTAAATGCTAGCGCGACTAGCCTGAGTGGGGATGTCAAACCCTATGGATCCATATCTAAGATTCGCGTCTACCAGTTCAAAAACCAATAGTTAAACGTTACCGTGCTAAGGGGAAAGTTTATGCCGTTATATAACCCACACATATGTAAAGTTTAAGTATTCATGTTAAATAAGTAAAACATAAAAAGCGCATGTATTCTCAGTCCCAAAAATAGTAAAGTAAAAAGGGAAGCTATAACTCACAGTGATAAAAGCGTTAAAAGTCGGTAATGAAAGTTTGCATGTAGTAAGTTGGTCCGAAAGTTCGTCAACCTAAATCAAAGGTTACTAGGTTAGTATGTTGTCCTTATAAGTTCTAATAGTGCATAAAATAAGTTTAAGTGTCATCATCATCATCATTCATCATTGTAAGAGCTAAGTAAGTTTAACAAGTATAGAGATCAAAACAATAGGATGACTTGGATCAGTTGCTACGACCTCTACGTAAATCGAAAAGACATGTAGTCAGTGGATATGGCTCCGTATGTGAATCCTCTAACCGCTGACCAATTTTCAGAACCAAACTCGTCTTCATTTGACCGTGACGACGGTTTAAGTGTGAGTAGGTCAGAAATTTCAGCACAACGTTACAAGGGCGTAGTGACTTTCGGAGGGCCATAAATCCTAAACCGTAACTCGGATTAAGACGAGGCCTAAATGGAAATTCATATACTCGAATCGAAATAACTGAAAATCAACTTTACAGTAGTCCAGGTTACTGATCAGATCCCTAAAATCAGTAAACAAGTGCTCCAGTGGGGTTCTTGGTGCTTGAAGCTCATCACGGTTCTCATCCTTGATGCTTGTAGCTTCAAGTGTACAACTCATTGATGGGTTAGCATCACCTTGACCAAGATTCTAACATCAACACACAATATGTTAAGACCAAGTAAGAACACAACTCATTTAAGAGTCTTAGATGGATGATGAACCAAGGTTACATCATATCCTTAGTCTTAACACAAATACAAGTCCTATTTACAAACAAAGTTACAAACTTTACTTCAATCAAACAAGTATTAACACAATCTAAATCAAATGGAGTGATGGAACTCTAAGCTAGAGAGCTTGGATCCCTTTCACACAAGTTATAAGGTCACAAAGCTAGAAAGCTTAAGCCTTTAGTGTTCTTGAAGAACTTGAAGCATAAAGCTTAGATCTTTAAGTTATATGAAGACCATAAACACAAGTTTTAATATTTATAACAAAATAATGAGATCATAAGTTAGAAAACTTAGATCCAATAAAAGATATGAAGATCCAAGCTAGAAAGCTTGCATCTTGGTTGTTCTTGAAGGTCTTGAAGCATAAAGCTTGGATCTTTAAGTTACATGAAGATTACAAACAAAAGTTTGAATCTTTACAACAAAATAACAAGATTAAAGCTAAAAAGATGTAGATCTATAAAGTAGGTGAAGATTCAAAGCTAGAAAGCTCGAATCTTCCATGTTCTTGAAGGATTCATGCTTGAATCTACAAGATGTAATCAAGATCAAAGCTAAAAAGCTTGATCCTTTAAAGAATGATGATGATCACGAAAAGGAAAGGAGAAGAAGAAGAAGAAGAAGAAGAAGAAGAAGAAGAAGAAGAAGAAAAATCAAAAACTTAAAAGTTTTAGAGTGAGAAAGACTAGAAAGGAAATAAGAGAGTAAGTGTGTGTGAAATACAAATGAGAGCAAGTGTTAAATGGATGGAATAAGGGTGGTATTTATAGGAAATGAGGGTGAGGGTGGGGTGAGTTGGCTAAAATTTGGAAGGGGGGGGACAAGGGCGACAAAAGTTTTCTTTTTGGTTAATGGTTGTCTAAAGTTTGTGCTTATGTTGGGATCCCATGCAACATTAAGGATAATACTTGACATAAATGCTAGCATGTTCCCTCTAATAAATGGGCATTTGTCTTACTTATTAATAGGTCACTAGTAATTAATAAGTGGGCTAAATAAATGGGCTACTAGCTAGAGTAGGGTGGGCTTAAGTCCAACAAGGTAAAAAGTCCAACAAGACTACTGGTAAGCATAATTAAATTACTACGCGTAATTAAGCATCCAAAAACCCAAGTAATTATTATTATAAAATAATAATTAATATTTCGTAGTCATAATATTCCGATTACGACAAAAGTTAAACGTGTGCGCAGTTCGCAGTTTGTTCGTAACGTCAAGTGACACTAACGATCAATAAGGCTTCCGGCGATCAAGTTAAGTATCCTATGTACTCTAAGGCACGTTTTAACATATAAATGAAAGTAAACCATGTATATAAAGGTTCCAGAGTATAAAGTAGCACAGTACGCATAAATACGCAGTTTTGCTAAAATCACAAGGCACAGAAACAAGTCGAAAAAGTTGGGTCGTTACAACTTTACACCACAAAACTCCACTCATAATGTTTTCCACTTTCCTTGCACTTTATTTATTTAAAGTCACTGTAACTTATCATTATTATCACCATCATTCGGTTATTTTATTTCTAGTTCAACTAATGAAACCACCCTTGCTTCTATTGACCTTCACCCCACAAAAACTTGTAGATATTACTGCTAGTTTCTTTCAATTATTAGTCCCTTGTTTTATTGCTACCATACCATTGAAATATCGTTATTTGCTACTATTCTTTTTCTCTTTTTGTGAAAAACTAAAGCCACATACAATGCATATGGATTAAGATTTCAACAAGACTGTTTAAGACTTTAATGATTGAATCATTTATTATATTTATGAACTAGGGGTCCTTACATGCTTATAAAGAGTGTGACTCAAATTGTCTTAACAGACATCAAAACCCACGAACCTCAAACAATGATCATCACCAGTTCTTATTTTCTGCTCGATCTAAACTCCAATACCTTCATTATCTTACTCATAACCTTAATCTATCTATCTTTATCTTCTCTTACAAGAACTCACATAACCCGAACACCATTTGAAATCACTTGCAACTGCTACTATGGTTCCTGCTGTTAATGAATCTTTTATATTTTTTATGAATACTACTGCAATTGCAGCTACAATTACTTCTGTTTCTTATTTCTATTCGAACCAACATCATAACTAACACCCATAACCACTGCTACAGTGAACATATAACTTAATTGCTTGCTTCTTGTTTGCTACAGCAACCGTGGCTGTTTTTCTTTTTATTTCTGTCGTGCCCAAACATAAACCAATCGAACCTGCTACAACTCCTAATTCCTGTTGAATTCTCGCCTATGAACAATGATATTGATTATGTTATTAACCGCTTAAAGTTCAAAGTATACATACAGGAAAGTGATGAGGCTATAGGGGTACAAGTAAGAGGATAATGATGGAGAGAAAAAGGAGGATGCTTGTACGTGATCTTTTTATGTTTTCAATCATAACCAACACCACCCTATTGAAGTAGCAAACAAACCACCACCGTCGATACACATCACCTTCCATCACAATCACTCCAACACCCACCTGCAAAACCATCTACTCGACACTATCAAACAAAACTATAAAAACGATCACCACACTCCACCATTTGTTTCTTTTCGATCCAAGAATCACCAACAAGAATTTCACCTTCTCATTATCACCACCACTATCGCATATCACCACCAATTAAACGCCAAGCCATAATCATCTACTCGTTTTCTTTCTTTCTGCTACAAGTATGTTCTTTAATACTGAAACTTTTTTTTTTCTTTTTCTGGGTAATTAAATGTAAGGAAAAGGAAGAGATTGGAATGATGATGAATCGAAAAGGCTGTGGCCGTTTTTATTTATCTATCCTTTAGATTGGCCAACAAAATTATTAAAGCTAATTACCCACTTGAATTATTATAGAAGACCTCTAGAAATAAAACGCGTATTAGACATAGATATGGAACGAACTGTTGGAATTGGGTCCTACAACAGACTAGTAGTTGGACTGAGATGGTTATTTAGGCCGAATCCTTTTGTTCTTTTGTTGGGCCAAAATTCTCTACTTTGGGTTGTGAGGCTGCTGTTTTCGTTTGGCTATCGAGACCCAACAACAAACCTTTGGTATATTAATGCTGAAATTTTGTTAATGATACAAGTGAGTTAAGATGATAGCGAATGATGATTATGAGGAAGATAAAGATATTGTGATTTCATGTAAAGGATATCATGATGATGATGATGATGACATGTAACCTTATAATGATGATGATGGATACGGACGCAGAGTGATGCATGATGTTGATGATAACATGATGGTATAAACATAAACCTCATTATTATTATTATTATTATCATCATCATTATTATTATTATTATTATTATTATTATTATTATTATTATTATTATTATTATTATTATTATTATTATTATTATTATTATTATTATTATTATTATTATTATTATTATTATTATTAATATTATTATTATTATTATTATTATTATTATTATTATTATTATTATTATTATTATTATTATTTTTATCATTAATATTATTATTATCATTAAACATGATTTTATTATTATATTTAATATTATTATTTTTATTATCATTATTATAAGTGTCATTATTTTTAAAATATTATTATTATCATTATCGTATTTACAATAAAAATTAATCATGTAAAAACATACTTAATAAAACTATATTATAATTATTTATTTAATGTATACAAAATAAATGTGATTAATTAGGTTATTAATGAAACACATAATTAAAATAACAAATTATAGCACTAACAATATATAAATTTGTTCGATTACAAATATATGTATTAATCTATATATACCTGATATAGGTTCGTAAATTCGAGACCAACCTTGCATTGTTCAGTATCGTCGTATGCATAGTTTTACTAAAAAATATCGTATTGTGAGTTTCATTTGATCCCTTTTACTCTTTACATTTTTGGGCTGAGAATACATGCAATGCTTTTATAACTATTTTACTAAATGGATACAAATACTAAAACTGATTTTTGCGTGAGTTCATTTGCTCCCTTTTACTCTTTACATTTTTGGGACTGAGAATACATGCGATGTTTTTACAACTGCTTTATTAAATGCTTTTGAAATATATTTTGAACTGCGAATACATGAAATGCTTTTATAAATGTTTGACGAGATAGACACAAGCAAAACATTCCTCGAATGAATTATTATACAGACAGAAGTTCTGTGGATTATTATTGAATTATGTGGACATGATAATTGCCACCAATTGATGTGAATATTTTCCCCTGATTATTATTGCTTGGTAACCTAAGAATTAGAATCGGGTATGGCCCTAATTCACACGAATCCTAAAGGTAGCTACCGGGTTTAACACCCCCACCCAGAATGTTCACTAGACGGAAGAGCTAGTGGGCGTGGTGTTTAGTACTTCGAAGTTTATATATTATACAGATGAGATGTTCTGTTTTTGGGGATATTATTTATGCGCATTATATATTAAGGTCGGTTACCAAGCCAAGCAATGAATGAAAAATGAATGTTATATATCGAGAGAATGATTTTATACACAGGTTATGTGTATGATATTTTTGTACACGAGATATGTGTACGGTTACTAAGATTTATGAAAATGGTTTCGTACATGAGTTAGGTGTACTGTATTTGAATCTTGTGGTCTATCAAAATGATGAATTTTATTGTTTTAAGATAAACCTATGAACTCACCAACCTTTTGGTTGACACTTGAAAGCATGTTTATTCTCAAGTATGAAAGAAACCTTCCGTTGTGCATTTGCTCATTTTAAAGACATGATTTGGAGTCGATCATCGCAATGGGACCAGATGTTGGTGACTTCGTCCAGATGGATTAGGACGGGGTATGACATGTGGTATCAGAGCGGTGGTCTTAGCGAACCAGGTCTTGCATTAGTGTGTCTGACTAGTAGTTGTTTAGATGCATTAGTGAGTCTGGACTTCGACCGTGTCTGCATGTCAAAAGTTTTGCTTATCATTTAGTGTCGAAAATTATTTTCTTATCATCCTTAAAGTCTAGACACGTCTTACTGCCTCTATTGCATAGACAGTGTATAGATAAATTCATATCTTAGCGTATCTGTTATTGATACCTTTGCCTGACAGCTTCCGTAGATTCCTCCGTAACTTATGGGATTTTAGTATTATATATGCATATGTAAATTATGTATTGCAGGGTACTAATCTACATCCTATAATCTATTTCTTATCGAAAATCCTTCAGCTGATCGTACGAGATGAATCCCTCAACCAGTTTGAATTCCTCGGATTCCGATAGCTATTCCGATATGGAGTTTCACCTAAGCTCCAAAAGCAGTGTCACCAGAATGAATCAACCAATCATCCATCCCCAATTCATTTGATGGGTTCGTAGCCTCCTCAATCATTGGAGACGAGAAGAAGGCGATCCCTTCCACCAACCGAATTCACCTCTTGGTGAAGAACCTGAAGCACTCACCGACGAACTAATTCGAAACACCATTTTCACCTTCATTTTCCCGAATATCTCACCACGATTATATTCTATCTAAAATTCTAAACGTTATTCATCCACTTGATCCGACCGACAATCATCCCGGAATAATAGAAGAAGTCAACGAACTTCATGCTCGAGTAATCAATTTGTAGAGTATGGAGCAAAATTTACCAGCTTCAGCAACATCATCGGCACCAACAGTACCATCAATAAACAGCACCAGTACCATCAACAATCCATGCCTCAACATCTCATTTTGTACCTCAAGTATAATCATCGTTCTACGTATCGTTCGACATCAATTATCTTCGTTCGACATGGCGATTGTGTAATCCCTAATGTTTTAGAGATAATATATTCTTGTTTTAACGGTAAATCAAATGAGTTTAATATCATATTAACTCATTAAATCCATGATTACATCTGAAGAAAATATATATGTATATATGTTTTCATAAAGATTGTAATTAAAAATTCTTTTGTACAAACTGTTAATGGCGAAAATATTTTAACGGGTAGGTAATACCCGAGGAATATTTAGATTTCACATTAATAAGTTACATTGTACATTCTTCGAATCTGATTCAACAGTTATTTACTATCCTATTTACATCCACAGATATACGAATCCATTCACCTCAGGATAACCATTTTCATTCAATTTCATATTCGGATTTTTACCAATCAGAATCCAACAAGTAGCATAATGAAGAAAACATTGGACTAATTAAAATTTGTTAGAAACAGACCAAATTAACTATGGGAAATTTTTTTAAGAATCCACGCTAATAAAATCCTAGCTAACTGTTCCTAGCTAACTGTTAATTCCTTATCACATTTTATTTATCACAATTTAATTTTCGCAATTTATATTCTCGTAATTTTATTTATCGTCATTTAATTTCTGTTATTTATTTTACGCACTTTAAATAATGGGACACGTATACAAGGTTTTGACATATCATATCGACGCATCTATATATATTATTTGGAATAACCATAGACACTCTATATGCAGTAATGCGATAATTAGTTATACAGGGTTGAGGTTGATTCTATAATAATATATATACTTTGAGTTGTGATCGAGTCTGAGACATGTACACGGGTCACGATACGTATTAATTAATTCGAATATTATAAATTAAACTATATATGGATTATTGGACTGTTAACTGTAGACTATCGACTGTGGACTAATAACATTGGACAATTAAAATGAATTAAAATATTGATTATAACATATGAAACTAAACAATTCTTCAAGTTTGCCACTTGATTTCATCTTAAACCTCATTGGTATTTTGACGGTTACAATCTACATTCAAACCTTTCATAATTCTTGAAAACACCTCAATCGAGAGGATGAACCAACCGCACTTCATCTACAGAAGAAAAGATCGATGCATATAGTTATGCACCTGAAAACTCTTGAAAACTGAGTAAACGTTTACCGTGTAGCTGTGCTAATTCCTTTAGCGTTATTATTACCGAAAATAACTTTGCAATCTCTTTCCAAATTAGCCGATTTTGTCACTGCTCCAATAAGTCAACTTCGATTTTTTCGTTCGAAACAACCTTATTATAACCTTGATATATATGTGTGCTATTTTATTGTTACCAAGGAACTTTTTATATTCCATCAGATTACCAGCAGACACATCAGCAACCTCGTTGTTCCTTGTCTTAAATCTCTCCGACAAATTACTATATTTATCTATTGAAGTCTATTCATGAACTCATCCGCAACTTGTAACGAGAATTGCCATACCACTTATCAGAAATCAGCAATCAATATTTTGAATTTCGTAACGTTTCTTCATCAACAGTTATATGTAAACATATAACATTTACTTATCAGAAATATGATCTTTCACTCCGAAATTCTAAAAAGCGGATTATGTGAAATTATGAAGGAGGCTGTGGACAAATCTCAAGGACTAAACTTGTACATAAAGAATCCTGATGATTCTGATTCTGATGAAATCTTTAGCGAATATCTTGCTCCTTAATCGCTCTAAATCATCATGAATGAATTTCTTCATCACAATTTGATTCTAAAATTCTAAGATATTATCGTATCTTTCATTGTAAATATCCTCGATATTTTTGAAGATATTTTCATAACTATTCTTATCCGAAATAATTTATCTCTTCGCGGTGTCAGTGATACATCAGAAAGGAAACTATTTAGTTTCTAAATTCTGAAATTTTGAATTTAAAATATGAATGTATTGAAGTAGTGTTGGGAACTGAAGCATGAGTTAGTATAATATAATGACACTTGATCAACGTGATTATATTACAGTAAGTCATGCTGAGTTTCTAATGGAACGCGATGATTTACAGACCATAACGTCATCATGTGACATGTTACACGACTCTTACATTCTACTAAATCTCTAAACGAAAGTCAAGAACATATTTTCTTGACAATTCTATCTTTTCCGGTGACTTCTGATAATTTGGTAAATGTTTCAAAAATATGAATTGAAGTATAAAAGATAAGAGTTGTGGAAATAATGGGACGAAAGAAGTTCATTTATAGGGAAATATCCGACGGAGCAATTGAAACAGATTATTGCATTTAATCAAAGAAGATTCTAATTTCCTTAATTACTGGAGAACCAAATCTTATTACGAAGATTTTCTCTAAATTCCTTGAATACCGGAAATCAACCGTGACTACGTCACCGGTTAAGACGAACCTACATTTACCTACTTCACTCTTTTGTGATAGCTTCACTCGTACTCTTGACAAAGTCAAACTGTTTTGTCTATATTAATCGATGATGATAAAACTCTAATTTTCAGCTCGTATGCGTCATAAAAACATACTTATTGTCAGCCATGACCATTCCAATCAAATTTCGGGACAAAATTTCTTTAACGGGTAGGTACTGTGACGACCTGGAAATTTTCAATCAAATTTAAACTTAATCTTCAAATGATTTAATGTTTCCGACATGATAAGCAAAGTCTATTAGGTTGAATCTCAAAAACTTTGAACTGTTTCATTTACTCAATTACCCTACGACTGTTCTCAACGATTCACGAACAACAGTAATATATATATATATATATATATATATATATATATATATATATATATATATATATATATATATATATATATATATATATATATATATAATAATTTGAAATACGATTTAATTGTTAGAACTAAATATGTAAAATAATTTACACTATAATGAAACTTGTTATTAAAACGTTAACCATATATATATATATATATATATATATATATATATATATATATATATATATATATATATATATATATATAAGGTATTTCGAATTTAATTATTAAACGATAGTAGCTCTAGTTTGTCATTTAGTTTTTTTTTATATAACAAGGTATCATCCTTAATTAATTAATACACCATAGTGCTTACTTTAAATCAATGTACCTATTATTGTCAAAGATATTAGTTTTTATACGAATCTTCCTCTGTACCTTATTTGATATTAACATCTAAACTTAAATATATACAGATAATGTCGTATAGTAAAAAAAAAGTGATAACCAGTGAATGCATGTTAAACATGCAACGTAAATGACAATATCTTAACACTTTACACCATAAAACTCCACTCATAATGTTTTCCACTTTCCTTGCTACTTTATTTATTTAAAGTCACTGTAACCTATCATTATTATCACCATCATTCGGTTATTTTGTTTCTAGTTCAACCAATCAAACCACCCTTGCTTCTATTGACCTTCACCCCACAAAAACTTATAGATATTACTGCTAGTTTCTTTCAATTACTAGTCCCTTGTTTTATTGCTACCATACCATTGAAATATCGTTGTTTGCTACTATTCTTTTTCTCTTTTTGTGAAAAACTAAAGCCACATACAATGCATATGGATTAAGATTTCAACAAGACTGTTTAAGACTTTAATGATTGAATCATTTATTATATTTATGAACTAGGGGTCCTTACATGCTTATAAAGAGTGTGACTCAAATTGTTTTAACAGACATCAAAACCCACGAACCTCAAACAATGATCATCACCAGTTCTTATTTTCTGCTCGATCTAAACTCCAATACCTTCATTATCTTACTCATAACCTTAATCTATCTATCTTTATCTTCTCTTACAAGAACTCACATAACCCGAACACCATTTGAAATCACTTGCAACTGCTACTATGGTTCCTGCTGTTAATGAATCTTTTATATTTTTTATGAATACTACTACAATTGCAGCTACAATTACTTCTGTTTCTTATTTCTATTCGAACCAACATCATAACCGACACCCATAACCACTGCTACAGTGAACATATAACTTAATTGCTTGCTTCTTGTTTGCTACAGCAACCGTGGCTGTTTTTCTTTTTATTTCTGTCGTGCCCAAACATAAACCAATCGAACCTGCTACAACTCCTAATTCCTGTTGAATTCTCGCCTATGAACAATGATATTGATTATGTTATTAACCGCTTAAAGTTCAAAGTATACATACAGGAAAGTGATGAGGCTATAGGGGTACAAGTAAGAGGATAATGATGGAGAGAAAAAGGAGGATGCTTGTACGTGATCTTTTTATGTTTTCAATCATAACCAACACCACCCTATTGAAGTAGCAAACAAACCACCACCGTCGATACACATCACCTTCCATCACAATCACTCCAACACCCACCTGCAAAACCATCTGCTTGACGCTATCAAACAAAACTATAAAAACGATCACCACACTCCACCACTTGTTTCTTTTCGATCCAAGAATCATCAACAAGAATTTCACCTTCTCATTATCACCACCACTATCGCATATCACCACCAATTAAATGCCAAGCCATAATCATCTACTCGTTTTCTTTCTTTCTGCTACAAGTATGCTCTTTAATACTGAAACTTTTTTTTTCTTTCTCTGGGTAATTAAACGTAAGGAAAAGGAGGAGATTGGAATGATGATGAATCGAAAGGGCTGTGGCCTTTTTTATTTATCTATCATTTAGATTGGCTGACAAAATTATTAAAGCTAATTACCCACTTGAATTATTATAGAAGACCTCTAGAAATAAAACGCGTATTAGACATAGATTATGGAACGGACTTCTGGAATTGGGTCCTATAACAGACTAGTAGTTAGACTGAGATGGTTATTTAGGCCGAATCCTTTTGTTCTTTTGTTGGGCCAAAATTCTCTACTTTGGGTTGTGAGGCTGCTGTTTTCGTTTGGCTATCGAGACCCAACAACAAACCTTTGGTATATTAATGTTGAAATTTTGTTAATGATATAAGTGAGTTAAGATGATAGCGAATGATGATTATGAGGAAGATAAAGATATCGTGATTTCATGTAAAGGATATCATGATGATGATGATGATGACATGTAACCGTATGATGATGATGATGGATACGGACGTAGAGTGATGCATGATGTTGATGATAACATGATGGTATTAACATAAACCTCATTATTATTATTATTATTATTATTATTATTATTATTATTATTATTATTATTATTATTATTATTATTATTATTATTATTATTATTATTATTATTATTATTATTATTATTATTATCATTATTATTATTATTATTATTATTATTATTATTATTATTATTATTATTATTATTATTATTATTATTATTATTATTATTATTATTATTATTATTATTATTATTTTTATCATTAATATTATTATTATCATTAAACATGATTTTATTATTATATATTTAATATTATTATTTTTATTATCATTATTATAAGTATCATTATTTTTAATATATTATTATTATCATTATCGTATTTACAATAAAAATTAATCATGTAAAAACATACTTAATAAAACTATATTATAATTATTTATTTAATGTATACAAAATAAATGTGATTAATTAGGTTATTAATGAAACACATAATTAAAATAACAAATTATAGCACTAACAATATATAAATTTGTTCGATTACAAATATATATATTAATCTATATATACCTGATATAGGTTCGTGAATCCGAGACCAACCTTGCATTGTTCAGTATCGTCATATGCATATTTTTACTACAAAATATCGTATTGTGAGTTTCATTTGATCCCTTTTACTCTTTACATTTTTGGGCTGAGAATACATGCAATGCTTTTATAATTGTTTTACTAAATGGATACAAATACTAAAACTGATTTTTGCGTGAGTTCATTTGCTCCCTTTTACTCTTTACATTTTTAGGACTGAGAATACATGCGCTATTTTTACAACTGCTTTATTAAATGCTTTTGAAATATATTTTGAACTGCGAATACATGAAATGCTTTTATAAATATTTGACGAGATAGAAACAAGAAAAACATTCCTCGGATGAATTATTATACAGACAGAATTTCTGTGAATTATTATTGAATTATGTGGACATGATAATTGCCACCAATTGATGTGAATATTTTTTCCTGATTATTATTGCTTGGTAACCTAAGAATTAGAATCGGGTATGGCCCTAATTCACGCGAATCCTAAAGGTAGCTACCGTGTTTAACACCTCCACCCAGAATTTTCACTAGACGGAAGAGCTAGTGGGCGTGGTGTTTAGTACTTCGAAGTTTATATATTATACAGACGAGATGTTCTGTTTTTGGGGATATTATTTATGCGCATTATATGTTAAGGTCAGTTACAAAATCAAGCAATGAATGAAAAGTGAATGTTATGTATCGAGAGAATGGTTTTATACACAGGTTATGTGTATGGTATTTTTGTACACGAGATATGTGTACGGTTACTAAGATTTATGAAAATGGTTTCGTACACGAGATATGTGTACTGTATTTGAATCTTGTGGTCTATCAAAATGATGAATTTTATTGTTTTAAGATGAACCTATGAACCCACCAACCTTTTGGTTGACACTTGAAAGCATGTTTATTCTCAGGTATTAAAGAAACCTTCCGCTGTGCATTTGCTCATTTTAAAGACATTATTTGGAGTCGATCATCGCAATGGGACCAGATGTTGGTGACTTCATCGAGATGGATTAGGATGGGGTATGACAATGTTAATGCAGTACCCGTGAAGGTATGCGTAGCGTACTTTACTCTGTCTTCTTCAGTACATTTACTTATGGCAAACACCGATTCGACCTTCTCGGTCCACCATTTTAATCCGATTGGTCCTTCGTTTCCATCGAACTCAAGGGATTTACAGGCAGTAAATTCTTTGTAGGAGCATCCTACATGATTTCTTGCGGAATTTGTTCCAATGCTGGACTCTGAATTATTGTTGTTGTTTTGCATCGCAGCTTGTACTGCGGCTATGTTCACAACAAGGAAAACACGAAATTCTTCCTCGCTCAAATTCAAGTTCTGACGAGTAGTCGGTGCCATTTCCTTCAAAAATAGCCAAAAGAATTTAGTCAATCATATAGAATATTAGGAGTAGTCAATAGTATTTCGTAGCATAATTTGAACTTATTTATAAAAACCTTTTCTTCATATTAGCGTTTTATAATTTTAATTCGGGTAGTACCTACCCGTTAAAGTTCATACTTAATAGCTAACATACAATTCAACTACTACAATTCTAATATGAAAAACTAATTTCGATAATATTACATGTTCGAACTTTGATACAATATTTTACAATTATACAATACCGTTATTCTACATATAGCATGAAAAATAGTACACGATAACTATGATACAAGGTAGCTGTTAAAACAATTCTAGTAAAGCTCAAATTGTTCAGTGAAGGAAATAAAGACACATAATTCATAAGACTAAAAACAAGTCATGCATTCAGGTTTCACTAATACTATTTCCCATACTTGGTCAAGTGGGGAAAAACTGTTGTAGCCGTTGGCAAGGCAGCACGTTGTAACATCGTCAAAAGGACGGGGGTTACGAAATAGTCAACAACCCCGTAACAACTTTAAAACCTTATTTCTTACCTTAACTACTGAATCCATCACCCGTGGGAATGTTTTATTAAGTAGTTGCAACCCGATGTTCTTTTCTCAATTTGATGAGAGGCGAACATCACTAACCCGTAAACGTAACATGCTTCTTTGAGTTGCATGTTTGAAGTCTTTTCTAAAGAACGAAGTCCTATATTGGGATATAGTGAGTCAAAATAGGCCCTCAACCCAAAGCTGAAAAGTGCATTAGGGTTTCCCGCGCACATAGCTTCAAAGAAAACACGAGCCAACTTAGGGTGTCCCCAATGCGAGATACACCACCTATTGAAGGAAAGCATTCTATAAATCAAGGGATGCCTAGAACGTCTTTCAAATGTCCTACAAACTAATTTTGCCATAAAAAATTGAGCCGATGAATCCTGACTGACTCTAGACAAGATTTCATCAATCATATCCCGTGGTAGATCTTCTAAAATATTCGATTGTCTAGCCTTAACGTCCATTTTGTATTTTTATACTGTAAAAAAGACGAAGATTAGATCCGTAAAAGATACTAGAATAACAAAACATTACAAGCAATTCTTACATATAGCATACAAGTACAAGCACGCTACAATACATATTTTACATGGCATGGTAGAAGTAAATAATTACAATTCTTTATTCAGACTCGCTTGTTTCTTCTTTCTCGGACTCGGTTCGTTTTGCTAATTTCCTAGGGATAAACGGGCCAGTGCTCATACGAGGAGTTCTTTCTACAAATGATCTAGAAAAACCTGGTGGCTTAGATGTTCCCGGGCTATAGTTAAAGTTTAAGAAATACAGGTGTTTACAGTATATTCCATCAGGGTATTTTATGTTAACATATAGTTCATCGGGTTTGGGATTGGGTTTCTGTATTTCAATAGATTTTCCCTTATTATTTTCTTTTTCTTTATTAAATTGGGCCTAAGTAATTTCTATCACTTTATCGGAATCCTCATCAGGATCCGATTCATCAGAAAATTGGTAATCTTCCCAATATTTTTCCTCCTCAACGAAGACACCATCAACCATTTTTAACTTTGGTCTATTGGTTGAGGATTTCTTTTTATTTAACGATTTTTTGTGGTTTTTAACATTTCCTCCTCCGGATCTTCTTCTTCCGCTTCCTCTTCTTCCGGTTCTTCTTCTTCTTCCGGTTCTTCTTCTTCTTCCGGAATTTGTGAATCTTCCCAATATACAATCAACTCATTATTGTTATTAGGTGAGTTAGTGGGATTGATACTAGAAATAGACATCTATCACACAATAGCAAGAATGTTAAAAGATTAATATATCCCATAATATTTACATGCTAAAAATATATAGTTTCCAACAAAAATTGGTAAGCAATCGTTTTTAAAACAGACATGGTCAAAGTCCAGACTCACTTATGCATCCTAACGAACTCGGTTAGACACATTAATGCAATTTTTTGGTTCTCTAACACCAACGCTCTGATGCCAACTAAATTGCCCCGTTCATATCGATTATAAACGTTTCATATTAATTGGATTCATTGCGAGGTTTTGACCTCTATATGAGACGTTTTTCAAAGACTGTATTCGTTTTTAAAAACAATCCATAACCTTTATTTTATCGACAAAGTTTTCAAAAATATAACGTAGATTATCAAGTAATGATAATCTAAATACAACGATTATACATGACCATTACATAATGGTTACAATAATATGGTATAACAATATAAGTTTCCGAATGTAGTTTTTAAACAATATCATTCAACATGGACTCCAAATCTTGTCCTTAATTTAGTATGCAACAGCAGAAGCTCTTAATAATCACCTGAGAATAAACATGCTTAAACGTCAACAAAAATGTTGGTGAGTTATAGGTTTAACCTATATATTTATCAGTTTGTAATAATAGGCCACAAGATTTCATTTTTCATAAATAGCCATCTGTATAAAAATCATTCATATATTTGAACACCTGGTAACCGACATAACAAAATGCATCTAGAATATCCCCAAAACAGAACCACTCGTCAGTAGAGAAAAATCAAAGTACTAAAGCAGTTCAAATTCTCTGACTGGGCCATGTCAAAGCCCGTAGATCTACCTTTAGGATTCACGTCAATTAGTGGCAATTATAATAAACACTAATTCTTAGGTTACCAAGTTCAACAAGGGCGATATCTGGTATAGCAATTCAACATAGAATGTAGTTTCAATTACTTGTGCCTATTTTGTAAAACAATTATAAAACTACATGTATTCTCATCCCAAAAAGATATTAGATAATAAAAGTGGGACTATAACTCACTTTCACAGATTTTCAATTTGTCGGAAATAAGACTTGGCCACGGGTCGATTCATGAACCTATAAAAAATATATACATATATATCAAAGTATGATAGAAATATATTCACATCATAATTTTATTACGTGTTGATGATTGAATTGCAGATGAATGTTTAATTTTAACCATTCATCTGTTTATGATGAATGATAAAAAAACAGATGAATGGTTAATTTAACCATTCATCTGGTTTTTTTAGCATTGATTAATTTTATCATTCATCGTAAACAAGATGAATGATAAATTAACCCGATGAATGGTTAATTTTACCATTCATCATCGATTTTTGAAAGATTTTGAACTTTTTTTATTAAAAAAATTGATTAGAGGTGCATTTTAATGCAGATTTATGAATGTAAAAAAAAAATTCAAAAAAAAAATTTTATTTTGCTTATCCCGTTTGTACTCCTTTTAAGCTTATCCATAGATCGTGCTCCAATATATATATATATATATATATATATATATATATATATATATATATATATATATATATATATATATATATATATATATATATATATATATATATATATATATATATATATATATATATATCGTGTTAGAATTAACTAACACTATTATATATTGTCTTAATATAAATAAGACACATAGTATGTATATTATCTGAATCACCCACGACCCATTGTATACATGTCTCAGACTCGATCACAACCCATGTTATATGCTAACTCGAGCATTACCACATATAGTGTTTTATGGGTTATTCAAAATAATATATATAGATGATGTCAATATGATATGTCAAAACATTGTATACGTGTCTATGGATATCAAGTCATATATATACATGGTGTCTTACGATTTTTATTAAGACTAAAATATATTGTTGTAGAATTAACCACAACTACTATAAATTGTATTTATACTAGGAAGGGATAAATACATGTAGGATATAGGTAATGTTAGCAAGGATAAGGTTAGTATAGATTTGTTAGAAAAATTCACGTAGCTAAAACAAGCAAATCTATCCAATTTAGTTTTACCCATAATTTCTTCATTACAAATCCGTTTTGAGTGAATCAAATGGCTATGGTTTTGTAATGAACCAAAATTTAATAATCTAAACAGCAAAAGTATAGGTTTATAGTCGTAGTTACAGATTACACATCGTTTTTGAAAGAGGTAGTCATTTCCTTTGAAAGAAGGACATCTTCATGACAATTTTGAAAAACATACTTCTACCTTGTGTTTAATCATGATTTTTGGATATAATATCATGTTCATATGAAATATCATTTTTCCAGAAAACAAACTTTCAATTCAAAGATTAAGATATTTTTTATTTTTCTAACCCAAAACAGCCCCCGGTTTTACTACGACGGTGTATGTCCGGTTTTACAATGTTCTTCGTGTTTCCAAGTTTTAAATCATTAAGTTAGCATATCATAAAGATATAAAACATGTGTTAAGTTGTTTTTAAAAGTCAAGTTAGAAGGATTAACTTTGTTTGCGAACAAGTTTAGAATTAACTAAACTGTGTTCTAATGATTACAATTTGTTTGTGTCGAATAAGATGATTATTTAAGTATGAATCGAACGATGTTATGAACATCATCACTACCTCAAGTATAGTAGGTAAACCTACTGGAAATGACAAGATATGATCTAGAGCTTCAAAGGATCTTGGATGGCTTGAAAGTTCTTGAAGTAGAATCATGACATGAAAACAAGTTCAAGTAAGATTACTACTTGAATTAAGATAGTTATAGTTATAGAAATTGAATCAAAGTTTGAATATGAATATTACCTTGAATTAGAATGATAACCTACTGTAAATAACAGAGGTTTCTTGTAGATGATTACTTGGAATGGTTTTGAAATCTTGGAAGTAATCTTGTAAACTTGGAAGTGTTTTTGAAGTGTTCTTGAGTGATTGTTTTGTATGATGATTAAAGGTTGAATTTATGAGCTAGATTGATGTAGATTATGATGAAGATGATGAAGAACACTTAGAACAATGAGAGAGAACTTGAGAGAGAGTAGTTTGATGCAAAAATAATTGAAAATGAAAGTGTTGGTGATGAGTTACAAAAATGTTATTATGGTGCATTTATATAAGCTCCATTAGTTTGTATTTTTCCTAGATATTTCATGCTAGTTGCCAAATGATAGTTCCCATATGTTTAGGTGACTCATTAAGGCTGCTAATATCTGATCATTGAAATGTATATACCAATAGTATATACATCTAGAAGCTGGGTATAATACGAGTACGAATACTGAATGGATACGAGTAGAATTGTTGATGAAAATAAATGGGAATTGTAATTGTGATTATCTTTGTTAAGTACAAGTATTTTGATATATGTACTTAAGCCTTTCAAATGTGTATTAATACATCTTAATACACTACATATATATACATTTTAATTAAGTCGTTAACTCATCATTAGTCGTTAAATGTACGAGTTGTTTTAAAACCTATAAGTTAACGATCTCGTTTAATATAATTAACCCATTATTATATTATATCTAATGAGATGTTAAATTGTTGTATTAACATGATAATATAGTGTATGAATATATCTTAATACGATATATAAATATTAAGAAGTTATTACAACGATAATCGTTACATATATATATCGTTTCGAAATCCTTAAGTTAGTAGTCTCATTTTATGTATATAGTTTATTATTAATATACATAATGAGATACTTGATTATCATTATATCATATTAAACATATATATATATATATATATATATATATATATATATATATATATATATATATATATATATATATATATATATATATATATATATATATATATATATATATATATATATATATATATGTATATATCCATATATATTTAATCATGTCATATACCAGTTATAACGTTCGTGAATCATCGGTCAAACTGGGTTGTCAAACGTTTACATAAATTCCATTTCAATTAATCAAGTCTTAACAAGTTTGATTGCTTAACATGTTGGAAACATTTTATCATGTAAATAAAGATCTCATATAATATATAATCATGAAAAAGTTCGGGTCACTACACAAAACTCTTTTAAAATCAAAGAAGGCAACTATTATAAGTATGTTTAAAAAGGTTTTGTAAATTATAGATGCCTCAAAGTGGTCTTACTCAAAGTGGATGAATTTGGTAACAGAGAAAACTACGGTCGAACTGCGATCGGCCGTGTGGTTAGCCGTAGATTGACAGTTTTAGAAAAAGGTGCAATCGTTGGTACAAGGCATCCACGGTCAGACTCACGGTCGACCGTGGTGCAGCCGCATAGCAATCTTACCAAGTTAATTATTTATGTATTGGTCTTTTGCTTGAGATAGTGTAGGCTTATGAACTTTTAAATATTATAATTGGATTCTCAACCAACAGATCATTTTGAAAATGAAAGGCTTTATTTATGTGATGCCCGTGCTTTGCAAGGGTAAGTAGAGAATAAAATTTATTCAGGGCAGTTATTGCTCTATTAGATTACTAGCTTTATGAGCCCGTCCGTTGGACGGAAACGTAAAAAATAAGTAAATAATCATTATAAGAACAAATATGAGTTTTTAAAAATAAAAGAGATAAATTTATATGTGACCCAAAGATATACTTCATTTCAAATTATGGATATGTTATTTCCAAAAATGTTCGAAATGTCATACCCATAATTCGAAATTGAATATGCATCCTATATGCTTCTTCAATTATGTATCTAGTGTATGAGCTCGTGCTTTAAACTAACAAATGTTCAATACCACCATATTCAAAATAATACATAAAAGATATTATTTTAAAATCGTGTATTGGACAATTGGTGAGTCACATCAATTTGAGCTTAGCTATTAGTCATGCATTCAAATATCCAACATGTTTTTGACTGACTCGAAATAATATCCAACATGTTATGCTTCGAATTGTGCAGTTTTTGGTTTATCCAGATCTTGTTTTTTTTTTTTTTTTTTTTTTTTTTTTTTGAAAGGCAAGTCCCCCAAAGTGTAGCAGGTGGGGATTGAACCTGGATCCCTTTAGAACTTTCCAAGTATCTTACCGCCAAGCCACCCCTTGGGGTGGTTTATCTAGATCTGTATAATTGGCTTTCTGTGATGATTATTTAAACTGTTTTGAATCTTCTACGTTTTAATAAACTTGTTTGTCATGCTTAATGATTAAATAACATGATTCTCGGATTAATTAACACTTAATCCAATGATCTATTATTCAATTCACTTACTTGTTTAGATCTGGTCAATCAAACTTTGTAATTTGATTGCATGCAACTAGGTTAAACAACATTAGTAGTAATGAACTTGTTGAATATGAAACACGTTTATATAATAGAATTTAATATTGTTAGGCTTAATCAAGTATCCTTTGTTTGGATGTGTTTAGTTAATGATTGCATGAGAACTTGGTAAAGATTGGCTTTCAGCTAGTAACTTGAGTTGATCTAATTGAGTTTAATAGTATATTTATTTGTCAATCTATTTGCATGTTAATTAATCCTTATCATAAGATTAATTTGATACGTGTCATGTGATTAAATTGAACAATAAGAATTAAGATGTTAGTTTTGAAAATCACTTAGCTAATATATGCTTTAAGTACTATTTTATGAATGATATGCAACATTTAGCTTAGCCTTTTAGGGATAATAAGTGGTCTATGATTATTATCTTTCTTTGTGTTAATATAAGTTATGAAATTTATCTAATATGTTTCCCGCATAAGTTGTTCGTTCATGTAACTGCTTTTATTTTATATTGTTTATCTTAAATCTTTATTATTTATTTCTACATATTTTGTTATTTAATTTACCAAGAACTCACGTTCAATTATCTCTTTCCTAAGAGATAATATTTCAAATTTAAACAAAAACCGAAAACATAAAACTCTATTTCTGGTTCTTTAATAAGAACTAGAATGCATAATAAACCAACTTAAAACTGCATCTACGCTCTCTTAGGACGATAACCCAAAATCTACATCTGATCAGGTCTTGTTGCTCGTTAGGGTGTTAAAAGTGAATTAAAAGGTTATATAAATTTAAAAGTTTGAAAAGACAAATTAAGCCCTGCACACTTTTGCACATCAAAGTTAAACCATAGTTAAGGTCTAAATTAACCAATATTTTCATAAAGTGTTAATAACCTATATATAAATTACTAAATCTTGGAAAAAAGATCTCTAAGGTAAAGGTTCTAAGTCCTCTTCAACTCTACACTCTTCCCTCGATCACAAAGCCCTCTGATCACTTGCCGTATAAGAAAGAAAAAATGGAATACGACTGAGCCAAAACCCAGTGAACGGATATAATATACGCCAAAATATAGTATAACATGCAAAATTTTATTTTAACACAAGTTTATATTCAAAGTACACTTCTTTCATCATAATTTATTTTCAAAACTGTAAACTAATGTAAAACAGATCACAATCATTCACTAATTAACCAAATATCTCAGAATTACAACAAGAAATCAATCTAGAAATGAATCATGATCCAAAATACAACACAAACAATCAACTGTATCACAAAGATTGAATACAGGAACAAAACCTCACAATCAAAATCACAAGATGTGGATTGACACTAAAATCACTCAATGAAGAGGAAGAACACCAGATCTGGATTGTGAAACCCTAGAGAGAAAACGAATAAACCAGGAGAAGAAATACATACTCAAAATATCTCATCTACTACCTAACTAGGAATTAAATTGGTTTTATAGTAGAACTTGCACCAGGCTTCAAGACAAACAGGCTATTCATCACTTGGGCTTCTTTATCTAATTAATAAGCCCAATACTCCTTACAAATTAAAACTGCAGCCCATTTATGATCATAAATTAAATAAGTTAGCATTGTAGCAGCTTTCTTGACTTCTAAGCTCTCAATCTTGAATCAACAAAAGATCAACCAAACACCTGCTGCTACTACTCTTCCATAATCAATCAACAAGAGATATAAACCCTGAAATTATTCTAGAAAACACCACAAATTAGTAATGATAAATAAATGAAGTTTCAAAATAAGTTTGATTTATATTAATTTGAACACTCCCCCTCAAACTAATTTTGAAACAAGTCAAGCAATCCCAATTGTTTAACCAATTGTTCATGCTGAGTTACAGTTAACCCTATAGTTAAGATGTTAGCAAGCTGACAATCTGAACCAATCTTTAAAGTATTAATAACGCCTACAGCTACTTTATGTCTTATATAATGTACATCCACTTCAAAATGTTTTTTTCTTTCATGAAAAACAAGATTGGCTGCAAGTTGTAAAGCTAAATTGTTATCACAAAATAAATTCACATGAAGCTCAATCGTAACACTCAATTCAGCTGACAGATTAATAATCCAAACAATTTTACAAGCTGTTGATGCCATGGCCCTATATTCAGCCTCTGCTAAGGACCTAGAAACTGTTGCTTGTTTTTTACTTTTCTAAGAAATCAAAGAATTACATAAATATACCAAATAACCAGTCATAGATTTTATATTTAACTTGCACTTAGCATAGTCAGAATCACTATATGCATACAACTTAAAAGAATCACTTTTAACAAACTGTACCCCTTTTTCAGGAGCACCCTTCAAATATCTCAAAACTCTAAAAGCAAGATTAAAATGAGATTTCAATGGAGCATGCATGTACTGACTTAAAACTTGCACAGAAAAAGCTATATTAGGCCTTGTAAGAGTTAGATAGATTAATCTTCCAACAAGTTTTTAGTATCCAGTAACATTTTTTAGCAAAGGATCTTTGATACTTGGTTCACTTTCAACATTCATATTAGGTTCAATAAGAGTGCCAATAGGTTTGCACCCAATCGACCATAATCATTTAACAATTCAAAATAATATTTTATTTGATTCATTCAAATACCCTTGTCATTTGATAAAATGTCAATACCAAGTAAGTATTTTAAAGATCCAAGATCTTTAATCATAAACTTTGTTTTCAGAAAACTTTTAAAGTTTTCAATTTCCTTTAAGTTATTTCCAGTAACAACAATATCATCCACATAAAAAAGTAAAGCTATAAAGACATCATTATCTGCTTTAACATACAAAGAATAAACACAGACACTCTGTTTAAAACCATGCTCAATCAAAGTAGAATTCAACCTAGAATTCCACTGTCTTGGGGCTTGTTTTAAACCATAGAGTGATTTAATCAACTTACAAACTTTAGTTTCATTTTTAGAAAAATATCTTTCAGGTAACTTCATATAAATTTCCTCATGTAAATCTCCATAAAGGAATGCATTATTTATATCCAATTGATAAAGTGGCCAATCATTTTGCACAACCTAAGTAATTATGCATCTAACAGTAACATGTTTCACAACAGGAGAAAATGTGTCTTCATAATCTATACCTTCTTTTTGAATGTAACCTTTGGCTACAAGCCTAGCTTTATACATATCCACTTCTCTATTTGACTTGTATTTAATCCTATAAACGCATTTACATCCTATAGGTTTTCTATTAGAAGGTAAATCTGTTATAATCCATGTATTGTTCATGTTAAGTGCTTCAATTTCTTGATTCATTGCCTCAACCCAATTGCTATCTTTTGATGCTCCAAAATAAGTTTTTGGTTCATAAGATTTGTTGAGATTAAAAGTAAAGCATTTATTTTCCTGATTTAAAAATGAATAATTAACCACTTTTTCAATTCCATATTTGACTTTGCCTTCAATAACAAAATCATCAAATCTTTTAGGTAAAACAGAATCTCTGGAAGATCTTCTTACAGACTAAATGTGACTAGGACTTCTAAATTGTGTATTCTGTAATGTGTTGCCATCAGGAGATGATATGTTATCCATGGGAGTTGCAGAAATACTCTGACCTTCATTAATCACATTATCACTACTAGAAGGATTTTTTCTAGTAGGGCTATGCTCATTAATGTAGACACTTGTACTACTACCTTCACCATCATATACAGCTCTCCCTTCATCATTGGGTCTTTTGATGTCTTGATCATTTGAAAAGTTTTTGTCAAAAAACATACAGTTTTCTTTATCAGAAGAAGAATCACTCAAACTTTTGTCCACAAGTTTTGACTTCAGAGGAAAAATATTTTCATAAAACTTCACATCCCTTGAAAAAAGAACACGTCTGTTTTCTAAATTTAAAAGTTTATAACCCTTTTGAACATTACCAAAACCAATAAAAACACATTTAAAAGACCTGCTTGAAAACTTATTTTCTGGATTTAAAACAATTGCATAACATAAACAACCAAAACATCTTAAGTGAGAGAGACTAGGGTCCTTTTTAAAAACATATTCATTAGGAGTTTTTCCAGAGAGCACACTTGAAGGAGTCCTGTTAATCAAGTAGCAAGCAGTTAAGATACAATCACTCCACATATTCAAAGGTAACCCCCCTTGAAACATAAGAGCCCTTGCTACATTGAGCAAGTGCCTATGTTTCCTCTCAGCTATGCCATTTTGTTGTGGAGTATATGCATAAGATGTTTGATGCACAATTCCATTAGTTTTTATGAAATTATTCATTTTATCGTTTACAAATTCAGCTTCATTGTCATTTCTGATTACTTTTAACAGTCTTATTAAATTGATTCTTAATTAAATTAACAAATGCCTGTATATTATCAAAAGTCTCTTCTTTTGTTTTTAAAAAAAAAAAAATCCAAAAGGCTCTTGAGAAATCATCTACAATGGTTAGAAAATATTTATATCGTTCTCTACTTTGAATTTTAAATGGACCCCAAAGATCCAAATGAATTAAATCACCTAACCCTTGTGACTTATGATCACTAAGAGGAAAGGGTTCCCTGGTTTGTTTTGCCTTATGGCAAATATCACAGGGACAGTTTTCCTTAAAGTCTTTTATATCAAGTTTGTTTTTTAAAACTTTCAAAACTTGATCATATGGATGACCAAGTCTTGCATGCCACAACTGAGCAGAAACAAAATGAACACACACATTACAAGTCATACCTAAAACATTCACATCATATTCATCAAACAAATATAAACCTCCAGATTAATTAGCAGTCCCTAGAGTTGTCATTGCTTTCAAGTCCTGAATAAAACATTAATTTTCATCAAAACTGATAGTTAACTTACTATCTTTAGACAAATTGTGAACATACAAGAGACTAACACAATTTTCAGGTACAACCAACACATCAAATAAAACTACATTATTTGAAAGTTTTAAATTTCCAACTTTTACACCTTTAGCTTGAGTTCCATTAGGATGACCAATAGTTAAGTTCAATTGAGATATATTAACAACATTGTTTAAACCAATATCAGAAACAGTCATGTGTTGATTAGCACCTGAATCTATTATCCATCCTTGACTTTTATTCTTAAATTTGTCATTTATATGACTATTGAAGAATTTCTTGAAGTTTGAATTAAAGAACACATTATGATTTACAAAATTACCTGCCATGTTTGAATTTACCTCCACATGTGCAGTATTATCATTGATTAAGCTAAGAAGCTTCATTAACTGTTCATTAGTAAGACTTGCAGGAGCAGAACTAGTGGACTTGTCTTTATTAGTAACACTGTTATTAGCATAAGACTTGTTCACATAGTTATTATTATTATTAGATTGATTCCCATTATTTCTTCTTCTAAAATATAGTGGATATCCAATAATTTCAAAACATCTATCAATTGCGTGACCAAGTTTATTGCACTTTTTGCATTTTAATGTCTGATTAGAACTTCTATTATTGTAATTGTTATTATTGTTTCCATAGAAGTTTTCAGAATTGTTACCATTCTTGTTAAAAGTGTTATTAGCTTTAGTAACAAATGAACTAGCCTGAGTTTTACCAATTTTATCATTAGAGATTCCATTATGTGATTCTTCTCTTGAAATTATAGCATAAGCTTCTTTTACATCTAGAACAGAATCTCTTAACAAAATGTTACTTGTAACAGTAGTATGTTCATCACTTAAACCCATTAAAAACTGCATCAATTTCATCATCTTTTTATGTTCTTTACGTGATGTAGCTGCTTCACAAGTGCAAGCATTTTCACCACAAGTACAATCTGGTGAGGATACCATTGCATCATACTGTTTCCACAATGTATTAAGTTTATGATAATACTCGGAAAGAGTATTATCGTTTGTTTAAGTGTATTAATTTGTTGATGCAAGTTAAAACTTATAGAAGTATCAATTTTATCATAGGTTTCTTTAAGTTCATTCCAAACCAGTAGCATTAGTAGAAAATATTTGACCACAATACGAATCTTCAGTAACAGATCCAAGAATCCAGGATAGTACAACAGAGTTGCATATATCCCATTGAGAAGCAAGAACCTCATCAGTTTTACTTCTTATTACAGTGCCATTAATAAATCCTATTTTATTCTTTGTGGAAAGAGCCAATTCATTGATCTACTCCAAATATTATTGTTTTCTGTTCCTTTTAATTTGATTGAAGTTATTTGTAACGACCCTGGATTTTCCAACTTTATTTATTAATATTTATTATTAATACTTGCGCTTTAATGAATGTATTTTTATACATTTACTTGTTATCGTAATTGACTTTACATGTCCCGACTTGTCTTTGTGACACAAGCTTTTCACGAATAATATTTTCGAATATTATTTACATTCATGATTAATTATTATTAATCATTTTTAATTAACAAATGTTACTAGTTAATTACTTGGGCTTTATTTATTTAATTGTTTCATACTTACTTGGACTTGGGCTTTTATTAATGTACATGGACTTGGAAGCCCACCCTACTTTCTTAATGGACTAATTAGCCCATTTTTATGCAAGTATTTCATTAATGATAAACTTAGATTAATTAAGTTAATTTAGGAGACTTGTTACTTGTATATTTACACCTCTTTCCCATGCCATTTAACTTTAATACCATTTTGAGCTTACACCATTCTCCAACACTTGAAAGATTGCTTTTGACCTTTCCCCTTTTGCCTTAAAAACCGTAGGTTTTGATGAGCTTGGAGGGAGTTCTTTTTTTTCAATTTTTGTTACATATACACTAGCATTCATCTCATTTTACACATATACTTATACTACTCTTTTCTCTCATCTTTTTTCCTCTCAAACTTTGTAAGTAGCAACTTTATTTCTCCTTTCTTTTCTTTCATAAAACCGATTATACATCATCATCATTTACTTGTTCTTTGTTTGTTGTTTACTTACATGTTGTTTGTTGTTGTTAAAGATCAAGTTATCTAGCTTGTATCTTCATGTAATCTTGGTTACTTCCATCTTTGTTTGATGAAGAACCAAGAACAAGAATCTAAACTTGTTAGTTTATGGTTCTACACTTAAATGTTATAAGATTTAAAGTTCATAAACTTTATAATCATACTTGTGTTCATGTTTTGTAGACTTAAATTCTTAAGATCCAAGCTTGACTTGAATCTTCTTAAGTATGAAACAAACATGAACATAATACTTGTAACTTTAGTTTATTTCTTTCTTTTGTAAGTACTTTAAAGTTGTGATGTTGTTAAATTTGGTCAAGTATTACTAGTTTTGCATGATCTCATATTTCATGAAACTAAAGTTAACTTTATAAGTTCAAGAACATGGAAGTATAACTTTCTAGTTATAACTTCACACACTTATGTTGGATCTAAGTTTTTATAGCTTATGGTCTTCTAATTTTGTTGTAAATAAGAGCTTAAAAGCTTACATACATTTTACAAGTTGAAAATCTAAGTTTCATAACTTATGGTTTCATTAAAGTGGAAATCCAAGATCTATAACTTAGGATCTAACTTAAGAACACTAGATCTAGACTTTCTAGTCTGGGATCTTTAAGATCTAGCTAAAATCTAAGTTCTACAACTTAAGATCTTGATTATTTAGTTTACTTTCAAGTTTGTAGCTTAATATTACTATTAGAACTCATGTATGTGTCGGATCTAAGATCTTGATGTAACTTAGGTTCATCAAACTACTTACAACCCTTAATTGAGTTGTGCTGCATATCTTAGACTTACACTAGTGTTATGATGGTTAAAACTTGGTTAAGATGATACAAACACATCAACGAGTTGTACACTTGAAGCTATACGCATCAAGGATGAGAACCGTGATGAGCATCAAGCACCAAGAACCCACCGGGACACCTTTACTTACTGTTTATGGAACTGATCAGTAACCTGGGCTATTGGAAAAGTTTATTTCCAGCTAGTTTGGTTCGAATAGATGATTTTCTGTTTAGACCTCGTCTTAATCCGAGTTACGGTTTAGGATCTATGGCCCTCCGAAAGTCACTACACTCTTTTAACGTTGTGCTGAAATTTCTGACCTACTCGCACTTAAACCGTCGCCACGGTCAAACAAAGACGAGTTTGGTTCTGGAAATTATTCAGCCTCTATGGGACTCATGTACGGAGCCATGGCCACTGGTCTCACCTCATTTCAGTTTGTATAGAGGTCGTGGCGACTGAACTAAATCAGCCTTTATTTCAAACTCTATTCTTGATTGAAACTTACTTTACACTTTTTGATTAATGATGAATGTTGATGATACTTAAGACCAAATTTTTATACTTTTAAACCTTTGGGAACGATTTACTAACTTAGTCACTTTTGACTTAGGTTGAGGACCTTTCGGACCAACCACTTGCTTACTATTCCCGCGTATCGACTTTTACTAGTTTCCACTGTGAGTTATAGCATCCCTTTTTACTTTAACTATTTTGGGAACTGAGAATACATGCGCATTTTACATTTTACATACTAGGCACGAGTACTTAAACTTTATATATTTGTGGGTTATACAACGGCATAAACTTTCCCCTTAGCTCGGTAACGTTTAGTCATTGGTCTTTGAACCGGTGAACGCGAATCTTAGATATGGATCCATAGGGTTTGACATCCCCACTCGGGCTAGTAGCACTAGCATTTAACGGGTGTTTAATACTTTGTAAACTTACGCACTCGCCAAGTGTACTTTTAGGGGGTGTTATTTACGTTAAGTTCGTTACCAAGTGCCCACGGTTATACATATACTTTTCATACGGTTTTGAAATACTGAAATCTCGTGGCCTACCTTACATTACTGTTATACTTAAACTATAGCTCACCAAACTTTGTGTTGACATTTTTAAGCATGTTTTTCTTAGGTGCTTAAGGTTTGATTGCTTCCGCTGTAGTTGCCATGCTTTGTAGACTCCCGCTGCGCTCATTAGAGATGTCTTCGCATGAAACATTTAATTTGCATTCAAACTTTATTACTTTTGAACAATGAATTTGTAATGACCTATGGGTCACGTACTATTATTATCGCCTTCTATTCGTAGAGGCACATTATCGTATGTTAAACATTTGATGTTGGTTATGATGTCATCTTTTTTTATGAATGCAAACTTATTTTAAAACATCATATAGTGTTTGACATTGTACTGATCTTGTTATTGATGATCCGTACACGTTAATTTTGTATGGGGCGTCACATTTGGTATCAGAGCATTGGTTGTAGGGAATTAGGTTGCATTAGTGAGTCTAGACCGGACCGAGTAGGATTCACTAATAGGACTAATCTACAACTTGCTAATTTACTTGTTTCTGCGGAACTTGCTGCATACTGTTGTTTACTTTTACTGCTATATGTCGTATACTGCTACTTGTTTTCACTACTGCATGCTATTATCTGCTTTCGATTGCATGATACTTGTCATTATTGCCATGCTACTTACTGCTATAGATGATCTAGACTATCGTAGTTACTTTGCCTAATACGTGCTTGCTTTATGACTTACTGACATGGAAAAAGTTATTTTTCCTTGTTCAGATGTCGGATATCCCACCCGTTATCATTTTGGAGAGCGACTCAGACTCATCCGCCACCTCGCCTGCCATTGTTGCCGATACACAGATCCCGTCCTCTTTACCCTCCAGTGACTCTGACGCTTCATCCCCTGGAGCCAGTAGCCACACACCCGACCCAGTGATCATCTCAGACGGACACGAGGATCCACCGGAGATTAAAGTTCCACTCATCCCAGGACCCTCGGAGCCACAGCACCATTCCGGTGGTGCTGTGATTCCTGGGAAAAATAGGGACGTTCCGTTCCGTAATGAGCATAATCATTGGGCTAGACGCCTTGTTGATGGACGTGTTGTGCCAATTCCACCCGGCCGATACCGACTGATGACTACCGGCCGAGCTCATCCACCTTCCGATGATTCCGATGACTCATCATCTGACGATTCCAGCGATGAGGATTCCGACGAGGACCCTGAGGAGGCACCCGTACAGCCACCCTCTACCCCGCCGAAGAAGCGGTATCGTTTCGACGGTACTGTTATTCCAGGGATTAATGGAGGTAGGTCATTCGTTAATGCACATGGACTGAAGGTTAGAGTTACCGCCCGTAAGCGGCTTGTGCCGTATCCTGCTGATCCATTCATACATAAGGCTCCCCATTACGCAGCATCTACTTCTGGTGCTGGACCGTCTGCACCACCAGCTCCACCAGCATCGTCTGCACCACCGGTACCGCCTGCTCCACCAGCCTCTCCCTCTGTCGAGGAACTGACGAGGAAGGTGGATACCCTCCGTGCTCGGGTAACTGAGCTCGAGGACCAGATGTCCCACATAATGGACATCCTTTACCCACCGTCACCATAGGGCTTTTGTATTAGGTTTCTTTATGTAATCTCGTTTGTAGTTTTATGTTTCACTCATGTATTGTGCGAATCTTATGCGAATGTATGCAACTTTTTATTAATGAATGGAACTTAGTGTTGTTTAATCTTTGTACGGTGTTCTTTTTACGTTACTGTATGATGATTTTATGGTATCTGAATCTATTTGCGTTACTTAAGTAACATGTGTCGTGTTAATTCCATGTTGGTTACCATATACTGTATTATTATTATTTGAATACTGGATTTTGACTTGAGTCAAAAATTTTGTTTAGAAGATCAATGGCCAACGGAAGATCAATGCCCACGGCAGCACAGATCGAAGAAATGATAGCCGAACGGGTAGCTGCAGCTATAGCAGAAATGAACCCCCAAGCTCCACCGGTTATCCAGCACAATCATAACGGGTGCACATACAATGAATTCCAAAGCTGTACGCCCCACAATTTTAGTGGTACTGAGGGGCCGGTTGGACTTACTAGGTGGTTTGAGAAATTAGAAGATGTGTTCCATGTAAGCAACTGCTCAGAGATGAACAAAACCAAGTATGCCTCATGTACGTTGTTGGACGGCACCCTATCCTGGTGGAACACACTTGCTCAAGCTAAGGGTATTGATGAGGCGTATGCTACCCCGTGGGAGGAATTTAAGAGGGCTATGATCGAAGAGTACTGCCCCAGAACAGAGATACAGAAGATGGAAACTGAGTTTTGGGAACTGAAAGTGGTATGAAACGATCTTGATAGTTATAACCGAAGGTATCTGGAATTAGCTCTGATGTGTCCTACGATGGTCACCCTCGAATTTAAGCGAACGGAACGGTATTTTTGGGGACTCCCCAAGTCCATTCAGGGAAATGTCACCTCTTCAAAACCAGCTGATATCCCGAAAGCTATGCGCATGGCGCATACCCTGATGAACCAAATCACCAGCCAAGAAACAGAAAAGGCTAAATCCGAATCGGGTAGTAGTGAGAAGCGCAAGTAGGACAACAACAAGGGGAGAGTCTATGATCAAAACTCGACAAAGAGACATGAAGGTTTCAAGGGAAACAACCCCAACCCGAACACTAGCTCGAACTCTAACTACAAGGGTAGTCTGCTGCAGTGCAAGAGATGCTACAAGCATCGCACCGGGTACTACAACGTGGTCTGCAAAAAATGTAAAAGGACTGGGCATATTGGCAAAAACTGCAAGATCACCACCCTGAATGTGAAGACAAACCCTACTGGACCGAGAAAGTGTTATGAGTGTGGACAACCGGGCCACTTCAAAAATGAGTGTCCCAACAAGCGAAAAGACGGCGGACCACCGCGTGGCAGAGCTTTCAACGTAAATGCAAGGGATGCCCGTGAGAACCCCGACTTGGTCACAGGTATATTCACTATCAACAATCTATTAGCTTCTGTCCTATTTGATACTGGTGCAGATAGAAGTTATGAATGTAGACACTTTTGCTCTAAGATAAATTGATTATTACTTCCTTTAAAGGAGAGTATGCTTATTGAGGTAGCCAATGGAAAACTTGAGAAAGTAGACCAAATTAGCCGAGGAGCTATTATCAATATAGCTGGTGTGGATTTTGAGATTGAATTGATACCCATTAAGTTGGGAAGCTTTGATGTTATTGTCGGTATGGACTGGTTGACCAAGATAAGGGCTAACATTATCTGTGGAGATAAAGCTCTTCGTATACCACACGGAGACGATGAGCCAATGATTATTTACAGAGAGAGATGTAGCTCGAAACTGAATGTCATTAGTTGCATGAAAGTGCAAAAGATCATGAAGAAAGGACGTCTTGCTGTTTTAGCACATGTGAAAACATTAGAAACCGAGGTGAAGAGCGTGGATGCTGTACGAATTGTGAACGAATTTTCCGATGTCTTTCCGGAAGAATTGCCTGGATTACCGCCACCGAGAGCAGTGGAGTTTCAGATCGATTTAGTGTCAGGAGCTGCACCTGTAGCTCGCGCACCTTATCGAGTCACACCCTCCGAAATGTAAGAGTTGCAGAGTCAACTACAAGAACTGCTAGACCGTGGATTTATCCAACCAAGTTTCTCGCCTTGGGGTGCACCTGTTTTGTTTGTGAAGAAGAAGGACGGATCATTCCGCATGTGTATCGACTACCGTGAACTCAATAAATTGACAATCAAGAATCGGTATCCTCTTCCCTGAATTGACGATCTTTTTGATCAACTACAAGGATCGAGCATTTACTCTAAGATCGATTTACGATCCGGTTATCACCAGTTGAGGGTGAAAGAGAGCGATGTGATGAAGACTGCATTCAGAACTCGTTATGATCATTATAAGTTTCTCGTGATGCCATTCGGTTTAACCAACGCACCTGCCGTATTTATGGATCTCATGAATCGTGTATGCAAGGCATACCTAGATAAGTTCGTTATCATCTTCATAGATGATATCCTCATCTACTCAAAAAGCGAAGAAGAACATGTACAACATCTTCGTCTAGTGTTGGAACTCTTGAGACAAGACCAAATTTATGCCAAATTCTCCAAGTGTGAGTTTTGGTTGAAGGAAGTCTAATTTCTGGGTCACGTTGTGAGTGATCAAGGTATCAATGTTGATCCCGCAAAGATCGAAGCTATCAGCAAGTGGGAAACCCCTACTACTCTGACTCACATTCGCCAATTTTTAGGCCTCGCAGGTTACTACCGAAGATTTATTGAAGGTTTCTCTCTGATTGCGCGTCCTTTGACCACGCTGACTCACAAAGGGAAGAAGTTCATTTGGGAACCCGAACATGAATCAGCATTTCAAACCTTAAAAAAGAAGTTAACCACCGCACATATCTTATTACTTCCTGAAGGCAGTGACGATTTCGTCATTTATTGCGATGCTTCGAAAAGTGGTTTTGGTTGTGTACTGATGCAATGAACAAAGGTTATGACTTATGCCTCTCGTCAACTGAAGATTCACGAGCGAAATTACATAACTCACGATCTTGAACTTAGAGCCGTTGTCTTTGCATTAAAGCTGTGGAGACACTATCTTTATGGAACTAAGAGCACTATTTTCAACGATCATAAAAGCCTCCAACACATCTTCGATCAGAAGCAACTGAATATGAGATAGTGTCGATGGATCGAGATGCTGAACGACTATGATTGTGAACTTCGTTATCACCCTGGCAAGGCCAATGTTGTAGCTGACGCTTTGAGCCGAAAGGAGAGGATGGCACCTCTTCGTGTCCGAGCCTTGAACATCACCATTCATTCGAACCTCAATAGTCAGATCCGAGCAGCCCAAGATGAGGCTCTCAAGGAGGAGAATATATCTCATGAATACTTGAACATTCTCGTTTCTCGATTTGAAGTTAAGGAAACTGGACGCCAATGCTATGCCGGAAGGATTTGGGTACCCCGTTATGGAGACCTCTAGAGCCTTATATTAGATGAAGCCCACAAGTCGAGATATTCGATTCATCCAGGAGCCGGTAAAATGTACCACGATCTTAAGGAACAGTACTGGTGGCCTAATCTTAAGAAGGACGTTGCAACTTATGTTGGGAAGTGTTTGGCTTGCTCGAAAGTTAAGGCCGAACATCAGAAGCCTTCTGGGTTACTTCAATAGCCGGAAATCCCGCAATGGAAGTGGGAAAGGATAACAATGGATTTCATTACGAAGTTTCCAAAGACGGTGGGCGGATACGATACCATCTGGGTTATCGTTGACCGTCTTACTAAATCTTCACACTTTTTAGCCATGAAGGAAACTGATACGATGGAGAGACTCGCTCAACTATACATAAAAGAGATTGTATCTCGTCATGGTGTGCCCTTATCGATCATCTCAGATCGCGATCCCCATTTTGCTTCTAGATTTTAGTGTTCTTTGCAAGAAGCCTTGGGGAATTGTCTCGACATGAGTACTGCGTATCACCCACAGACCGACGGACAAAGCGAACGCACGATTCAGACTTTGGATGTAACATCCGTGTTACATCCGTCCCACATCGGTTGGAGAGGAGAACGAAGCATGCCTTATAAGGGTGTGGAGACCTTTCCTAGCATGACGCGTTTTGGGACCACAAGCGCAGAAGATGCCATGAGAACTCTGCAGTTAAGCGTGCTCAGGCGAGAGCACTACCAGGATGGGTGACCTCCTGGGAAAGTGCTTGTCGTCTTTGGTCGCAAGAAAAATCCGTGCGCCTACGGGCAAAGCGGACAATATCATGCAACGGGGAACATGTTACCTGGGATGTTACAGATGGTATCAGAGCCAGGTCCCGGACCAAACGTGCACAGCGGGGACGCTGTGTCCCATTAGGGGGAACATGTTACCTGGGATGTTACAGATGGTATCAGAGTCAGGTCCCGGACCAAACGCGCAGAGCGGGGACGCTGTGTCCTATTAGGGGGAGGATTGTAACATCCGTGTTACATCCGTCCCACATCGGTTGGAGAGGAGAACGAAGCATGCCTTATAAGGGTGTGGATACCTTTCCTAGCATGACGCGTTTTGGGACCACAAGCGCAGCAGATGCCATGAGAACTCTGCAGTTAAGCGTGCTCAGGCGAGAGCACTACCAGGATGGGTGACCTCCTGAGAAAGTGCTTGTCGTCTTTGGTCGCCAAAAAAATCCGTGCGCCTACGGGAAAAGCGAACAATATCATGCTACGGAGAACATGTTACCTGGGATGTTACATTGGAGGACAAGTTGTGTGCATGTGTCATTGATTTCGGAAAGGATTGGGAAAGGAATTTGCTGCTAGCCGAGTTCTCTTACAACAACAGTTTTCATTCGAGTATTAATGCCGCACCTTTTGAAGCGTTGTATGGCCGCAAATGCCGATCTCCTATTTGTTGGGCCGAAGTAGGCGAAAAGCAAATCACCGGACCCGAGATAGTCCATGAAACAACTGAGAAGATTGTCCAAATTCAAGCGAGACTTAAGACGGCCCGTGATCGCCAAAAGAGTTATGCCGAACTTAAACGTAAAGACTTTGAATTCAACATGGGTGACCGTGTAATGTTGAAGGTCGCGCCTTGAAAAGGTGTGATCCGTTTTGGAAAGCGTGGGAAGCTCAACCCACGCTACATTGGTCCTTCTGAAATCTTGGAGTGTGTTGGACCCGTTGCTTACCGTCTGGATCTTTCGACTCAATTGAGCTTAGTTCATCCTGCTTTTCACGTATCGAACTTGAAGAAGTGTCTTGCTGAACCGGAACTTGTCATACCACTGGAAAAACTTACGATTGATGACAAACTCCACTTCGTGGAAGAACCTGTTGAAATTATGGACCGTGAGGTCAAAACTTTGAAACGCAACAAGATTCCAATCGTCCGAGTACTATGGAATACCAAATGAGGACCTGAGTTTACCTGGGAATGAGAGGATCAAATGATGCAGAAGTATCCTCACATTTTCCCAACTCCTCCATCTACCTCAGCTTAAAATTTCGGGACGAAATTTTCTTTAACAGATGGGTAATGTAACTGATAATGCTAAAAATGAACACATATTTCATAGCATTATCCCTCAAGAAAGACAAGATTTTAGTTGCAATTGTTCTATTTACAAGTGATATTCGTTTAAATAATAAAAGGTGAAGACAAAAGACAGATTCGATGATTTGAAGACGCAAACGACCAAAAAGTTAAAAAGTACAAAGTACAATTCAAGTGGTTCAATTTATTGATGAGAAACGTCTCAAAATTACAAATGTACAAGCCGCAAAATGCAAAGTACAAGATATTAAATTATACGAAAATGCGTTCGAAAATCCGGAACCGAGACATGAACCAACTTTCAACACTCGATGCAACGGAGCTGAAAGTACAAGTCAACTATGCACAAGAATATAATATAATATTTAAATAATTCATAATAAGAATAATAATAAATAATAAAAAGTTGTTAATTGAGCATAGTTAAGGGGTCATAAGTGAAAATTTCAAATCAACATTTGCCTATAAAACGAGACTAAGGAGAATGAAGAAAGACACACCTTTTTCCAATCTTCTTTCTCTATATATGTAATTTATATATATAATTTTAATTTTAATTTAAGTTTAATAATAATTGAGTTATTGTAAGAAATGTTTTACGGGTTTTAAAGTCGAAACTTTGTCCGTGTAACGCTACGCGATTATTCACCACTGTAAGCTATGTTCTTCCTTTTTAAATTAATTTCTCGTAACTAAGTTATTATTATGCTTATTTAAGTCGAAGTAATCGTGATATTTGACAAAATATTAAGACGGGGTTATTGAACTTTGGACCATAATTAAGGTTTGGGCAAAAGACCGACACTTTGTGGAAATTGGACTATTGACTATTAATAGATGGGGGGTATTGTCTAATTGAGTGACAACTCATTGGAGTCTGTCGAACCTATCTTCAAATTAATTAACCTAATAATTAATAATGATTATGGTTGTCCTATTTAGTGACGTTCATATGGAATCTATTATAATCATTTAATTAATTATTCGGGTTGGGTAATTGATTATTCAAACTGATCAAGTGGGTAAATTAATATTCATATCTAATCAAAACAGGGTGGATTACATACAGTGATAATTGGTGTAATTGTTGACAGAAGTGATAACTGCGTCACAGTTTAAATCCTTAATTAGTGGGAATATTTGACTTCGGGTACAAGGGTAATTTGATGAGGACACTCACACTTTATATTTATGACCGATGGACTATTATGGACAAAAACCAGATAGGTATCAAATAAACCAGGACAAAGGACAATTAACCCGGGTAACAATTAATTAAAATCAAACGTAAAACATCATGATTACGGAAGTTTAAATAAGCATTATCCTTTTATTTCATATTCTATGGCAATTTTATTTATTGTTATTTTATTTATCGTCATTTATTTATTTTACGCACTTTAATTATTGTCATTTATCTTTACGCTTAAAAATATAAAATCGATAAACCGGTCATTAAACGGTAAATCCCCCCAAAGTTACCTATAATTACTATATCTAGTTTAACTACTTAATTAACTAATTTGACCTAGTAAGACACCCAATAATAGTGTCCACGGATCGACCTCCCGGACTTTACCTTAGCTATATTATTACACGATAGGTATACTTGTCTTTTGTGTTTTAGTTTAATTTAGGTAATTTCCTATAGTAAATAAATATAAAACTGATAGCCGTTTCATACACTCTCTCTAGAACACATCAAGTTTTTGGCGCCGCTGCCGGGGACACTTTTTGTGTCTTCACGGGGTATTTAAATTTTTTTAGTTTTTGACTGATTAAAGATATATTAATTTAAATATAATAATATTGAAAAAAATATAATAATATAATAATATTGAAATAAAATATAATATTATAATAATAATTTTGAATAGTAAAGTTTTAAAAAGTCGTATTTATTAAATACTTCAGGGGTATATTATGTAACTTATAATTAATAATTTCTATCATGTCGCTTTTATGTGAATAGTAAATTAATTAATTTGGTTTCATTTATTATTCATGAATAGTAAATGAGTTAAAAAAAAGTTTTTTAAAAAAAATAATAAAAAAATTATTAATTTCGTGAAGAAAAAAAATTTTAAAAAAATAAGAAATTAAAAAAAATATTAAAATCGTTAAAAATAAAATTTTTTAAAAAAACTAAAAAAAATATAAAAAAAAAATTTTTAAAAAAAAAATTATATATATATATATATATATATATATATATATATATATATATATATATATATATATATATATATATATATATATATTTAAGATTTTGTCTATAAAATTAAAAATATATATATATATATTTATTTTAAGTTTTATTACCTTTAGATTTTTAGACTCTAGTTACAACATTTAGTATTAAGTTTAGTTTTGCCATAATTATTTTTATACTTTTAGATTTTTAAGCTTTGCCGTAAAATCCCTTAAGTGCTTTTTCTTTAGACTAAGATTTAGGTGGCTTAAAATTTTGCGACGCCGTGTTAAAATTTTAGTATCATTTTAAGTAATTGCCATTTTTCGTTTAGAATCTCTTTTAAGTTTCGACGCGCTACTTTCTTATTTTTATTTTTGGACCTTTTATTTTTTCGACGTTTTTCGACGCAATCTTTTTCTTTCTTATTTCTCGACGCTCTAGTTTTTAGGATATAGAATTTTCTATTTCTTCTCTAAAATTTCAAACGAAAAATTATTTTAAGCGATTAAATTGATAGACACCCAAATTTTCTGGTTCGTAGTAATAGTTGGATTCGTTAGTGGCGAGTTGTAGGCTTCCGATTTAAAGGGTCCTGGCTACCTGCTGCATCTATTGGCTATTCGAAACGTGGGCAAAATCAGAAAAGTCTATTAATTTGATAACTTATATACTTTTTTATTTTTATAACTAATAGGATATTCAGTGAATGCACCGAGCAAAACGTTCACCACCTTTCATACGTTCACCACATGTAACTCGATCAAGACATCTAGCCAATATTGCCGCTGTTGATTTTTCTTTAGAATCATCATCCAGTCGAACAAATACTCCAATTCAAATTTCCGACAATCCATTTTTTGAACCCGACTTCACTATCGAGAACCCGGAGGATATTCAAGGACAATTCCAAGATCCTGAACCACTAATCATTCCTCCTGAACCACAAACCGTTAAATAAGAATCCTCTAGTGATTCGTATTCAACTATTTCAATTATGGAAGTAACGAAACCTCTAAGTATGGAAGATCGAATGAGAGCCACACGCACTGGCCAAGGTCACGCCATTATTAAGCCAGACATTAATGCCCTAGATTATGAAATCAAAGGACAAATCCTACATATGGTAACTAATCAATGCCAATATAGTGGTACGCCAAAAGAAGATCTAAACGAACATCTTCGAACCTTTAATAGGATTTGTACTCTATTTAAAATCAGAGAAGTGGAGGATGAACAAATCTATCTCATGTTATTTCCCTGGACTTTAAAGGGAGAAGCCAAAGATTGGTTAGAATCGTTACCTGAAGGGGTGATTGATACATGGGACGTTTTAGTTGAAAAATTTCTTAAACAATTCTTTCCGGCATCTAAAGCCGTGAGACTTCAGGAGAAATTGTTACATTCACGCAAAAGCCAAATGAAACATTATATGAGGCGTGGACAAGATTTGGAAAGTTGTTGAGAGAATGTCCTCAACACGGTTTAGATACTTATCAAATAGTACATATATTCGACCAAGGTGTCGATATTACTACACGAAAAGACATCGACATAGCAGCTGGTGGTTCCATTATGAAGAAAACTGCAACTGAAGCTCAAAAGATAATTTATAATACAGCATCCCACTCGCATGAGTGCCACCAGGAAAAAGATATCTTTCGTTCATCTAAAGCGGCTAGAGCCGATTCTAGCCATGACTTTGATTCCGTTTCCGCAAAAACAGATGCTTTCGAGAGACGAATGGAAAAGATGAATAAAGATATTCACACAATACGAATCAGTTGTGAGCAATGCAATGGACTACACTTAATGAAAGATTGTCACATTGAGCAAACGATGGAACAAGTGAAAATATTTCCTACATTAACCAAAGGCCGGGAAATAATTATCAGAATAATTATCAACCGCCAAGGCCAAACTTCAATCGAAATCAAAACATTCTTTACAATCCAAATGGACCTAACAATAACTCGTACAATCAACAAGGTCCGAATAATCAACCAACCCAAAACAACACTTTCAATCAACAAAAACCTAGCTTATATAAACCACCACAACAAACCGAAGAGAAAAAGCCAAATCTAGAAGAAATGATGGCAAAGCTAATGGAATCTCAAACACAATTTATTACATCTCAAACCCAAACAAATGAGAGGTTTGATCAGTCATTAAGAACTCAACAAGCTTCCATTTTGAATCTAGAAAAACACGTAGGAACTCTTGCTAGCATGATGAGTGAGAGGGAACAAGGAAAGCTACCGAGTAATACTGAAATAAATCCTCGGAATGAGAATGTTAATATGGTTTCAACGAATTCTGAAAAACCATCATCAGAAGATGGGAAGGTTATCGATGTGAGTAACAATGAAGAAGTTACAACACCACCACCACCACCCGGGTATGTAAAGCCAGTGGTGGCACCATACAGACCACCCATCACGTTTCTAAGAAAAGGAGTTGAGTATGAGCAAGTAATAGGTAATAAAGTTTGTGATACCTCTGGAAAGAAGAAGAATAAGAAAGTACAATAAACAAAAACCGTAAAGATAAACCCGGTGAAGACAGTTCCACCAAAAGTTCCACCCAGGTGGGGTGATTCGGGTGAATTTATTGTTCCTTGTCTACTTAGTGATTGTGTCATGTATGATGCACTAGCAGATTTAGGTGCGAGTGTGAGTGTTATGCCTCTTTCATTATATAAAAGATTAGGAGTAGGTGAATTAAGTCCAACAGAGATGAGTGTTCGACTCTTTGATCAAACCATTAGGCACCCAGTTAGAATTGCTGACAACCTACCCGTTCAAGTGGGTAATTTAACCTTTCTAGTCGAATTTGTTGTCATTGACATAGAAGAGGACTCACACATTCCTCTAATTTTAGGTCGACCATTCTTAGCATCCACCGGGGCGTTATTTGATGTAAGAGAGGGTAGAATGACACTTAGTAATGATGAAAAATCGATCACCTTTGTGAGTCGAAAGTCTAAATCTCCACCATCCAAAACCGTTGAACCAACAAAAATGATTAGTAAGAACCATATTGTTTTACCAACTCCAACGGTAGTGCTTAACAATAATAAAACGCCTAAGTGTGGGGAAGATGAAGTAACACCTAATGATGACTTGATAACAAAGAACCCCGTTGTTGATAAGAAATTAAATGACTCCGTTATTAATAGTTCAATGAAGAAACTTATTAAACGGATTCGCGATGCTAGAACCAAGGGCAACTTTAAGTTATGTAACCGGTTAGTATCCAATCTATCGCCTAAAGAAAAGGCAAACTAGTTGAATTTGTCGATATTACACAAGAATCCGACCAATGGCTTAAAGCAAAAGTCACAGATATGCAAGTTGATTATGGTCCAAGAAAAATTGACGATGAAGTTAATTACAATTTTGACACCATAGCTACCTAAGTATGGGGAGATTCAAATGTTCTAAAAAGAAAACGTTGTCTAGAGTTAGTTGTTCTGTTCTCGTGTAGTTCCAAGAATGGAATCCGATTGGTCTTTTCCACTAGCAGACACTAAAGAACTAGTTTTCTCCCCCCATTCTGAATTTTTTTTTTGTTTTGTAGGTTTTATATGAAATTAATATGCTTTTTAAATTTAAGTTTTGTGTGATTTTTGATAATGCTAAAAACGAACATATATTTCATAGCATTATTCCTCAAGAAAGACAAGCTTTTAGTTGCAATTGTTCTATTTACAAGTGATATTCGTTTAAATAATAAAAGGTGAAGACAAAAGACAGATTCGATGAATTGAAGACGCAAAGGTCCAAAAAGCTCAAAAGTACAAAGTACAATCAAAGAGGTTCCAAATATTGATGAGAAATGTCTCGAAATTACAAGAGTACAAGATTCAAAAACGCAAAGTACAAAATATAAAATTGTACGCAAGGACGTTCGAAAATCCGGAACCGGGACATGAGTCAACTCTCAACGCTCGACGCAATGGACTAAAAATTACGAGTCAACTATGCACATAAATATAATATAATATATAATTAATTCTTAAAATTAATATATATATTATAATATATTTATAAATCGTCGGCAAGAAAGAAGCCAAAGGAGGGTGAGCTGTATTTTCAAACTCCGCGACTCGCGGAGTTTGAAGGCAAAAATTGCCGCGAGTCGCGGAGTACCCCTGAACTCAATTCCCTATAAAGCCAAACGAATTCTGATCATTTTTATCATCCATAATTCAATCTCTCTCTATATATGTATACGTAACTATATTTATATTAATATTTTAATTTTAATTTTAATTTTAATCCTAATAATAAGGGTATGTTAGCGAATGTTGTAAGGGTGTAAGTCGAAATTCTGTCCGTGTAACGCTACGCTATTTTTAATCATTGTAAGTGATGTTCAACCCTTTTAATTTAATGTCTCGTAGATAAGTTATTATTATGCTTATTTAATCCGAAGTAATCATGATGTTGGGCTAATTACTAAAATTGGGTAATTGGGCTTTGTACCATAATTGGGGTTTGGATAAAAGAACGACACTTGTGGAAATTAGACTATAGGATATTAATGGGTTTTATATTAACTAAACAATACCTTGTTAATTTAATATACAAACTTATAATTCGACGTATTTATATATAACCACATACGCTTGACTGGGTACGGTAGGTGGGATATCTATAAATACCAATAATTATTCATTTTACCGGACACGGAACTGGATTAATAGTTAATAGACTTGTTGAAACAGGGGTGAATTACATTCAAGGGTAATTGGTGTAATTGTTAACAAAGTAGTAAAACCTTGGTTTACACGCAGTCGATAACCTGGTGTATTCATTAAACAAAGTATTAAAACCTTGTTACAATTCGAATCCCCAATTAGTTGGAATATTTGACTTCGGGAATAAGAATAATTTGACGAAGGCTTTCGCTCTTTATATTTATGACTGATGGACTATTATGGACAAATCCGTATGGACATATTAAATAATCCAGGACAAAGAACAATTAACCCATGGGCATAAAAATAAAATCAACACGTCAAACATCATGGTTATGGAAGTTTAAATAAGCATAATTCTTTTATTTCATATTTAATTTCCTTTATTTTATATTTAATTGCACTTCTAATTATCGCATTTTTATTGTTATTGTATTTAATTGCACTTTTAATTATCGTACTTATTAATTATCGCAAGTTTATTTTATCGCACTTTCATTTATCGCAATTTCATTATCGTTATTTACTTTACGCTTTAAATTAAGTCTTGTATTTATTTATTATTGGTTTTAACTGCGACTAAAGTTTTAAAATCGACAAACCGGTCATTAAACGGTAAAAATCCCCCTTTATAATAATAATATTACTTATATATATATTTGTATTTTTATAAAAGTAAACTAATATAGCGTTAAGCTTTGTTTAAAGATTTTCCCTGTGGAACGAACCGGACTTACTAAAAACTACACTACTGTACGATTAGGTACACTGCCTATAAGTGTTGTAGCAAGGTTTAAGTATATCCATTCAATAAATAAATAAATATCTTGTGTAAAATTGTATCATATTTAATAGTATTTCCTGCTAAAATTTAATAGTATTATATACCCCTTAGCTTTAAACATCAAGTTATTTTTGGCGCCGCTGCCGGGGACAATCTAGCTTAAAAGCCGGAAGCGCAACGCTACATAAAAAAACAGATTTTTATTTTTAGTTTACTTTTATTAAAATTCACTTTTGTAAAAATACGTTTTAAATATTCGAAAATATAAAAAGAAAAACAAAAATTTATATATTTTTAAGATTTTGTTAAATATTTAAGTTTTATAAAGTTTCTTTATTTTTATTTTATAAAAATATAAGTTTTATTTAAGTATTTTGTTTTTATTTAAAACATAAAAACAAAAACCGAAAAAAAAACATATATAAATCTATTTTTAAGATATTTTTTCTATTTTTATTTTAGTTTTAAAATATAAGTTTTTATTATATAAATATTTTAGATTTTAAAACAGAAAACAGAAAAAAATATAAAATAAAATAAAAAATAAAAAAACGCGTCTAATTTTAAACTGTACCTGAGTTGAAAATTGGAACCCCGCGACTCGCGGAGTTTGCAGCCTCGAATACCGCGACTCGCGGAGCAGCCCTGACACCCGTGACTGAAACCCTAATTCGCATTAAATACGGAGTAATTATTAATTATTATTATTATTAACCCTAATTACTTATTATTATTATAATTAGTTTTACTTTTTATTTAATTTATATTTTAGTTAAATTAGTTTAATTAAATTGTAAAATTAATAGTTTTAATAAATAATTAGTATAAAAATAATATTTTTATAAAATTTGTACTTTTTACAACTTTTTGTATATTTTTATATTTTATCCCTTTTTAATCGTTTTAGCGTAATATTTGTATTTTTAGCTCATATTTAGTTTTAAACTTAGTTTTTGCCATAGTTATTTTTACTTCTAGATTTTTAGGCTTTGCCGTAGAATTCCTTAAGTGCTTTTTCTTTAGACTAAGATTTAAGTGCTTTAGAATTTTGCGACGCATTTTTAAGTTTTAGTTTCTTTTTAAGTTATTTCCATTTGGGATTTAGTTTTTCCTGTAAGCTTTAATATTTTTAGACGACTTTTACCTATGTATCAATTATCATTCCAATTAGTAATCTCAATTTGCGATTATAATTTTAAGTTAGTTGTAGTAATAAGGTTAGGTTAGTCAAATGTTTTTAAGTTTTATAAGTTTCTTTTATTTTTCCGTCACCTTTTATTTTTCAACCATTTTTCTTTTTCGACCTTTTTCGACGAACTCTTTTTCTTTCTTATTTCTCGTCATTCTAGTTTTTAGGATATAGAGTTTTTATTCTACTTCTTATCTAAATTTCTTAAAATTACGAAAATTTATTTTAAGTGGTTAAATTGATAGACATCAAAATTTTCTGGTTCGTAGTAATAGTTGGATTTGTATGTGGACCGGGTTATTGGAGCCAAACAGTCCTCAATTATATTGAGACCAAACGAATCCTGCCCCTCTGCTGCATCTTTTGGCTATTCGAAACGTGGGCAAAATCAGAAAAGTCTATTAATTGGATAACTTATTATAATTTTTCTTTCCTTTTAAAAACTAATAGAATATTCAGTGAATGCACCGAGCAAGACGTTCATCACCTTTTGTACGTTCACCACCTGTAACTAGATCAAGACATCTAACTAATATTGTCACCGTTGATAATCCATTTTTTGAACCCGACCTCACAATTGAGAATCCGGAGAATATTCAGGGACGATTCGTAGATCCTGAACCACTAAACTTTCCTCCGGAACCACCAATCATTCAAACAGAGATTGTTGAGGAATGAACCATTAAATCAGAATCCTCTAGTGATTCCGATTCAACAAATTCAATTATGGAAGTAACAGAACCATTAAGTATGGAAGACCGAATGAGAGCTAAACGCACTGGCCAAGGTCACGCAATTACTCATCCAGACATTAATGCGCCAGATTATGAAATCAAAGTACAAATTCTACACATGGTGACTAATCAATGCCAATTTAGTGGTGCGCCGAAGGAAGATCCAAATGAACATCTTCGTACCTTTAATAGGATATGCACACTATTTAAAATAAGAGAAGTGGAGGATGAACAGATATATCTCATGTTATTTCCCTAGACTTTAAAGGGAGAAGCCAAAGATTGGTTTGAATCGTTACCTGAAGGGGCGATTGATACATGGGACGTTTTAGTTGAAAAATTTCTTAAACAATTCTTTCCGGCATCTAAAGCCGTAAGACTTCAAGGAGAAATTGTTACATTCACACAGAAGCCAAATGAAACTCTATATGAGGCTTGGACAAGATTTGGAAAGTTATTAAGAGGATGTCCGCAACATGGTTTAGACACCTGTCAAATAGTACAAATATTCTACCAAGGATGCGACATCACTACAAGAAAAGACATAGATATAGCAGCTAGTGGTTCCATTATGAAGAAAACCGAAACTGATGCTTACAAAATTATTGATAACACTGCTGCCCACTCACATGAGTGGCACCAAGAAAAAGATATCGTTAGATCATCTAAAGCAGCTAGAGCCGATTCTAGCCATGACTTAGATTCCATTTCCGCAAAGATAGATGCTGTCGAGAGACGAATGGAAAAGATGACTAAGGATATTCACTCAATACGAATTAGTTGTGAGCAGTGTGGAGGACCACATTTGACAAAAGATTGTCTCAGTATTGAATTAACAATGGAACAAAGAGAGAATATTTCATACATAAACCAAAGGCCTGGAAATAATTATCAGAATAATTATCAACCGCCAAGACCGATTTACAATCAAAACCAGAATTATAACCGAAATATTCCATACAACAACCAACAAGGTCCTAGCAATCAATAAGTATCTAACAATACTTACAACCAGCAAAGACCTAATTTTCAAAACAAACCACCACAACCCGATGATAAAAAGCCGAATTTAGAAGATATGATGATGAAGCTAGTTGAAACTCAAACGCAGTTTTTCACATCTCAAAAACAAACTAATGAACAAAATGCTCAAGCATTTAGAAATCAACAAGCTTCTATTCAAAATCTGGAACAAGAAGTAAGTAACCTATCAAGGTTAATAGGTGAAAGAAAACCGGGAAGTTTACCTAGTGATACAAATGCTAACCCCCGGAATGAAACAGCTAAAGCCATTACCACAAGAAGTGGTACAACACTTAAACCACCTGAAATACCTGTAACTTCTGATGAAACTATTCCTACTCCACAAGAACCACAACCTGAACAAGAGAAGGAAACAGAACCGGTAGTTGAAAAGGTTAATGAAGATAACACAGTTAAGGCTAAACCTTATGTTAAACCATACCAACCACCACTTCCTTACCCGAGTAAAATGAAGAAAGAGAAACTTGAAGCCGAGCAATCCAAATTCTTGGATATGTTTAAACAGATAAATGTAAATCTTCCTTTCATTGATGTGATTTCAGGAATGCCTAGATATGCTAAATTATTGAAAGATCTAATCTCAAATAGAAAGAAAATGGAAGAACTTTCGGCTGTTACTATGAATGCTAATTGTTCAGCAGTGCTGTTGAATAAGATACCAGAAAAATTATCTGATCCAGGAAGTTTCACAATTCCATGTTTTCTGGGTAGTCTTAGTTCAATAGAAGCATTGGCAGACTTAGGTGCTAGTATAAATTTAATGCCGTATTCACTATACGCTAAACTAGACCTTGGAGAATTGAAACCAACAAGAATAAGCATACAACTAGCCGATAGATCAATAAAATATCCTAGAGGAAAAATGGAGAACATGCTAGTTAAAGTTGGTACTTTAGTATTTCCAGTAGATTTTTTTGTTCTGGACATGGAAGAAGATTCTCAAGTTCCTCTCATATTAGGAAGACCATTCTTAAACACGGCTAAAGCAATGATAGACGTGTTCGGTAAGAAACTGACCCTAAGTATAGAGGACGAGAGTGTTACCTTTTCAGTTGATAGAGCAATGCAACAACTGCAATCTACAGATGATACATGTTATTATATTCAAACTATAGATGCACATGCAGAATTGTTAGAAGAATTTCCAGAATTACAAGGAACAGGAGAATGTTCTTTAGGAGAAGGAACAGAACAAATTGATGAAGCTGAAATGTTAGCTACACTAATAGCTAATGGATATGAACCAAAAACAGAAGAAATTCAAATGCTAAAAGAAGAAGACAGATATCGATATAAATCATCGATAGAAGAACATCCGAAATTAGATCTAAAGCCACTTCCAAACCATTTGGAATACGCTTATTTACATGGTGAATCTGAATTACCTGTAATAATATCGTCTTCTCTTACTGAAAATGAGAAATCACAACTCATTTCTGTGTTGAAAGCTCATAAACCAGCTATTGCATGGAAGATTCATGATATTAAAGGAATAAGTCCTTCGTATTGCACACATAAAATCCTTATGGAAGAAGGTCATAAAACGTATGTGCAACGCCAACGAAGACTAAATCCTAATATGCAAGATGTTGTTAAGAAAGAAATTATTAAACTGCTAGACGCAGGTCTAATTTATCCAATTTCTGATAGTCCATGGGTAAGCCCAGTTCAATGCGTACCTAAGAAGGGTGGCATGACTGTCATTACAAATGAGAAAAATGAGCTTATTCCTACTAGGACTGTAACAGGATGGCGTGTATGTATTGATTATAGAAAATTAAATGACGCCACCAGAAAAGATCACTTTCCCTTACCTTTCATTGATCAAATGTTGGAAAGATTAGCCGGAAATAGTTACTATTGTTTTCTTGATGGATTTTCCGGATATTTTCAAATTCCAATAGCACCCGAAGATCAAGAGAAAACCACATTCACGTGCCCTTATCGTACTTTTGCTTACAAACGCATGCCATTTGGACTTTGCAACGCCCCTGCAACCTTTTAAAGGTGCATGATGGCGATTTTTCACGACATGATAGAAGAATGCATGGAAGTTTTCATGGATGACTTTTCAGTCTTCAGTGATACATTTGAATCATGTCTAGTTAATCTGGAACGAATGCTTATTAGATGCGAACAATCAAATCTAGTACTTAATTGGGAGAAATGTCATTTCATGGTTAAAGAAGGCATCGTTCTTGGACATAAAATTTCAAAAGAAGGAATTGAAGTGGATAGAGCTAAAGTAGATGTAATTGCTAAACTTTCACATCCCACCAATGTTAGAGGAGTTAGGAGTTTTCTAGGGCATGCCGGTTTTTACCGACATTTCATAAAAGATTTTTCTAAAATTGCCACTCCTATGAATAAACTCCTAGAAAAGGATGCTCCATTCATCTTTTCAGATGAATGTATCAAATCTTTTAATATTCTTAAAGAGAAACTCACTAATGCGCCGATCATGATAACACCGAATTGGAATCTACCATTTGAACTAATGTGCGATGCAAGTGATTTTGCAATGGGATCCGTTTTAGGACAAAGGATTGAAAAACGATTTCAACCTATATATTATGCTATTAAAACGTTACAAGGAGCACAAACAAATTATACAACTACTGAAAAAGAACTCCTTGCTATTGTCTTTGCTTTTGACAAATTTCGATCATATCTCGTTCTAGCAAAAACGGTGGTCTATACCGACCATTCTGCTCTTAGATACCTATTTTCGATACAAGATGCTAAACCACGATTAATCCGTTGGATCTTACTCTTACAAGAGTTTGATATTGAAATCCGAGATAAAAGAGGAGCAGAAAATCTCGCCGCTGATCATCTTTCTCGACTTGAAAATCCCGAATTAGAAGTTCTAAATGAATCGGCCATACAAGACAACTTTCCTGATGAATATCTATTGAAGATAGATTATAAAGAAATTCCATGGTTTGCAGACTATGCAAACTACTTAGTATGTGGATTCCTTGAAAAAGGATTATCGTACCAAAAACGAAAGAAATTCTTCAGTGATATAAAACACTATTTTTGGGAAGATCCACATCTGTTTAAAAGTTGTCCAGATGGAATAATACGCCGATGTGTATTCGGAGATGAAGCTAGTAAAATTTTAAACCATTGTCACACATGACCAACAGGAGGGCATTATGGGCCTCAACTAACAGCAAGAAAAGTTTATGATGCTAGATTCTATTGGCCTACAATTTACAAAGACGCATACCTTCTTTGCAAATCCTGTGATGCATGTCAAAGGGCCGGAAAAATAAGTCAACGTGTTGAAATGCCACAAAATGTCATACAAGTATGTGAAGTATTTGACATTTGGGGTATTGACTTTATGGGTCCATTTCCAAAATCTCATAATAATCTCTACATTCTCGTTGCCATTGATTATGTATCTAAATGGGCGGAAGCACAAGCTCTCCCAACTAACGATGCACGAGTTGTAGTCAACTTTTTAAAACGTCTTTTTACAAGGTTTGAAACACCGAAAGCTTTAATAAGTGATCGGGGTACTCATTTCTGTAATAATCAACTTGAGAAAGTTCTTAAAAGATATGGAGTAACTCATAAAATCTCCACCGCATATCATCCACAAACAAGTGGACAAGTTGAAAATACCAACCGAGCTTTAAAACGTATTCTAGAGAAAACCGTAGGATCAAATCCGAAGGAATGGTCCATTAAATTGGAGGATGCACTCTGGGCTTTTAGAACAGCCTACAAAACTCCAATTGGAACCACACCTTTTAGACTCGTTTACGGAAAAGCATGTCATCTTCCAGTAGAAATTGAACACAAAGCTTTTTGGGCTTTGAAGACATGTAATCTTGATTTACATGAAGCTGGACGTCTACGATTAAGTCAACTAAATGAATTAGAAGAATTAAGACATGAAGCATACGAAAATTCGTTGATCTATAAGGAAAGAACGAAGAAATGGCATGATAAAAGAATCAGAACTTCAAAAGAATTTAAGGAAGGAGACAGAGTTCTTCTTTTCAATTCACGATTCAAGCTATTTCCTGGAAAATTGAAATCAAGATGGTCTGGACCATTCATAGTTAAAAGAGTTTTTCCATACGGAACAGTAGAATTGATAAATTCAAATGGAATTGAATTTAAAGTTAATGGTCACAGAGTTAAACACTACATAGACAGTCCGATGGAAGTCGATAACGAAGTTAATCACAATTTCGATACCACAGCTAACTAAGTGTGGGGAGAATCAAGTCTTTTAAGGATAATATGTATTTCTGTTAGAGTTAGATTGTCTGTTTTCGTGTAGTTCTCGAAAATGGAACCCGAATGGTCTTTCCCTAGCAGACCCTAAAGAACTAGTCTTCTCCCCCCATTCTGAATTTTTATTTTTTTTAGGTTTTTACAAAATGAAGACTGCCTGTGAACTAAACCATGGTCTAATGCTACACGCTTTGAACACTAAACGTAATAATGACACACTTCCGAGTGATCTAGTATCAGTAATCAGAGAAAGATTGGACGGAGTAAGAAAAGAATCCAGATGCGAAGATAATAAGTTACAATTTGGTAAAGGAAAATCAAAATTCGCAGCGAATAGGAGAGCACGACACCGTGAAAAATGTCACAAATGCGGAAAATGGTCACTTGGAGGTAAATGTTCAAATAATCAAACCTATTCAAACACCGAATTTGTTACTTTATCCAGAGACGGACCGTACATATGTTTAGAAGAAAAATCATTGAATGCTCGAGGTTACGCCTTTGTAGCTATGGAAAACCAATTAAACCGACTATCTTATGAATGGGATAGATCATATAACTAAGAAATCTATTTCACAGGTATGTCTGTACAGTTTTTATTTTTATTTTTATTTTTATTTTTATTTTTAACCTTTTGATAATAAACGCTAATTTGTTCGCTAAAAAGTATTAAATTGGTATTGAATAAAATTAGGTTTGGCGACCGAAATTATTGATATCATTCAAAAATTTATTACATCACTGCGAAATTTAACGTTTATTCTTAAGGTATAAATATCTTTAATCAAATCAACCCAAAATATTTCAAAAATTCGTCATGAGTTAAATTAGGTCATGGAACCGAAATTACTTTACCGAAAAGAGGGGCGTATATTTTTGATAATATTTGATTGATTAAAGTGGGATAAAAGCCAAAAAGATTTTTTATTTTATTTTTACCATGTTTTTAAAATTAATATATAAATTTTAAATTAATATTGTAAACTTTGTAAAATCAATATATTAAAAATTGTAAATATTTGAATTTTTAAATTAAGTTTGGTGTGAATTTTTAATTTTTAAAATATGAACTTTATTTTTATGAATTTTTAATTTAAGTTTGGTGTGAATTTAAAAACAAAAATTTACTTTATTTCGCTAAGTTAAAAATATGATTTTTAAAATTCGTCGTAAGTTGAAGACTAGGTCTTTGAACCGAAACTGCTTTACCCGAGGGAGGGACGAGAACTTTTATTATCATTATTTTTAATCTTATTGAATTAAAGTATGCCAAAAACATTAAAAAAAAAACCCCAAAAATCTAAGCTTTTAAAACAATCGCTTGAAAAAGACAAATTTTAAAATTTTGTCGAAGGACGGACTAGGACATCGATCCGAAACGACCTCGTCCTAAAACAAAGGGAAACAAAATTTTAAAATTAATTACTTAATTGTTTCATAAGTTAAGATTATATAAAAAAAAATAAAAAATACAAACCCCGTGACTCGTGGAGTTTGAAGGGTAAAAACCCCGCGACTAGCGAAGGGACCGAATTACAGAAAAAAAAATAAAGGAGCTGGAACAGCTCAGTCCACACAACACCCACAAAACATACTGCGAAAAACCCAAAAATATCACACAAAAATCGAATTTTTTCACCGTTAATCATCAAATCTTTTACTAAAATCATGTTGAGAAGGATGCTATCAAGGAATTACTCAAGAAAAACGGTAAATTTCTACACCAACAGCAAGGTAATGTAGGAGGGGGAAATGAAATGGCAGAAATGCAAAGGTTTATAGCTTCACAAGAGTATGAAAATGCTAGACATAGAGCATTTGAAGATTGGCAAGTTCATCAAAATCAAATTATAGCTTATTGCCAACATATAGGTAGAAACTATATTCCTACTCCATCACCCATATTCCCTCCCTGGTCTATAGAGATTCAACCACCGTATCCTACGTATAATCCAGCCGAAGCATTCTATAGCACCTATGGTTATGCATGGAACCCCTACTGGTATCAATATCATCCCTAGTCTACATAGATTTATTTATTTTGTAATTTGTAATGTTGATACGTTTAATACTTATGTTAATATTGTAATAGTTTTTTTTTTTTTTTACTAATTTTTATTTTCAGATTTTAATAATGTTTGAATGTGGGGTAATATACCAAACTTCAAAAATATGTATATATGTTTGCATTTTATCTTATGTACACAACAGGGTAAAACAACGTATTTTCAAAGACTGGCATTAAGTTCAGCAAAAGCAACTAATTTTGACGACAAGATGCAAAATATATGTGAAATAACAACAAGACGGAATGAACAAATGATATGCACCATTTATCATTCAGCAAGCAAACACAAATATGTTTGGAAACTTTGGTAAAATTTAATCATTTTCACACAAATCACCCTCAATAATTTAAATTGTTACTGATTTCTTGCAAATGAGGGCATTGCAAGATCTTAAGTGTGGGAAGGGGTTAAATTCTTTCGGATTTTAAAATTTTTTGATCTTAAACACTTGGTTACCATTAGAAATACTAGTAAAGTAGTAGTTGTATTAGAATCTAGTGCTCTCTGATAATAAAGAACAGCCCTAGTCTTATATACTGACTACCCAATTCTAGTAAAATTTTTCAAAATTTTCAATTAAATGAACTCAAAATCATGTTTATACATATTTATGAATGATAAAACTAGGTTTTAACACCGAAATTATTGTTACCTCGGAAAGGACATAAATTGAGAAACAAACCAAAATGTTAAAATTCATTTAAGAATGGAATGGAGGAGAACAAAAAAAGGAAAAATAAAAGCCAAGTGTGGGAAAATTCTCCAATTTATTCAAAACATATGTCACATATTTTTGTACAAATAATTGAAAATACTTTTGCTTTGGACTAAACTAAAAAGTTTTACCTGATTTACTGTAAGAAAGATGGATCTACACGATGAATCAATTACATCACTAAAAGGAAGTAAAGTCTTCCGAAAAAGACACGCGCTTCTTGATTTAGGTCATGAAGTTGTCGTCCAGACCAGCTGTAGGTTGACGAAAAATCTAGAAAAGTCATCACTAAAATCAGCAGGAAATCCACGGACCTCAGCATTAAACAGGGTCGCCAAGTGGTCAGATTTATCCTAACCATGAGAAGGATTTATCTCGTACAATGGGAAGGCACTGTGCAAATTAGATTGATAAGACTAATGAATCAGATCCCCAGAAAGGATAATCTCCTTAAAGATTAAAAATCAGCTTTTAAGACTGATATTACTCAATCCTTGAGATTGACCTTAAAGATTGAGAATTACTAACTCATGGAATTCAATGATATCTAAACTCGAGCTTGAACGAGAAAATATTTTGATCAAAATTATAAACCGATTTGTTTTCTAAAAACCCATTTTCAATGCGTTCATTACCATTGAACGTAAAATCCTAGGAAATCACCTGGAATTCATTAGGTCACCTGAACTAAATCGGGTGTCAACCGTAAGAACAGTGGTTGCATAGTGGTCAAAGACAGGACCTTGTGCCAAACCAACAAATTATAAGGGTGAGCTTTACTATTGCTCCTACCAAGGATAGTAATTGCGTCCGACACGTTATAGACCAAAATTAAAAGCATGTCAGGGGACATTTCCTTAACAGTTGCTTGTTCAACGCTTTCCTTTACAACCGGACGGTAGTTTATCGAAAGGTAATATACGGAGGAAGTACACTGGACGTGTTGCTTTCCGAATACAAGGTTAGCAAGTGGGTGACACAAAACCGCAAGTTTTGAGCTAAAATTTTCAAATCTGAAACCCACCAAACCCACAAAAATATTTTGCAAACACCGGTGAAGGGTTATTCCGGAAAACTTATCTAGGGTAAAAGCTAGATTGAATTTTCAAAGATCAAATGTTTTCATAAATATCCAATTTCCTTAATGGATCTAAATTTTTATATAGTCATGTGGGACTGTAAACCACAACGTTACTACCATTGTTTATACCGCCGTAAAGAAATTACTGATGTACAAAGTGTGAAGAATAAAGAAGTGATTCTAGTATTTCAAGACTATATTGCTTGAGGACAAGCAACGCTCAAGTGTGGGAATATTTGATAATGCTAAAAACGAACATATATTTCATAGCATTATTCCTCAAGAAAGATAAGCTTTTAGTTGCAATTGTTCTATTTACAAGTGATATTCGTTTAAATAATAAAAGGTGAAGACAAAAGACAGATTCGATGAATTGAAGACGCAAAGGTCCAAAAAGCTCAAAAGTACAAAGTACAATCAAAGAGGTTCCAAATATTGATGAGAAACGTCTCGAAATTACAAGAGTACAAGATTCAAAAACGCAAAGTACAAAATATAAAATTGTACGCAAGGACGTTCGAAAATCCGGAACCGGGACATGAGTCAACTCTCAACGCTCGACGCAATGGACTAAAAATTACGAGTCAACTATGCACATAAATATAATATAATATATAATTAATTCTTAAAATTAATATATATATTATAATATATTTATAAATCTTCGGCAAGAAAGAAGCCAAAGGAGGGTGAGCTGTATTTTCAAACTCCGAGTTTGAAGGAAAAAATTGCCGCGAGTCGCGGAGTACCCCTGAACTCAATTCCCTATAAAGCCAAACGAATTCTGATCATTTTTATCATCCATAATTCAATCTCTCTCTATATATGTATACGTAACTATATTTATATTAATATTTTAATTTTAATTTTAATTTTAATCCTAATAATAAGGGTATGTTAGCGAATGTTGTAAGGGTGTAAGTCGAAATTCTGTCCGTGTAATGCTACGCTATTTTTAATCATTGTAAGTGATGTTCAACCTTTTTAATTTAATGTCTCGTAGCTAAGTTATTATTATGCTTATTTAATCCGAAGTAATCATGATGTTGGGCTAATTACTAAAATTGGGTAATTGGGCTTTGTACCATAATTGGAGTTTGGATAAAAGAACGACACTTGTGGAAATTAGACTATGGGCTATTAATGGGTTTTAAATTAACTAAACAATACCTTGTTAATTTAATATACAAACTTATAATTCGACGTATTTATATATAACCACATACGCTTGACTGGGTACAGTGGGCGGGATATCTATAAATACCAATAATTATTCATTTTACCGGACACTGAACTGGATTAATAGTTAATAGACTTGTTGAAACAGGGGTGAATTACATTCAAGGGTAATTGGTGTAATTGTTAACAAAGTAGTAAAACCTTGGTTTACACGCAGTCGATAACCTAGTGTATTCATTAAACAAAGTATTAAAACCTTGTTACAATTCGAATCCCCAATTAGTTGGAATATTTGACTTCGGGAATAAGAATAATTTGACGAAGGCTTTCGCTCTTTATATTTATGACTGATGAACTATTATGGACAAATCCGTATGGACATATTAAATAATCCAGGACAAAGAATAATTAACCCATGGGCATAAAAATAAAATCAACACGTCAAACATCATGGTTACGGAAGTTTAAATAAGTATAATTCTTTTATTTCATATTTAATTTCCTTTATTTTATATTTAATTGCACTTCTAATTATCGCATTTTTATTGTTATTGTATTTAATTGCACTTTTAATTATCGTACTTTTTAATTATCGCAAGTTTATTTTATCACACTTTCATTTATCCCAATTTCATTATCGTTATTTACTTTACGCTTTAAATTAAGTCTTGTATTTATTTATTATTGGTTTTAACTGCGACTAAAGTTTTAAAATCGACAAACCGGTCATTAAACGGTAAAAATCCCCCTTTATAATAATAATATTACTTATATATATATTTGTATTTTTATAAAAGTAAACTAATATAGCGTTAAGCTTTGTTTAAAGATTTTCCCTGTGGAACGAACCGGACTTACTAAAAACTACACTACTGTACGATTAGGTACACTGCCTATAAGTATTGTAGCAAGGTTTAAGTATATCCATTCAATAAATAAATAAATATCTTGTGTAAAATTGTATCGTATTTAATAGTATTTCCTGCTAAAATTTAATAGTATTATATACCCCTTAGCTTTAAACATCAATTTTAAAAACAAAAATTTACTTTATTTAATTAAGTTTAAAAAAATGATTTCTAAAATTCGTCGTGAGTTAAACACTAGGTCATTGAACCGAAATTGCTTTACCCGAGGGCGGGACGACAAATTTTGTTATCATTATTTTTAATTTTATTGATTTAAAGTATGCTAAAAAAAAATATTAGATTTTATAAATTTTTGAAAGTGGGGTAATATACCAAACTTCAAAAATATGTATATATGTTTGTAGTTTATCTTATGTACAAAACAGGGTAAAACAACGCACTTTCAAAGACTGTCATTAAGTTCCGCAAAAGCTACTAATTTTGACGACAAGACGCAAAATATCAAATGTGAAATAACAATAATATGTTTGCAAACTCGGTAATTTTAATCATTTTTCTACACCAACACCCTCATGAATTTAAATTTTTACTGATTTCTTGCAAATGAGGGCATTGCAAGATCTCAAGTGTGGGGAAGGGTTATAAATTCTCTCGGGTTTACACTTGGTTTAATTGCCAAATTTTGTGAAAATTTGAAAAATTTTCAACTAAATAAATTCAAAATCATGTTTATACATATTTATGAACGATAAAACTAGGTGATACTACCGAAATTATTGTTATCTTGGAAAGGACATAAATTGTGAAACAGCCCAAAACGCTTGAATTCATTTAAAATGGAATAGAGGGGAATAAAAAGGCAAAGAAAGAAATAAATAAAAGTTGAGTGTGAAAAGAATTCACCAAGTTCTTTAAAACATATATAACATATCTGTACAAGCTTATTGCAGATACTTTTGTTTTGGACTAAACTAATCAGTTTTACCCGATTTACTGTAATATATTCGAAAAAAAGATGGATTCACACGATGAATCAATTCCATCATTAAAAGGAAGTAAAGTCTTCCGAAAAAGACACGCTCTTCTTGATTTAGGTCAGGAAGTTGTCGTCCAGACCAGCTGTAGGTTGAAGAAAAATCTAGAAAAGTCATATCTAAAATCAGCAGGAAATCCACGGACCTCAGCATCAAAAAGGGTCGCCATGTGGTCAGACTTATCCTAACCATGAGAGGATCTGTCTCGTAAAATGGGGAGGGTGCCGTGCAGATTAGCTTGATAAGACTAATGAATCAGACCCCCAGAAAGGATAATCTCCTTAAAGATTAAAAATCAGCTTTTAAGCCTGATATTACTCAATCCTTGAGATTGACCTTAAAGATTGAGAATTCAAACTCATGGAATTCGATGATATCTAAACTCGAGCTTGAACGAGAAAATATTTTGATCAAAATTAAAATTGATTTGTTTTCTAAAAACCCATTTTTAATGCGTTCATTACCATTGAACGTAAAATCCTAGGAATTCACCTGGAATTCATTAGGTCACCTGAATCAAATCGGGTGTCAACCGTAAGAACGGTGGTTGCATAGCATGGTCGGAGACAGGACCTTGTACCAGACCAGAAAAATTATAGGATGATCTTTACTATTGCTCCTACAAAGGATAGTAATAGCATCTGACACGTTTTAGACCATGAACAAATGCATGTCATTAGACATTACCTTAACAGTTTCTTGTTCATCGCTTTCCTTTACAACCGGACGGTAGTTTACCGAAAGGTAATATATGGGACAAGTAAACTGGACGTGTTGCTTTCCTAATACAAGGTTAGCAAGTGGGTTACACAAAACCGTAAAGTTTTGAGCTAAAATTTTAAAATTCAAAACCCACAAAACCCACAATTACATTTTGCAACACCGGTGAAGGGTTATTCCGGAAAACTTATCTAGGATAAAAACTAGATTGAATTTTCAAAAGATCAAATATTTTCATAAAGATCCAATTTCCTAACAGATCTAAATTTTTATAGTCATGTGAGACTGTAAACCACATCGTTACTATCATGGTTCATAACCGCCGTATTAAAATCACTGATGTACAAAGTGTGAAGAATAAAGAAGTGATTCAAGTATGTTTTTATTTCAAGACTATATTGCTTGAGGACAAGCAACGCTCAAGTGTGGAAATATTGATAATGCTAAAAACGAACACATATTTCATAGCATTATCCCTCAAAAAAGACAAGATTTTAGTTGCAATTGTTCTATTTACAAGTGATATTCGTTTAAATAATAAAAGGTGAAGACAAAAGACAGATTCGATGATTTGAAGACGTAAACGACCAAAAAGCTAAAAAGTACAAAGTACAATTCAAGTGGTTCAATTTATTGATGAGAAATGTCTCAAAATTACAAACGTACAAGCCGCAAAACGCAAAGTACAAGATATTAAATTATACGAAAAGGCGTTCAAAAATCCGGAACCGAGACATGAACCAACTTTCAACACTCGACGCAACGGAGCTGAAAGTACAAGTAAACTATGCACAAGAATATAATATAATATTTAAATAATTCATAATAAGAATAATACTAAATAATAAAAAGTTGTTAATTGAGCATAGTTAAGGGGTCATAAGTGAAAATTTCAAATCAACATTTGCCTATAAAACGAGACTACGGAGAATGAAGAAAGATACACCTTTTTCCAATCTTCTTTCTCTATATATGTAATTTATATATATAATTTTAATTATAATTTAACTTTAATAATAATTGAGTTATTGTAAGAAATGTTTTATGGGTTTTAAAGTCGGAACTCTGTCCGTGTAACGCTACGCGATTATTCACCACTGTAAGCTATGTTCTTCCTTTTTAAATTAATGTCTCGTAACTAAGTTATTATTATGCTTATTTAAGTCGAAGTAATCATGATGTTTGACTAAATATTAAGACGGGGTTATTGAACTTTGGACCATAATTAAGGTTTGGGCAAAAGACCGACACTTGTGGAAATTGGACTATTGACTATTAATAGATGGGGGGTATTGTCTAATTGAGTGACAACTCATTGGAGTCTGCCGAACCTATCTTTAAATTAATTAACCTAAAAATTAATAATGATTATGGTTGTCCTATTTAGTGACGTTCATATGGAATCTATTATAATCATTTAATTAATTATTCGGGTTGGGTAATTGATTATTCAAACTGATCAAGTGGGTAAATTAATATTCATATCTAATTAAAACAGGGGTGGATTACATACAGTGATAACTGATGTAATTGTTGACAGAAGTGATAACTGCGTCACAGTTTAAATCCTTAATTAGGGGGAATATTTGACTTCGGGTACAAGGGTAATTTGATGAGGACACTCGTACTTTATATTTATGACCGATGGCCGTTTCATACACACTCTCTAGAACACATCAGTAACGAATCTGGATTTTCTGACTTTATTTATTAATATTTATTATTAATACTTGCGCTTTAATGAATGTATTTTTATACATTTACTTGTTATCGTAATTGACTTTACATGTCCCGACTTGTCTTTGTAACACCCGCTTTTCACGAATAATATTTTCGAATATTATTTACACTCATGATTAATTATTATTAATCATTTTTAATTAACAAATGTTACTAGTTAATTACTTGGGCTTTATTTATTTAATTGTTGCATACTTACTTGGACTTGGGCTTTTATTAATGTACATGGACTTGGAAGCCCACCCTACTTTCTTAATGGACTAATTTGCCCATTTTTATGTAAGTATTTCATTAATGATAAACTTAGATTAATTAAGTTAATTTAGGAGACTTGTTACTTGTATACTTACACCTCTTTCCCATGCCATTTAACTTTAATACCATTTTGAGCTTACACCATTCTTCAACACTTGAAATATTGCTTTTGACCTTTCCCCTTTTGCCTTAAAAACCGTAGGTTTTGATGAACTTGGAGGGAGTTCTTTTTTTTTCAATTTTTGTTACATATACACTAGCATTCATCTCATTTTACACACACACTTATACTAATCTTTTCTCTCATATTTTTTCCTCTCAAACTTTGTAAGTAGCAACTTTATTTCTCTTTTCTTTTCTTCCATAAAACCGATTATACATCATCATCATTTACTTGTTCTTTGTTTGTTATTTACTTACTTGTTGTTTGTTGTTATTAAAGATCAAGTTATCTAGCTTGTATCTTCATGTAATCTTGGTTACTTCCATCTTTGTTTGATGAAGAACCAAGAACAAGAATTTAAACTTATTAGTTTATGGTTCTACACTTAAATGTTATAAGATTTAAAGTTCATAAAATTTATAATCATACTTGTGTTCATGTTTTGTAGACTTAAATTCTTAAGATCCAAGCTTGACTTGAATCTTCTTAAGTATAAAACAAACATGAACATAACACTTGTAACTTAAGTTTATTTCTTTCTTTTGTAATTACTTTAAAGTTGTGATGTTGTTAAATTTGGTCAAGTATTACTAGTTATGCTTGATCTCATATTTCTTGAAACTAAAGTTAACTTTATAAGTTCAAGAACATGGAAGTATAACTTTCTAGTTATAACTTCACACACTTATGTTGGATCGAAGTTTTTATAGCTTATGGTCTTCTAATTTTGTTGTAAATAAGAGCTTAAAAGCTTACATACATTTTACAAGTTGAAAATCTAAGTTTCATAACTTATGGTTTCATTAAAGTGAAGATCCAAGTTCTATAACTTAGGATCTAACTTAAGAACACTAGATCTAGACTTTCTAGTCTAGGATCTTTAAGATCTAGCTAAGATCTAAGTTCTACAACTTAAGATCTTGATTATTTAGTTTACTTTCAAGTTTTTAGCTTAATATTACTATTAGAACTCATGTATGTGTCGGATCTAAGATCTTGATGTAACTTTGGTTCATCAAACTACTTACAACCCTTAATTGAGTTTTGCTACATATCTTTGACTTACACTAGTGTTATTATGGTCAAAACTTGGTTAAGATGATGCAAACACATCAACGAGTTGTACACTTGAAGCTATACGCATCAAGGATGAGAACCGTGATGAGCATCAAGCACCAAGAACCCACCGGAACACCTTTACTTACCATTTCTGGAACTGATCAATAACCTGGGCTACTGGAAAAGTTTATTTCCAGCTATTTCGGTTCGAGTATATGATTTTCCATTTAGACCTCGTCTTAATCCGAGTTATGTTTTAGGATCTATGGCCCTCCGAAAGTCACTACACCCTTTTAACGTTGTGCTGAAATTTCTGACCTACTCGCACTTAAACTATCGCCACGGTCAAACAAAGACGAGTTTGGTTCTGGAAATTGGTCAGCCTCTAGGGTACTCATATACGGATCCATGGCCACTGGTCTCACCTCATTTCAGTTTGTATAGAGGTCGTGGCGACTGAATGAATTCAGCCTTTATTTCAAACTCTATTCTTGATTGAAACTTACTTTACACTTTTTGATTAATGATGAATGATGATGATACTTAAGACCTAATTTTTATACTTTTAAACCTTTGGGAACGATTTACTGACTTAGTAACTTTTGACTTAGGTTGAGGACCTTTCGGACCAACCACTTGCTTACTATTCCCGCGTATCGACTTTTACTACTTTCCACTGTGAGTTATAGCATCACTTTTTACTTTAACTATTTTGGAAACTGAGAATACATGCGCATTTTACGTTTTACATACTAGGCATGAGTACTTAAACTTTATATATGTGTGGGTTATACAACGGCATAAACTTTCCCCTTAGCTCGGTAACGTTTAGTCATTGGTCTTTGAACCGGTGAACGCGAATCTTAGATATGGATCCATAGGGTTTGACATCCCCACTCGGGCTAGTAGTGCTAGCATTTAATGGGTGTTTAATACTTCGTAAACTTACGCACTCGCCAAGTGTACTTTTAGGGGGTGTTATTTATGTTAACTTAGTTACCATGTGCCCACGGTTATACATATACTTTTCATACGGTTTTGAAATACTGAAATCTCGTGGCCTACCTTACATTACTGTTATACTTAAACTATAGCTCACCAACCTTTGTGTTGACGTTTTTAAGCATGTTTTTCTCAGGTGCTTAAGGTTTGATTGCTTCCGCTGTAGTTGCCTTGCTTTGTAGACTCCCGCTGCGCTCATTAGAGATGTCTTCGCATGAAACATTTAATTTGCATTCAAACTTTATTACTTTTGAACAATGAATTTGTAACGACCTATGGGTCACGTACTATTATTATCGCCTTCTGTTCGTATAGGCACATTATCGTATGTTAAACATTTGATGTTGGTTATGACGTCACCTTTTCTTATGAATGCAAACTTATTTTAAAACAGCATATAGTGTTTGACCTTGTAATGATCCTGTTGTTGATGATCCGTACACGTTAATTTTATACGGGGCGTCACATTATTGGTGTTCCAGTTGTATCATTAGAATGAAGATAAAGTGGATCATTTAAATCCAACTTGTTAATCTGTGTAGCAGAAGTACTATCACCCATTTTTAACACAAAAAATCAGACAAATAAAAATTAACAACAAGAAAAGCAACAAATATAACCAATTGACTAATTAATATGATCTGTGCTTGATCCGGTTTTCACAAGTTTCAAGGAACTTGGATCAAGAGTTGGGCACAATGATTAATCAATCAATCAATTGTAAACCTGGATAATCAACTACACATAGATAAAAGACAATTAAGCAGTTAAGAAAGCCAAATATTCTGAATAAATGCGAGACTCCCCTTTGAAGATCAAGAGATATCAGAGATAAGAAGAATCAATCAGCGGAAGACTTCAATTGTCAAGCAGAAAACCCTAACCCTAATTTTGAGAAAATTGGGGTTTCAATCACTATCACCACCCACAACACACAGGCCGTCAATTGAACCTAAGCAAACCACTCTTAACCTTCAAGAAGCCCCAAATAACTGCTACGAACACCAAAAATGAAGAAACCCTAAAACTTCAATCGATCTACAAACAAGAGCGTACCCGCTCTGATACCATGTAAACTAATGTAAAATAGATCATACTCATTCGCTAATTAACCAATATCTCATAATTACAACAACAAATATCAATCCAGAAATGATTCACAATCCAAAATACAACACAAATAATCAACTGTATTCACAAAGATTGAAAACAGGAACAAAACCTCACAATCAAAACCACAAGATGTGGATTGACACTAAAATCACTTAATGAAGAGGAAGAACACCAGATCTGGATTGTGAAACCCTAGAGAGAAAATGAAAAAACCAGGTGTGATGCCCCGTCCAAAAATCTATGTACGGATCATCAACAATAGGTCCATTACACGGTAATACTATATGATGTTTTAAAACAAAGTTTTCATTCATAAAAAGATAGCATTTTCGCAACGATAAATGTTTAACAAGAGTAACATGCTTCTACGAATAGAAAGCATTTATAAATAGTACGTGACACTAAGGTCATTACAAAACCATAGTTCAAATGTAACATAAGTAATGAATGCAAAGTAAAAAGTTCCAAGATTGAGACGTCTCTAAACAATGCAACGGAAGTCTAACACAGCATGTCTAATACAGCGGAAGTCTAACACGGCAAGTCTATAACAGCGGAAGTAATAAGCGTCTTAGTTACCTGAGAATAAAACATGCTAAAAAGTCAACACGAATGTTGGTGAGCTATAGTTTGATTGAAATCAATAACGTAAGGTAGACCACGAGATTTCGTATTCAAAACAGTAGGAAAGGTATATGCTTAACCGTGGGCACTTGGTAACTAACTTAACGTAAAACAATATATCACCCCCTAAAAGTACACTTGGCGAGTGCGTTAAAAACATACAACGTATTAAACATCCGTTAAATGCTAGCGCGACTAGCCCAAGTGGGGATGTCAAACCCTATGGATCCATATCTAAGATTCTCGTCTACCGGTTCATAAACCAATAGTTAAATGTTACCGAGCTAAGGGGAAAATTTGTGCCGTTATATCACCCACACATATATAAAGTTAAAGTACTCGTGTCTAGTATGTAAAACGTAAAAAGCGCATGTATTCTCAGTCCCAAAAATAGCTCTTTTGGAAATTACGGGCCATCTTGAGCCTTTCCTGGATTTGAACGATCTTCTTGTTTATTTCATGAATGAGTTCGGGTCCAGTGATTTTCTTATCACCTACCTCGGCCCAAAAAATAGAAGAACGACATTTACGGCCATATAAAGCTTCGAAAGGTGCGGCTTTAATACTCGCGTGATAGCTATTGTTGTAAGAGAATTAGGCTAGAGGAAAATGCTTCTCCTAAGCTTTTTCGAAGTCAATAACACAAGCACGTAACATGTCCTCCAAGGTTTGGATCATCCGCTCGCTTTGTCCGTCGGTTTGTGGGTGATATGCGGTACTCATGTCTAAACGTGTTCCCAAAGCTTCTTGCAAGGAACGCCAAAATTTAGAAGCGATATGGGCATCTCGGTCGGAAATAATCGATAAGGTTACACCGTGACGAGATACAATTTCCTTTATGTACAGTTGTGCAAGTTTGTCCATTGTATTGGTTTCTTCATAGCTAGAAAGTGGGCAGATTTGGTGAGACGGTCAATAATAACCCAGATGGTATCGTAACCGCCTATCGTTTTCGGTAGTTTCGTGATGAAGTCCATCGTTATCCTTTCCCACTTCCATTGCGGGATCTCGGGTTGTTGAAGTAACCCAGATGGCTTCTGATGTTCGGCTTTGACCTTGTAACAAGTTAAATACTTTCCAAAGTAAATAGCAACATCCTTTTTAAGGTTTGGCCACCAGTATTGTTCCTTGAGATCGTGGTACATCTTACCGGCTCCTGAATGAATCAAATACCTTGACTTATGGGCTTCGTCTAGAATAAGGCTTCGTAAATCCCCATAAATAGGCACCCAAATTCTTCCGGCGAAATATCGGAGTCCAGTTTCCTTAACCTCGAATCGATAGACGAGAATAATCAAGCGTTATTGAGAGATATTCTCCTCTTTAAGAGCCTGATCTTGGGCTACACAGATTTGGCTATTGAGATTTGTGTGGATGGTGATGTTCAAGGCATGGATACGAAGAGGTACCATTCTCTCCTTTCGGATCAAGGCATCAGCTACTACATTTGCCTTGCCAGGATGGTAACGAAGTTCACAATCGTAATCGTTCAATATTTCGATCCACTGTCGTTGTCTCATATTCAGTTGTTTTTGATCGAAAATGTATTGGAGGATTTTGTGGTCGTTGAAGATGGTACTTTTAGTTCCGTAAAGATAGTGTCTCCACAGTTTGAGTGCAAAGACAACGGCTCCAAGTTCGAGATCGTGAGTCGTGTAGTTTCTTTCATGAATCTTCAATTTTCGGGAGGCGTAAGCAATAACTTTCTTCCGTTGTATCAATACACACCCAAAACCATGTTTTAAGGCATCGCAATATACAACGAAGTCATCACTGCCTTTGGGAAGGGATAAGATAGGTGCAGTGGTTAACTTCTGCTTTAGAGTTTGGAATGCTGACTCTTGTTCGGCCGCCCAAACGAATTTCTTCCCTTTGTGAGTTAATGCAGTCGAAGGACGCACAATCAAAGAGAAACCTTCGATGAACCTATGATAATAACCGGCGAGGGATAAAAATTAACGGATATGGGTAGGAGTAGTGGGGGTTTCCCACTTGCTAATGGCTTCGATTTTTGCAGGATCGACTTTGATACCTTGATTGCTCACAACATGACCAAGAAATTGAACTTCCTTTAGCCAAAATTCACACTTAGAGAATTTGGCATAGAGTTGCTCTTGTCTCAAGAGTTTAAGCACGAGTCGAAGGTGAAGTTCGTGTTCTTCTTCGCTTTTCTCCTCAGCTTCCAATTTCTTCACATGTGCCAAAATAGCAAAACGCCCTTTTCTCATGACCTTTTGTGCCTTCATGCAACTAATAAGGTTCAGCTTTGGGCTACTTCTCTCTCACTAAACTATTAATGGCTCACCATTCTCGCAAGGTATATGAATAATCTTCTCTCCACATACAACTTCTTCTCTCACTCTTGATAGCCAGTCCATACCGACTATCACGTCAAAGCTTCCCAACTTAATGGGTAAGTTTCTCTCAAATCAATCTTAAAATCCACACAGCTAAGTTTATTATACCTCCGCGACAAATTTGATCAGCTTTCTCAAATTTTCCATTAGCTACCTCAACATGATAATTCTCGTTCAACGGAACTAATGACCAATCTAACTTAGAGCAAAAATGTCTACACATATAACTCCTATCGGCACCAGTATCAAAAACAGTAAATGTACATGTAACCAAGTCAGGATCCTCGCGGGCATCTCTGGAGTTCAAGTTGAAAACTCTTCCACGTGCAGGCCCGCCATCCTTTTTCTTGTTAGGACACTCAAACTTTAAATGACCCTACTGGCCGCATTCAAAGTACTTCCTTGGCGCATTGGGGTTCGCCTTCACAGCTAAAGTGTTGATCTTACAATCCTTGCCGATGTGTCCCATCCTCTTACACTTCTCACACACCACATTGCAGTACCCAGTATGATGCTTATAGCATCTCTTGCAATGAGGTTGGCTACCTTTGTAGTTAGGATTAGGGCTTCTCCCCTCACTGTTTCCCCTAAAGTGCTCATGCCTCTTGGCTGGATTCTGATCAAAACCTTTACCCTTGTTTCCATCCCATTTGCGCTTCCCATCACTTGCTCTAGACTCTGATTTCACCTTCTCTGGCTCTTGGCGGATAACTTGATCCATCAAGGTGTGCGCCAAGCGCATAGCTTCCTGGACAGTCCCTGGTTTGGAAGAAGTGACATTCCCCTGAATGTCCTTGGGGAGTCTCCACAGATACTGCTCTAACCATTTATACTCAGAAGTAACCATTGTGGGGCACATTAAAGCTAACTCCAAGAATCTCTGATCATAGCCATCAAGGTCAGTTCCTGAGACCTTCAATCCCCAAAACTTCGTTTCCATCTTCATAATTTCAGTTCGGGGGTCTTAAAATCCTCCCAGGGTGTTGCATACGCTTCATCAATTCCCCGAGCCTGGGCAAACATGTTCCACCATGTCAAAGCACTATCCGTAAAAGTGCAGGAGGCGTACTTAGTCCTGTTCATGTCAGAACAGTTGCTAACTCGAAACACTGATTCTAGCTTTTCAAACCATCTTGTTAGCCCAACTGGACCTTCCGTTCCACTGAAGGTCTGCGGCTTGCAACTCATGAACTCTTTGTAAGTGCACCCGTTCTGAACAATTCGGTTAGCCATTGGAGCTTGCGCGGGGTTGGCATTCGCCAAAGCTGCGGCTACTCGAGCAACCACCATTTCCTCGATTTGTGCTGCATTGGGTATTTCTCTTCGACCTCTTCCGTTTGCCATTGATCTTCCAACCATAAATTTTGACTCAAGTCAAAATCTGTTACCCAATAATTAATAATACTATAGTAATATAGTAATCAATTATTCAACCATCACAATACATGTTAACTAAGCATGACAAACTAGTACAGATATCATAAAACCAACATGCAATAACATAAAGAAAATGTCGCACAATAATCAAACAACAATAAGTTCCATTCATAATAAGAAAGAGTTGCATACAACTTCTTAAGTTTCCATACAGTACGAGAATGGAAACATGAAACTACTAATGAAAATACATAATGGAACCTAATACATGAATCCTATGGTGATGGTGGATAGATGGCGTCCATCATGTGGGACACCTGGTCCTCGAGCTCAGTCACCCGGGCACGTAGGGCACGAACTTCCCTCATCAGCTCCTCGATGGTGGGAGGTGCCGGTGGGAGAGGTGGTACAGGTGCTGCAGATGGTGCAAGTGGTGTAGATGGTCCAGGTGGTGCAGATGTAGCACTAGAAGTAGATGGCACAGTACGGACGACCTTACGCACAAATGGATCAGCAGGTATCGGCACGACACGCTTATGAGCGATAATTCTAACCAACTGTCCCTGTGCATTCACGAACGGCTTGCCGCCATTAACCCCTAGAATAACGGTACCACCGTAGTGGTACCGCTTATTCGGCGGGGTAGAAGGTGGAGGTACAGGCTCCTCCTCGGAGTCCTCCTCAGAATCCTCCTTGGGATCCTCCTCGGGATCCTCCTCGCTGGTCTCGTCCGGTGATGAACTGTCTGAATCGTTTGAGGGTGGTGCAGGTGCATCATGTGAGGGAGAATGTGTCTGGCCGGTGGTCATGATCCGATGTCTGCCAGGTGGAACTGGCACAACCCTCCCATCGGCGGTGCATCTGACCCAATGTCCACGATCGTTAAGAAATGGACGGCCCCCGTTTATCCAGGGTTCACGGTACCATCAGAATGATATTATGGCCCTGGGAGACTAGGGCTGGGTGGAGCTTGGATCTCCTCGGGAACCTCGTCACTGTCAGAGATGACCATCAGGTCAGGCTAGTGACTACTATCCCCAGAAGACGAGTCGTCAGGGTCGTCGGAGGGTAGTGGTGATGGAATAGGTGAGTCAGCAACAACAGTCAGCGAAGTACAGACGAGTCCGAATCACTCTCCAAGTCACTGATCAAAGGCGGTATGTCCGACATCTGAACAAGGAAAAATAACTTTTTCCATGTCAGTAAGACATATAGCAAGCACGTAATCAGGCATAGTAACTACAACAGCCTAGATCATCTACAGCAGTACATAGCATGGCAATAATAACAGTATCATACAGAAGTATCATGCAATCAAAAGCAGATAGTAGCATGCAGTAGTGAGAATAAATAGTAGCATATGGTAAAATCATATAGCAGTAAAAGTAAGCAGTAGCATGCAGCAATTTCCGCAGAAACAAGTAAACAAGAAAGTTGTAGATTAGTCCTATTAGTGAATCATATTCGACTCGGTCAAGACACACTAATGCAACCTAATTCCCTACAACTAATGCTCTGATACCAAATGTGATGCCCCGTCCAAAAATCTATGTACGGATCATCAACAACAGGTCCATTACACGGTAATACTATATGTTGTTTTAAAACAAAGTTCACATTCATAAAAAGATAGCGTTTTCCCAATGACAAATGTTTAATAAGAGTAACATCCTTCTACGAATAGAAAGCATTTAAAAATACTACGTGACACTAAGGTCATTACAAAACCATAGTTCAAATGTAACATAAGTAATGAATGCAAAGTAAAAAGTTCCATGATTGAGACGTCTATAAACAATGCAGCGGAAGTCTAACACAGCATGTCTAATACAGCGGAAGTCTAACACAGTAAGTCTATAACAGCGGAAGCAATAAGCCTCTTAGTTACCTAAGAATAAAACATGCTAAAAAGTCAACACGAATGTTGGTGAGCTATAGTTTAATTGTAATCAATAACGTAAGGTAGACCACGAGATTTCGTATTCAAAACAGTATGAAAAGTATATGCTTAACCGTGGGCACTTGGTAACTAACTTAACGGTAAACAATATATCACCCCCTAAAAGTACACTTGGCGAGTGCGTTAAAAATGGACGAAGTATTAAACACCTGTTCAATGCTAGCGCGACTAGCCTGAGTGGGGATGTCAAACCCTATGGATCCATATCTAAGATTCGTGTCTACCGATTCATAAATCAATAGTTAAATGTTACCGAGCTAAGGGGAAAATTTTTGCCGTTATATCACCCACACATATATAAAGTTAAAGTACTCGTGTCTAGTATGTAAACAGAAAAAGCGCATGTATTCTCAGTCCCAAAAATAGTTAACGTAAAAAGGGAGCTATAACTCACAGTGAATATGTGGTAAAGTCGATGTGAAAAATGTAAGCAAGTAGTAAGTTGGTCCAAAGGTCCTCAACCTAAGTCAAAGGTTACTAAGTCAGTAACTCGTCCCAAAAAGTTTAAAAGTAAATAGGTTAAGTTTTAAGTATCATCATTATCATCATACGTAAAAGGTAAAGCAAGTTTTAAAAAGAATAGAGATCGAAACGAATAGCTAAATTCGTACAGCCCTTACGACCTCTATACAAACTGAAATGACGCGCGGTCAGTGGCCAAGGCTCCATTTGTGACTCCTCTTACCGCTGTCCAAAATTCATATCCTAACTCGATGTCATTTGACCGTGGCGATGGTCATAGCGCGAGTAGGTCAGAAGCTCCAGGAGTCAGATCAGACCCTGAAAAACAGAAACAAGTACTCCAGTGGGTCTCTTGGTGTTTGATGCTCATCACGGTTCTCATCCTTGATGCGTATAAGCCTCAAGTGTACAACTCTTTGATGTTTTAGCATCACCTTGACCAAGTTTCAACCATCAACACACAATGTCAAGACTAAGAAGAAATACAACTCACTTAAGAGTTTTAGAAGGATGATGAACCAAGGTTACATCATGTTCTTAGTTTCAACACAAATACAAGTTCTATTCAAAAATTTAAAGCTACAAACATTGATTCAAATCAAAAAAGCAAGACCTTAAGTTACATAACTTAGATCAAACAAAATAATGAAACCCTAAGCTAGAAAGTTTGGATCCCTTAACAATACTTATGAGACTTCAAGCTAGAAAGCTTGTATCTTTGTTTCATGAAAAGCACAAGTTACAAAATTGGAACAAACAAATCAAAGAAGATCATAAGTTAATACTTGATCTTTTATCTAACTTTTATAGAAACCTCAAGCTAGAAAGCTTGGATCTCTAATGTTCTTGAAGATCTTTAAAGCAAAAAGTTCGATCTTCAAGTTTCATGAAGATCATAAACACAAGTTTTGATCTTCTAACAAAAATAAAGAGATCTTAAGCTACAAAACTTAGATCCAACAAAGAAATGAAGATTCAAAGCTAGAAAGCTTGAATCTTTTATGTTCTTGAAGATTTTCCAACAAGGTTTGAATCTTCAAGATATAACAAGATCAAAAAGCTAAAAAGCTTGACCTCTTGATGATGATGATTTCGTGACTAAGAAAAGAAAAAGGAAGAAAGAAATTCATGAAAAACTTACAAGTTCTTAAGCTTTTAGTGTGAGAAAGACTAGAGAGAAAATTGGAGAGAAAGTGTGTGTGTGTTTTGAGAATGAAATGAAGTGTGAAATGAGGATGAGGTTTGAATTTATAGTGGTGGTGGTGGGTGTCCCCAAAACCGACGATCATGGTGGGTGTGGGTGGGGGACCATTTTGCTTTTGCATGGGTGGTGGTACAAAAGTGGTGCTCGTATGTTGGGCTCCCATGCAACATGGTGTAGGAATTGGTACAAAAATATGCTAGTATGTTGGCTTAAATCTTAATGGGTTTTGTCCTACATATTAATGGGTCATAAGTCCATTAAAATGGGCTAACTTAATAGTCCATTAGCTAGAGTATGGTGGGCCTAAGTCCATTAAGGTAAAAAGTCCATTAAGACTAACTAGTGTACATTAGTAAAACACTAAGCGTAATTAAGCAACCAATAAGCCAAGTAATTGTCATTAGAAAATAACAACAAGTTTTAAGTAGTCATAATGCTCCAATTATGACAGAAGTTTAACGTGTACAATGTACATAGCTCGTTTTAAACGACAAGTGACGCTAACGGTCATAAAAGCATTCGAAGATCAAGTTAAGTGATTAAGCACTTAATAACCCGTTGTAAGGTATTAACGAAAGTAATTAACATGAATAATAATCCCAGAATATAATATAGCTCAGTACGCACAAATACGCAGTTTCGTGAAACTAAAAAGTATAAATATAAGTCGAAAGAGTTGGGTCGTTACACCAGGAGAAGAAATACACACTCAAAATATCTCATCTACCACCTAACAAGGAATTAAATGGCTTTTATAGTAGAACTTGCACCAGGCTTTAAGACAAACAAGCTATTCATCATTTGGGCTTCTTTATCTGATTAATAAACCCAATACTCCTTACAAATTATAAATGCAATCCATTTATGATCATAAATTAAACAAGTTAGCAATGTAGCAGCATTATTGACTTCTAAGCTCTCAATCTTGAATCAACAAAAGATCAACCAAACACTTGATGCTACTACTCTTCCAGAATCAATCAACAAGAGCTATAAACCCTCCAATTATTCTAGAAAACACCACGAATTAGTAATGATAAATAAATGAAGTTTCAAAATAAGTTTGATTTATATTAATTTGAACAAAAAGAAAATATTTATCAAAGCAAAGTACGAATAAGTATAAATCTCTATTACCAAAGATGACAATATATCAAAGTATAGTACAAACACAAATTTCATAAAATAATGCACTAAGAGTCAAAACAAATATGTAACAAAGTCTCGAAATGAAATCATAGGGTAGCTACTCCGCTACTCATTCATATCGGTGACGTTTCGTATGACACTACGATAAAAGTCCACCGTCAAAACAAACAAAATGCTAGGATCGATTCATACGCCTCATATCAAAATCAAATAACAAAGAGCTCGTACAACCACCGGGTATTCAAAAGGAGACGCCGTATATATTATAAAATACACCGCTACGGTCGATGCCACATTATCGGTGTCACAATAATGCGCTTATGGGACCTCCATAAATAGGTTACTCTTAATCATATTTTAAGAAACCGTTTTAACCGACATAGGATTACAATTCAAAATATTTTTACAAATGATTAACGGACTTTAAAGAATTAATAAAATGAACTTAAATTTTACGCTTACACAATACTTAAAATGTTATATAAAATAATATGTCGTTTTATTTTAAATTCACATGTCGACCCAACCATTTGGTCTAACTTTTGTCACGAGTCACGTAACATAATATTTGCGCTCTTTACGAATTAGCAAATTAAACGCGACATACGGGACATACTGGACATGTAAAGTCACATGGAATGAGGGATACTCGATACGAATCACCGTACCACTCGCTACCATTGACGGATTATAAGAGGGGGTAGGGGTGGGCCCTGGTCCCCCAAAAATCTTGGTTATAATAATAATATCAGTTATAGGTAACATTGTTATCATTTTGGTTGGATGGATACGAAAGAAAGTTTAAGGCATTTTGAATTAAATTGGTAGAGGTTCAAGACCATTCTACTCTTTTTATTTGCTTATTACAATTTACAACAGCTAATATGGAATACTTATTATGATTATACTATAATAAAAATAATAATAATAATGGTTAATTAATTATAATAGTACTTTTTTATTTGCTTCTTACAAAAGCTAATATAGAGTACTAATTATGATTAAAATACAATAAAAAAGTAATAGTCAATTTATTAAAGCACGAGGTGCATGTGGTCCTCTTCAGTGTTCGTTTTCAGTGTTCATTTTGAACACTGAGATTGACTGACTGTATGTTGGGTGAGAGTATCCACAGTGTCCATTTTCAGTGTCCAATTTTTTTTAAATTAAAAAATTAAAATCAAACAAAATAAAATTAAAAAAATAAAACACACTAAGATTATTATTAAAATAGTACGATTACACATAGATAAAACGGATACGATACGATTACAATTAAATAAAAAAGTCCTAATAAATCGAATCCTGACTTATGTAACCTGATTCAAGGCTACTCGAATCAGAGTACTCCGGATTAACCGGAGAAACGCCCATGTTTACAAGATACAACTCAATTTGACACGATCGTGTCCGGGCTCTCTCTTTTTGCGCATCCCATTGCTCATCCGTAAACATAAACTTCAACTCTTGTGCTTCTTCGGAAAAAAACCACAATTTGCGTAAACACATACGGTGTTTCTTTTTGAAGAAACTTGGTCAACTTTGTGCAATCTTCAACCTCGGAAAGTTCGACATCTTCAAACGATTTTTTTCACTGTCAACGTACGACTTCCAGCCGTACTCTGCTCGGCACCCATAATGTACATCGAGAGAAACTTTAGTGGAAGACATGATTATTGTAGTTTGAGAATGTGAAGTTGGAGAAGATTAATGAATTGTTTAAAGGTATAGTGTGAAAAAAGTAAAGAATAATGTGAGGTTTTTATAGGGAAAAAAATGAAACGTTCATATTTCAACCGGATATATCGATTCCCAATGTCAAATGGTCCAATTCTTGCAACGTCCATGGTCTGAAGCTGATAATCAACATCAGGATTCGACCCGGTGTTGGCGACACGGTATCGGCGACGGTGACCTCACCATCGATTTTGGCTGGACGGCGAGCAAAGGGACAGGGTGAAGCAACCCGTCTAAATCCATAAGGATGAATACGATAACATACGATTACATCGCGAGGTACTGACCTCTATATGATACATTTTTACAAACATTGTATTCGTTTTTAAAAGACAAACTTTCATTTCATCGAAAGTTGACAGGTATGCATACCAATTCCTAATATCCAAACTATAAATGACCTAATCTGTCATTTACTTAATAATAATCTCTATTGAACTTCAACGACTCGAATGCAACGTCTTTTGAAATATGTCATGAATGACTCCAAGTAATATCTTTAAAATGAGCAAATGCACAGCGGAAGATTTCTTTCAAACCTGAGAATAAACATGCTTTCAAGTGTCAACCAAAAGGTTGGTGAGTTCATTAGTTTATCATAATCGATTATTTCCATAATTTTAATAGACCACAAGATTTCATTTTTGTTTCAAGTTGCAGGTCTATTCACTGCTATAAAAATTCATTCATATGGATTGAACACCTGGTAACCGACATTAACAAGATGCATATAGAATATCCCCATCATTCCGGGACATCCATCGGACATGATAAAATTTCGAAGTACTAAAGCATCCGCAACCATGGATGGGGTTTGTTAGGCCCAATAGATCTATCTTTAGGATTCGCGTCAATTAGGGTGTCTGTTCCCTAATTCTTAGGCTACCAAGTTTAAAGGGGCATATTTGGCTTCGATCCATTCAACCATATAATGTAGTTTCAATTACTTGTGTCTATTTCGTAAAACATTTATAAAACAGCGCATGTATTCTCAGTCCCAAAAATATATATAGCAAAAGCATTTAAAAAGGGAGTAATGAAACTCACCATACTGTATTTCGTAGTAAAAATACATATAACATCATTGAACAAGTGTAAGGTTGGCCTCGGATTCACGAACCTATATTAAGTATATATATATTTATATGTTGGTTATTATCTGTCTAACAATTTAGGTCAGGTCATAGTGTATCACAATCCTAATGCTTGAGATTATCATGCAAACGTTAGCAAAAGTCATATAATCCAAAGATGATTTTTAGAATCTATACATGTATAATATATAACTTAAATATAGTCATTTTATATATTTAAATATATTTATCAGATTTTATTAGAGTAAATAATACAAGTCCTTTATTAATAATGAGAGTTCATATTAAAATTTCAAATATGATAGAAATATATTTTTATATATCTTAAGTAATAAAATTTATAAAGTTCACTTAATATTATAAAATATAGTGGCATGTATTATTAATGTAATTATATTACGTATGATAAAAATATCTTTGTATCTCACATTCATTTGATAAAATAATATTGATAATAATAATAAGTAAAGTTGTATTTATAATAATAATATTAATTATACAATAACAATAATAACAATATTTATATTTCCTAATGATAATAATAATAATAATCTTTTGTAATAATACAAATGTTATAATGATAATAAAATTTCTAATAAAAAATATTATATTCATGTTAACGATAATAACAATAATTAACAATGTTTTATATGAGACTGATAATTCTATTCGAAATGATAATTTTTAATAATAATAATATTAAAATGATAATAATAATGATATTTTATAACAGTAATGATATTTTATCAAAATGATAATTTTAATGATAGTTTTAATATAAATGATGCTTTTAATAATAATAATAATATTGATAAAAATACAATTTGATAGTTTTCATAAAAATGTTAATTATTTTAATAATAATAATAATAATAATAATAATAATAATAATAATAATAATAATAATAATAATAATAATAATAATAATAATAATAATATTGATTATTAAATAATAATAATAACAATGATAATAACGATGATAACGATAACGATAATAACGATAACGATAACGATTAACGATAACGATAACGATAACGATAACGATAACGATAATCATTTTAACAATAATACTTTAGAATTATAGATAATTCAATTGATGATATCTTTTAATCCGTTCATCAAAACCATACGATATCTAAATGAAAATTTTATAGTTTTTCGCCAGCTTTCCAACGACATGCATATCATATGCCTTATCTCAATCGCATATGTAATTAATTCATGATCTATCATAAAGTATTTAACGTAAATAATATGCATACAAACATGTATAATCCTAAATACTCGAGCACTAGTCAGGGATACACTAATAATATATAAAAGTTAAGTTATGAGTGCTCACGTATCAATATTGAGATTCAATATTGCAGGAAAGAACGTAGACGCAACGGAGACGATAAACACTAGGTTGGCTCACGAGCAAAACCTCCGAACCATACCCATAACCTTCATAGCTATAACCCATAATTTCCTTCGCTCTATCCCGCTCATAAAACCTGTTTTGAAAACACGCGAGCAGAACCTCGTCGTAGTATTTTATGTATAAATAATAATAATGCTCCTAACCATAAGATTAATAATAATAAGATTATTAATAATATTAATCTTAATAATAATAATTATTATATATATTTATATAAAGAGAGATTGGAATGAGAGAAAGGAAATAGATAAATGAATTCAGCTCGAACCAAAATCGCGTTTTAAAGCATGTTGAGCTCACCTACCCTTCCATGCAATAGCATGGAGTTGAGCTTGTATTGCCATGCGATCGCATGGCAATCTTTTCCAGCTCATATTCGAGAAATCAAGGCTATATATATATATATATATATATATATATATATATATATATATATATATATATATATATATATATATATATATATATATATATATATATATATATATATATATATATATATATATATATTTAATCTAGGGAATTATTTATATAATATATTATATTTACGAGCATGGTAAAAATGTAATTTTTGTTCCAATGACTCGTACGTTGTCACTCAACTAATGTCTCAGTTTCGGTTTCTTGAATGGCTTTTCGTATACTTAGAAAACTATCGTTTTACATTTTGTGATGCGTACCATTAACAAGAATATAGACTTAACTATCGATAAACTATATAACTTGAAGTATAATCTATACATTTGAATGTTGTGGTCATTTACTTCTATAAATCAATGTTTCGTTGTTTGTCAAAATGTATGTTTTAAATCAAGTGTTTTATGACTATTATATCAATCACTTTATATAAAAATATATATATATTTATATATTTATATTTTCATTAAAAATATAAATTTTGTACGTATTGTATGTATTTGAAATATTTATTTAATAATATAATATTTAGTTTTTCAAAACTAATTATAATTTAAAGTTTGTTTTAAAATCATTTGGAAAAAAAAAATATTATAACACATAACGTTTTCATTATAAAACCTAAATAGATACCATTCATCTATGTACTAACGTTTATTTTAATTTCCTTAAACTTTCTAAATAATCTATTTTAATATCGATCGAATCAAATAAACAAGTGTTACTATCGTTTACTTAACTAATTTGAAATCATATATATTTAATATACATAAACATATTTTAAATACACGTTGCAAGTTATATATATCTAATAATCAATATACCAACTTACGTTATCTAAAAAAAGACATTTTAATAAACAAGTTTTATTATATCGGAAAACGTTTTTGCACGTTTGAAAATAGATCAATCAAATATTATGGAATTCAATTCTCCACTAACTTTTGTCTAACTTTCAATAAGTGACACTTTGTTCTCACTTGTAAATCACTTTACCAATTATTCCGAGTACCGTTAAAAAGTAAGGGTTTCCTAATTCAAAGTGGACCTCATAACAGAGACTCGTAATCATAATTCAATGTATCTGATAATTCAATCATATGATATTATCTTTTAATTCCGTCAATAACTATATTGAACAAATATCGAAACAAACACGTTTATGTAAAGTATTATGCATCTAATACTTTGTTAAGGTTTTCACTTAATAAGTATATATTATATACACATATCTATATACACATAAACTAAAATGTCCCGTTCATATTGATTATAAACGTTCCATATTAATTGATTTTGTTGCGAGATTTTGACCTCTATATGAGACGTTTTTCAAAGACTGCATTCATTTTTAAAATAACCATAACCTTTATTTTATCTATAAAAGTTTAAAAAGCATTACGTAGATTATCAAATAATGATAATCTAAAATATACCGTTTACACACGACCATTACATAATGGTTTACAATAAGAATATATTACATCAAAAATAAGTTTCTTGAATGCAGTTTTTACATAATATCATACAAGCATGGACTCCAATCTTGTCCTTATTTTAGTATGCAATAGCGGAAGCTCTTAATAATCACCTAAGAATAAACATGCTTTAAACGTCAACAAAAATGTTGGTGAGTTATAGGTTTAACCTATATATTTATCAATCGAAATAATAGACCACAAGATTTCATATTTCAATACATCCCATACATAGAGATAAAAATCATTCATACGGTGAACACCTGGTAACCGACATTAACAAGATGCATATAGAATATCCCCATCATTCCGGGACACCCATCGGACATGATAATTTCGAAGTACTAAAGCATTCCAAATTCCATAAGGGGGCTTGTTGGGCCTGATAGATCTATCTTTAGGATTCGCGTCAATTTGGGGGTCTGTTCCCAAATTCTTAGGCTACCAAGCTAAAAAGGGGCATATTCGGCTTCGATCATTCACCCATATAAAGTAGTTTCATTTACTTGTGTCTATTTCGTAAAACATTTATAAATTTGCATGTATTCTCATCCCAAAATATTAGATTTTAAAAGTGGGACTATAACTCACTTTCACAGATTTTTACATCGTCAGGAAGTAAGACTTGGCCACTGGTCGATTCACGAACCTATAACAAATATGTACATATATATCAAAGTATGTTCAAAATATATTTACAATATTTTTAATACGTTTTAATGTTTTAAGTTTATTAAGTCAGCTGTCCTCGTTAGTAACCTACAACTAGTTGTCCATAGTTAGATGTACAGAAAATAAATTGATATATATTATCTTGACCCAATCCTCGACCCAGTTTGTACACGTCTCAGGCTAGATCACAACTCAAAGTATATATATTTTTGGAATCAACCTCAACCCTGTATAGCTAACTCCAACATTACTGCATATAGAGTGTCTATGGTTGTTCCAAATAATATATATATATATATATATATATATATATATATATATATATATATATATATATATATATATATATATATATATATATATGGGTCGATATGATATGTCAAAACATTTGCATACGTGTCTATTGTATCCCAAGATTACATAATATATTAGAATATATGTATTATACAATACAAGTTAGCTAGGATATGATTTGTATAGAATTGTTACAATATTTCTCGTCGCTACAACAATCAAAAAATATCCAATCTTGTTTTACCCATAACTTCTTCGTTTTAAATCCGTTTTGAGTGAATAAAATTGCTATGGTTTCATATTGAACTCTATTTTATGAATCTAAACAGAAAAAGTATACGTTTATAGTTGGAAATATAAGTTAAAAGTCATTTTTGTAAGAGGTAGTCATTTCAGTCGAAAGAACGACGTCTTGATGACCATTTTGAAAAACATACTTCCACTTTGAGTTTAACCATGATTTTTGGATATAGTTTCATGTTCATAAGAAAAATAATTTCACAAACGAACAACATTTAAATTAAATTTTATCATAGTTTTTAATTAACTAACCCAAAACAGCCCGCGGTGTTACTACGACGGCGTATATCCGGTTTTACGGTGTTTTTGTGTTTTCCGGTTTTAAATCATTAAGTTAGCATATCATATAGATATAGAACATGTGTTTAGTTGATTTTAAAAGTCAAGTTAGAAGGATTAACTTTTGTTTGCGATCAAGTTTAGAATTAACTAAACTATGTTCTAGTGATTTCAAGTTTAAACCTTCGAATAAGGTAGTTTTATATATATGAATCGAATGATGTTATGAACATCATTACTACCTCAGGTTTTGTGAATAAACCAACTGGAAATAAGAAAAGTAGATCTAGCTTCAAAGGATCCTTGGATGGCTTGAAAGTTCTTGAAGCAAAATCATGACACGAAAACTAGTTCAAGTAAGATTTCCACTCGAAATAAGATTGTTAAAGTTATAGAAATTGAAACAAAGTTTGAATATGAGTATTACCTTATATTAGAAAGATATCTTACTGTAAATAAGAAATATTTCTTGAGGTTGGATGATCACTTTACAAGATTGGAAGTAAGGTAGCAAACTTGGAAGTATTCTTGATTTTATGAAACTAGAACTTATAGAATTTATGAAGAACACTTAGAACTTGAAGATAGAACTTGAGAGAGATCAATTAGATGAAGAAAATTGAAGAATGAAAGTGTTTGTAGGTGTTTTTGGTCGTTGGTATATGGATTAGATATAAATGATGTGTAATTTTATTTACATGTAAATAAGTCATGAATGATTACTAATATTTTTGTAATTTTATGAGATATTTCATGCTAGTTGCCAAATGATGGTTCCCACATGTGTTAGGTGACTCACATGGGCTGCTAAGAGCTAATAATTGGAGTGTATATACCAATAGTACATACATCTAAAAGCTGTGTATTGTACGAGTAAGAATACGGGTGCATACGAGTAGAATTGTTGATGAAACTGAACGAGGATATAATTGTAAGCATTTTTGTTAAGTAGAAGTATTTTGATAATTATCTTAAAGTCTTTCAAAAGTGTATGAATACATATTAAAACACTACATGTATATGCATTTTAACTGAGTCGTTAAGTCATCGTTAGTCGTTACATGTAAGTGTTGTTTTGAAACCTTTAGGTTAACGATCTTGTTAAATGTTGTTAACCCATTGTTTATTATATCTAAAGAGATGTTAAATTATTACATTATCATTATATTATGATATATTAATATATCTTAGTATGATATATATACAGTTAAATGTTGTTACAACGATAATCGTTACATATATGTCTCGTTTCGAAATCATTAAGTTAGTAGTCTTGTTTTTTTACATATGTAGTTCATTGGTAATATACTTAATAATATTTTTACTTATCATAATATCATATTAACTATATATATATCCATATATATGACATCATATAGTTTTTACAAGTTTTAACGTTCGTGAATCACCGGTCAACTTGAGTGGTCAATTGTCTATATGAAACCTATTTCAATTAATCAAGTCTTAACAAGTTTGATTGCTTAACATGTTAGAAACACTTAATCATGTAAATAACAATTTGATTTAATATATATAAACATGGAAAAGTTCGGGTCACTACAGTACCTAGCTGTTAAATAAATTTCGTCCCGAAATTTTAAGCAGTTGGAGGTGTTGACGTATCTTCTGGATATAAGTGCGGGTATTTCTTCTTCATCTGATCTTCTTGTTCCCAGGTTAACTCGGGTCCTCTACGAGCATTCCATCAAACTTTAACAATTGGTATCTTGTTTTGCTTAACTCTTTTAACCTCACGATCCATTATTTCGACGGGTTCTTCGACGAATTGAAGTTTTTCGTTGATTTGGATTTCGTCTAAAGGAATAGTGATATCTTCTTTAGCAAAACATTTCTTCAAATTTGAGACGTGGAAAGTGTTATGTACAGCCGCGAGTTGTTGTGGTAATTCAAGTCGGTAAGCTACTGGTCCGACACGATCAATAATCTTGAATGGTCCTATATACCTTGGATTTAATTTCCCTCGGTTACCAAATCGAACAACGCCTTTCCAAGGTGTAACCTTAAGCATGACCATCTCTCCAATTTCAATTTCAAATTCTACATCTTTTCTTTTAATGTCGGCGTAGCTCTTTTGTCGACTTTGGGCGGTTTTCAACCGTTGTTGAATTTGGATGATCTTCTCGGTAGTTTCTTGTATTATCTCCGGACTCGTAATCTGTCTATCCCCCACTTCACTCCAACAAATCGGAAACCTGCACTTTCTACCATAAAGTGCTTCAAATGGCGCCATCTCAATGCTTGAATGGTAGCTGTTGTTGTAGGAAAATTCTGCTAACGGTAGATGTCGATCCCAACTGTTTTCGAAATCAATAACACATGCTCGTAGCATGTCTTCAAGCATTTGTATCATCCTTTCACTCTACCCATCAGTTTGTGGATGATAGGCAGTACTCATGTCTAGACGAGTTCCTAATGCTTGTTGTAATGTCTGCCAGAATCTTGAAATAAATCTGACATCCCTATCAGAGAAAATAGAGATTGGTATTCCATGTCTGGAGACGACTTCCTTCAAATACAGTCGTGCTAACTTCTCCATCTTGTCATCTTCTCTTATTGGTAGGAAGTGTGCTGATTTGGTGAGAGGATCAACTATTACCCAAATAGTATCAAAACCACTTGCAGTCCTTGAAAATTTAGTAATGAAATCCATGGTAATGTTTTCCCATTTTCATTCCGGGATTTCGGGTTGTTGAAGTAGACCTGATGGTTTCTGATGCTCTGCTTTGACCTTAGAACACGTCAAACATTCCTCTACATATTTAGCAACATAGGCTTTCATACCTGGCCACCAAAAATGTTTCTTAAGATCCTTGTACATCTTTCCCGTTCCAGGATGTATTGAGTATCTGGTTTTATGAGCTTCTCTAAGTACCATTTCTCTCATATCTCCAAATTTTGGTACCCAAATTCTTTCAGCCCTATACCGGGTTTCGTTTTCCTGAATATTAAGATGCTTCTCCAATCCTTTGGGTATTTCATCCCTTAAGTTTCCCTCTTTTAAAACTTCTTGTTGTGCCTCCTTTATTTGAGTAGTAAGGTTAGTGTGAATCATTATATTCATAGCTTTTACTCGAATAGGTTCCCTGTCCTTTCTACTCAAAGTGTCGGCTACCACATTTGCCTTCCCCGGGTGGTAACGAATCTCAAAGTCGTAATCATTCAACCATTCAATCCATCTGCGTTGCCTCATGTTCAGTTGTTTCTGATTAAATATGTGTTGAAGACTTTTGTGGTCGGTATATATAATACTTTTGACCCCATATAAGTAGTGCCTCTAAGTCTTTAATGCAAAAACAACCGTACCTAATTCCAAATCATGCGTCATATAATTCTGCTCGTGAATCTTCAACTGTCTAGACGCATAAGCAATTACCTTCGTTCGTTGCATTAATACACAACTGAGACCTTGCTTTGAGGCATCACAATATATCACAAAATCATCATTCCCTTCAGGTAATGACAATATAGGTGCCGTAGTTAACTTTTTCTTCAACAATTGAAACGCTTTCTCTTGTTCATCCTTCCATTCAAATTTTTTCCCTTTATGCGTTAATGCAGACAAGGGTTTTGCTATTTTGGAAAAATCTTGAATGAATCTCCTGTAATAACCAGCTAGCCCTAAAAATTGGCGTATGTGTTTCGGAGTTTTCGGGGTTTCCCACTTTTCAACGGTTTCAATCTTTACTGGATCCACCTAAATACCTTCTTTGTTCACTATATGACCGAGGAATTGAACTTCTCCCAACCAAAATGCACACTTTGAAAATTTAGCGTACAGTTTTTCTTTCCTTAACAACTCTAGCATTTTTCTTAAATGTTCTTCGTGCTCTTGGTCATTCTTTGAGTAAATAAGTATGTCATCAATGAAAACAATGACAAACTTGTCAAGATATGGTCCACATACTCAGTTCATGAGGTCTATGAACACAGCTGGTGCGTTAGTCAACCCAAATGGCATAACCATAAACTCGTATTGACCGTAACGCGTCCTAAAAGCAGTCTTTGGAATATCATCCTCCTTCACCCGCATTTGATGATACCCAGAACGTAAATCAATCTTCGAATAAACCGACGAGCCTTGTAGTTGATCAAATAAGTCGTCTATTCTCGGTAGTGGGTAGCGGTTCTTGATGGTAAGTTTGTTCAACTCTCGGTAGTCAATACACAACCTGAATGTACCATCTTTCTTCTTGACAAACAGAACAGGAGCTCCCCATGGTGATGTACTTGGTCGAATGAAACCACGCTCTAAAATTTCCTGTAATTGACTTTGTAATTCTTTCATTTCGCTGGGTGCGAGTCTGTATGGAGCACGAGCTATTGGTGCAGCTCCTGGTACAAGGTCTATTTGAAATTCAACGGATTGATGTGGAGGTAATCCCGGTAATTCTTTCGGAAATACATCGGGAAATTCTTTTGCGACGGGAACATCACTGATGTTCTTTTCTTCAGGTTTAACTTCCTCGATGTGTGCTAGAATGATGTAACAACCTTTTCTTATTAGTTTTTGTGCCTTCAAACTACTAATAAGGTTTAATTTCGCGTTGTTCTTTTCTCCGTACACCATTAAAGGTTTTTCCTTTTCACGCATAATGCAAATCGCATTTTTGGACAAACGACCTCTGCTCTCACCTTGTTCAACCAGTCCATGCCAATTATTACATCAAAACTCCCTAACTCGACTGGAATTAAATCAATTTTAAACGTTTCATCCCCCGATTTAATTTCTCGATCCCGACATATATTATCTGCTGAAATTAATTTACCGTTTGCTAATTCGAGTAAAAATTTACTATCCAAAGGCGTCAATGGGCAACTTAACTTAGCACAAAAATCTCTACTCATAAAGCTTCTATTCGCACCCGAATCAAATAAAACATAAGCAGATTTATTATCAATAAGAAACGTACCCGTAACAAGCTCTGGGTCTTCTTGCGCTTCTGCCGTATTAATATTGAAAACTCTTCCGCAGCCCTGCCCATTAGTATTCTCCTGATTCGGGAAATTACTTCTAATGTGGCCCGTTTTTCCACATCCATAACAAACAAAGGCGGCATTACTTGTTTCGCCACTATTTGTTCCTTTAGTTCTGTTAAACTTTGGTCCGTAGACCTCACACTTTTTCGCACCATGGCCAGTTCTTTTACATTTGGTACAAAATGTCGTGCAGAACCCATTCTGGTGGTACTCTTCACACCTTTGGCATTTTTGGTTTTTGTTGCGTTGTTGTTATTGAGGTTGTTATTGAGATTGTTATTGTTGTTGGAACGGTTGTTGTAGTTGTTGTTGTTGTTGGGATGTTTGTTGTAGTTATTATTAGGATTACGGTTATTGTTGCGATTGTTGTTGCGGTTGTTGAGATAGTTGTTGCGATTGTGGTTGTAATTGTTGTTGTTGTTGTTCTGGTGACTCTTGTCACTGTTTTCCTCCCACTTCCTCTTGAGTTGTTTCGTGTTGGCTTCTTCGGCCGCCTGCTCTTTAATTCTTCCCTCAATCTAATTTATGAGTTTATGAGCCATTCGACTTGCCTTCTGTATAGAAGCGGTCTCGTGTGAACTCACATCTTCTTGAATCCTTACTGGTAACCCTTTTACAAACGCGTCGATCTTCTCTTCTTCATCTTCGAATGCTCCCGGACACAATAGGCACAACTCTGTGAATCGTCGTTCATATGTGGTAATGTCGAACACTTGTGTACGTAACTCTCTAAGTTCTGCCTTGAGCTAATTGACTTCGTTTCTAGGACGGTACTGCTCGTTCATCAATTGCTTGACTGCCGACCACGGTAGTGCGTAATGTGACAACCCGGAAATTTCCAACCAAATTTAAACTTTAATCTTTATATGTTTTCGACACGATAAGCAATATTTATAAGTTAAATTTCAAGAATTTTAAACTATGTTCATACATTCATTCAACCTCGACCAAGTTCCAACGATTCACGAACCATTAAACGAATATGATTATATATGTATATGTGTATATATATTATAACTTGAAACGTAAACAAAATATTAGATTAAATACTTTATATGATTGTATCTGCTTTAAAATGTTTATCATTGGAATTAGAAGATAAGATCAAATGATTGAATTATCAGATATATTGAATTATGATTACAAGTCTCTGTTGAAAGGCCCACGTTGATTTAAGAAATCTTTCCATTTTAACAATATTCGGAAAATGGTAAAGTGATTTATAAATAAGAACAAATTGTCAATCATTGAGAACTAGACAAAGGATAATGGAAGATTGAATCTCATAAAGACTCGATTGATCTATTTAGTTTCAAACGTACAAAAACGTTTTCAGTTTAAAAAGAACTTTATTATTAAAACGTATATAACTTTTATAAATATCTAGAACCACTTTTGACAACTCATTACTTAACTAGTATGATAAAGATAACGATATTTATATTTTATTTTATTAAATATATATAAGGATTTAAATTAATATTATATATATTTATACGCATATTATACGTACATAGTTTTATACTTTTACTAAACTTAAACTTTACCTTTACTTTATTTTTACTTTACTTTAACTTTAATAATTCACTTTAATAATTCATACTTTAATAATTCACTTTAATAATTCATACTTTAATAATTCGCTTTAATAATTCATACTTTAATAATTCACTTCAATAATTTATATTTTAATAATTCACTTTAATAATTCATACTTTAATAATTCACTTTAATAATTCAAAAATCTATTATAAATAGAATTCAATAGGTTTCATTATTTCATAGAAACTTGAAAATATTTTTCTCTAAACTCTCTCAATCGATTTACATATATATATTTACTCCGTATTATTTCAAGATATTATTAGTATACATAAAATATTACGACGGAGTGCTGTCCGAGTGGTTTCGAAATTGTTTTTCGAGTAGGATAGGATTAAGGAAATTATAGGTTATAGCTATGGAGGTGATTGAGTATGTTTCATGGGTATGCTCGTGAGGTCAATATAGTGTTTATCATTTCCGTTGCGTCTACGTACCTTTCCTGCAATATTGAATCTCAATATTGATACGTGAGTACTCATAATATAACTTTTACATACTAATAGTGTATCCCTGACTAGTGCTCGAGTATTTAGGATTATGCATGCTTGTACTTTTGATATTGCCCTTAGACAGGTTAGGTTGAATCTTGAATTAGTTACACTTGCAGTTGAGATAAGGTATAAGATATGCATGTCCTTGGTAAGCTAGCGAAAAATTAAGAACTTTTCCTTTAGATATCGAATGGTTTCGATGAACGGATTAGAAGTTATAATCAATTAAATTTTCGATATTTTTATTAAAAATGATTATTATTATCGTCGTTCTAGTTTTATCTTATTATTATGATTATTATTATCTTTATCAATAAAATTGATTTATCATTAAAAATTGTTATTTTTTTTATTATTACTATCGTTATTATCGTTAAAGTTATAATTAGTATTATTATTATTATCCAATTATTATTATTATTATTATTATTATTATTATTATTATTATTATTATTATTAGTATTAATATTATTATCATTATTAATATATATATCATTATTTAAAAATGGTTATTGTTATTGTTATTATTATTATTACTATATTATCATTAAGATAATTATTAGTATTATCGTTAATAATATTATAGTAACTATCATTATTAATATTAGTGTAATTAAAACAAATATTTGTAACACCTAATTATTTTGATTACTATTATTATCATTATTATGAACACGATATAAAAGACGATTAAAAGCTATTAAACGAAACGATTAGGAAATAATGAGTAAGAGTATCATGATGAAATTAAAATATTATAAGATATTGATTTAGATAAAATTATCGTTCTTATTGTTTTTATCATTACTATTATTATTAAAAGTATCATTAGTATTAAAACTATCATTTTAACAAAAATTATCATTTTAATAGAAATGTCATTGTTACTATAATATATCATTATTATTATTATTTTAAATAGAATTATTATTTTAAAGATAATATTAAAAATTATCGTAAATATTAAAGTTATCATAATTAGAATTATCGTTTTATCATAATATCATCTTAGTAATTATAAATATTGATATTTTTATAATAATAATTATTATTACAAAATAATACAACTTTTACTTACTATCATTATAGATATTATTTTATCAAATAAATATGTGATACAAACATATTTTACTACGTGTAATAACTTACTTTAATAATACCTATCATATTATCTTTATGATATTAAATGAACCCTATAAATTTTATTACTTAATATATATAAAAGTATATTTTATTATATAAATTTAATATAAAATTTTATTTATTAATAAATAAATTATATTATTTACTCTAATAAATCTTTTAAAAAATATTTAAAAATATAAAATGACGATATTTAAACTATATATTAATCATGTATAGATTTTTGGAAATTATTTTGAGTCAAATTTACTTTTGTTGACTTTTGCATATTAGTCTCGAGCATTAGGATTGTGGTACACTATGACTTGACCTAATTTGTTAGACAAATATTGACCAACACATAAATATATATAATTAATTTAGGTTCGTGAATCCGAGGCCAACCTTGCACTTGTTCAATGACGTTATAAGTATTTTTACTACGAAATACAGTATGGTGAGTTTCATTTGCCTTTTTACCCTTTATATTTTTGGGACTGAGAATACATGCGCTTTTATAAATGTTTGACGAAATAGACACAAGTAATTGAAACTACATTCTATGGTTGAATTATCGAAATCGAATATGCCCCTTTTTATTAAAGTCTGGTAATCTAAGAATTAGGGAACAGACACCCTAATTGACGCGAATCCTAAAGATAGATCTATTGGGCCTAACAAACCCCATCCAAAGTACCGGATGCTTTAGTACTTCGAAATTTATATCATGTCCGAAGTAGGATCCCGGAATGATAGGGGATATTCTTATATGTATCTAGTTAATGTCGGTTACCAGGTGTTCACCATATGAATGATTATTTTTGTCTCTATGCATGGGACGTATATTTATGAGAACTGGAAATGAAATTCTTGTGGTCTATTAAAATGATGGAAATAAATGATTATGATAAACTAATGAACTCACCAACCTTTTGGTTGACACTTTAAAGCATGTTTATTCTCAGGTGTTAAAGAAATCTTCTGCTGTGCATTTGCTCATTTTAAAGATATTACTTGAAGTCTTTCATAGCATATTTCGAAGAACGTTGCATTCGAGTCATTGAGTTCATCAAAGATTATTATTAAAACAATTTATAGTTGGATAGTGGATATTATGAAATGGTATGCATGCCTGTCAATTTTCGATGTAAAGAAAGTTTGTCTTTTATAAACGAATGCAATGTTTGTAAAATGTATCATATAGAGGTCAAATATCTCGCAATGTAATCAACTATTGTGAATCATTTATAATGTATATGAACGGGTCCTTTCAGTTGGTATCAGAGCGGTGGTCTTAGCGAACCAGGTCTGCATTAGTGTGTCTAACTGATAAGTCGATAGGATGCATTAGTGAGTCTGGACTTCGACCGTGTCTACATGTCAAAAGTTTTTCTTATCATTTTGTGTCGAAAATTAACTACTTATCGTCCTCAGGAAATTACCTGCTTATCATTTTTAGTCTAAGACACGTCTTGCTGCATTGATTGCATGAATAGTGTATAGACAAAAATTCATATCTTGGCATATCTGCTAAATCATATATTATCGTATCTGTTACTTTAAACTTTGCCTGACATATCCCGCAAAGTCCTCCGTAATCTACGAAATCTTTTGATCTCTATATATATATATATATATATATATATATATATATATATATATATATATATATATATATATATATATATATATATATATATATATATATATTCTATGTAATTAGAATACCATCCGTTAGCCAAAATCATTTCATATCGAAAAAGAAAAAAAAATCCTTTATCCAATCGTACGAAATGGAATTCGTCATCAGTTCAAGTCACTCAGATTCCGAAATGAAATCCCATTCAAGCTCCGAAAGCAGTGTGACCGGAATAGACCAACCAATCAGTCATCACCTATTCTGGATGAATTGGGGATGGGTTCGTAGCCTCCTCAATCATTGGAGACAAGAAGAAGGTGATCCCTTCCATCCACCACATTGCCCTATTGACGAAGAACCTGAAGCACTTACCGGCGAACCTGTCCGAAACACCATTTTCTCGCTCATTTCCAGAGTATCTCGTCACGATTATATATTACATCAAATTTTAGATTTTATTTATCCGCTAGTCCGAACCGACAATCACCCCGGTGTAATTGAAGAAGTCAACGAGCTTCGCGCTCGGGTAGTGGCTTTGGAGAATATGGTGCAGAGATTACAAACACCAGCAGCAGCATCAGCAGCATAACCAGTACCACCATCATCAACGCCAACAGTACCATTACCACCTCCAACCACAACCGCGTCGTAAACCTCAACTTCACAATCTGTCCCACAAGCATCAATGTCATACGCACCATAGATACCAAGGAGTACCAACAACAATAACTGACGAAGTATTAATTCATAACTTCATTGGAGAAACATTCCGCTGCGATTATGTAATCTCTAAAGTCTTAGAGATTATCTAATCTAGCCCTAACCATAAATCAGTTAAGCGAACCAAAATGATAGAAGGAAGAGTAGAAACCCTGAAAAAAATGGTGTGTGATTAACAAGCTAAACTTGCTTTACCAACAGCATCAACAGTACCGTCAGCGTTACCAGCATCGTCAGTATAGTCAACATCCGAATCAACAACACAGATAACATCACAAACTCCGTTAGTTCAAGAATCAATGTGGACATCATTACGAATCAATAACGTGTATATTGTATCAACGAGTTATGAAGAATTAACTCATTCCCTCTGAAGAAATTATATGTATATTATATATATATATATATATATATATATATATATATATATATATATATATATATATATATATATATATATATATATATATATATTGAAATAAATCTTTCCGTGCTAAGCTATTGTGTGTGAATCTTAACTACTCGGTTAATTCATATTACAAATATGCAATAATGTACGTCCTTCGGCCGCAACTTAACCAGCGTTAAATACAATCTCTGTCGAAATTCAACAAATTCCAATTCATAATAAATCAAGTATATATTTGATTTTACACTTTCATCATCGATGTACCCGAAACTTTTCAGATAACATCATTCGTACTTTGCGAAATTCACAAGAATTCCACGAACCGAACATCATACATCAACAAATAACGAAGTATTGATTCATAATTTCAATGTCATTAAAGAAATACTGCGTAAAAGTTATGTACTTTTTAAACCTTTAGGGATTATTCAATTCTAGTTTCAACCGTAAATCAAATGAGTTTAATTTAACATTAACTCATTAAATCTTTGTTACATCTGAAGAAAATATACATATATATATTTTCATAAAGACTGTAATAAAATTCTTGTGTACAAAATATTAATTGTGAAATTTTTTTTAACGGGTAGGTAATACCCGAGAGATATATAAATTCACAATTAATATGTTACATTCTTCGAATCTGATTCAGCAAATCATCCATTATACTCCCTACTTTCACAATAATATACATTCTTTTATAGAAATCAAAACAACCATACTCATTCAAAATTTAATTACATATTCTGATTTTGAAACTCAAAATTCAACTTGAGATATGACCAAAATCATCACTCTTAGATCCTTACATCTTTCACAAGCTATATTTTGACTTCAAAACTGTGTTAGAACATCAAATGTATGTTAACGATTACAATCTGTGTTCAAACCCTTCGAAAATTTTTGAAGACACTTCGAATGATGAGCAATCGAGATGATGATCCAACCACATGTTACCCACAGTTATGTACCCGAAAAACTCTTGAAACCAAAGTAAAAGTTTAAACAACGTATCCGAGTCAGATTCTTTGGCATTTATTAGCAAAAATAACTTTGCGACTCCTATTCAAAGTAGCCAGTTTTCTCACAGCTCCAGCAAGTCAACTTCGACTTTTCAGTCAGACTAACCTTATTATAACCTTGAGATATACACCATCGTTACCAGGGAACCTTTTACATTCCACCACATTATTAGCAGATGTACCAACAACTTCATTACCCTTTGACTTTAGCCTCTCCAAAAAGTCATTATAATTATTCATTGAAACCCCATCATTTACTCATTCGCATCTTGTAATGAGAATTGCCATACGAATCATTGGGAATTAGCAATCAGTATTTTGAAATCTCGCAGCATGTCTATGCCAACAGTTATATGTGTATATATAACATCTATCTTCTGGACTTAATTTGAATGTGAAGTTTCTGAAAAACACTCCGAACTACGAATTGGTTCTCCGAAAAAAAATGCTGATGAAGCAGCAAAAACTATAAACGACTTTAAACGGTAAAAGCTGGATGATAATGATGAAGTGTGCTGGTAAAGCGCAGAAAAAGAGAAGTTTTGGAACTGGAAAACGGATTGAGCAAAGTAGGAAGGAGGCTGTGGACAAATTACAAAGACTGAACCTGACTTCAAAGGATCCAAATGATTTAGTACCTGCTGAAGTCATTAACGAATACCTTGCTCCTGATTCTAAACCTCTGTGAACAATATTCTTCATCATCCTCTGATATTAGAAATTCTAAAATATCATCATATCTTTCATTATAAATATCCTCCATATTTCTGAAAATATTTTCTTAATTTTTCTTGTTTAAAATCATTTACCTCTTCGCGCTATCTGTATTACATCATAAAAGAAACTATTTTAGTTTATAAATTCTGAAACATTCAAGTTTAAAATAGGAATATTTTGAAGTAGTGTTGGGAACTGAAGCATGAATTAGTATAATATAATGACACTTGATCAATGTGACTATATTACAGTAAGTCATGCTGAGTTTCTAAATGGAACATGATGATTCACAGATCATAACATCATCATGTACCATGTTATACGACTCTTGTATTCTATTTAACCTCTAAAATATCAAGAAAATATTTCTTGATGATTCGGCCTTTTCTAAGGTATTCTAGTAATTTGACAAGTCAAGATCGTGCCATCACAATTTTCTTCCTAGAACATTAACAATGTTCATTCCAAAATTCATATCTGTGAATTCTGTACCATTACAAGCGGTGCTTAATCGCAAGAAGAAGAAACAAAAGGACAAAACTCCGAAATAGAAATTGGGGTATAAATTGCAGCAAATAAAAGAGAGCATTAACTGTGAATGATAATGATTTTAGAAGACAGAAGCAGAGACTTTGAAATATAAGGGAACATATAAAGCCCAATGACAAACCAGAAATTATAAACCATATATATCGATGCATATAGCAATATAAAGACACGGGAGAACTAGAAACACTATAAACCCAAGAGTATAGTAGAAGTACATAGATTCTTCTGGCGGTAGATGAAAACGAAGAATGACCGATATGAAAGTTAGAAGTATATCGAGAATCAGAACTAGATGGAGCATATTGATGAATACTTTAAAATATGAGTTGAGGGGGAAAGAATAGAAGGTGATGAAACATGACTAGGAACTTAGAAATCAACAGATTTAACTCACACAATGGCGGAATAAGTGAATCAAACCCTCTAGTGAATAGGTTAAGTTTTTTTTTTTTTTGATTAATTTAGTCAAACCACAACTAAATCAAGTGTGATTAGATCAACACCTAGAGCTATTATTCATCACCTGGGTGATTTGGACTGAGAGAATCGGAGGAGCTCACTAGATCTGAGTGTGTGTAACAAATGAGAGGCTTAACCTAAAATGAAGAACATAAGACTTTATATACCCCTGCTGTTGACTCACCCATAAGATTCATTCATCACAAGTACGAGTTGGCTTCATCAGCCGTACGAGTGATCACTCACACGTGTCTTCTCATTTAGGTTGTAATTGTGACTTAGCTCAGCATCAACCATGCGTATGAGCCTGTCAGCCGTACTAGTGAGGCTTCACTCGTACGTCTGACTAAGTCTAACATAGTCAAACATCTAAATCTCGTTCCTGCAGTTCCTGTAACCACATACAAACACGGATAGGATAATAACGAGCAATCATGGTGGCCTGTAAATTGTTGTACCTGCAATGGACGTGGGTAGATGTCTAGGGACTTGCATAAAATGCATAAATAGAAGGTGTGAGTTTTAAGGAAACGAAGGAGGTGAATTTATAAGAAAATCTCTGACAGAACAATTAAAATAGACGATCGCATTTAAAGCGGATCCTAATTCCCTTGATTACCGGAGAGTCAAATCTTATTAAGAAGATTTTCTTCAAATCTCTTGAAATATGGGAATCAATCATATCTACGTCAAATGATAAGATGAATCTACACTTACTCATTTCACTCTTCTATGTTAGCTTCATTCGTACTCTTCATATAAATGGATTGTTTATCCAAATTATTCGCTGATGATAAAACTCTAATTTTCAGCCCGTATGCATCATGAAAACATACTTATTATCATTCACGACCTTTCCACTCAAATTTCGGGACGAAATTTCTTTAACGGGTAGGTACTGTGACAACCCGAAAATTTCCAACCAAATTTAAACTTTAATCTTTATATGTTTTCGACACGATAAGCAATATTTGATAAGTTAAATTTCAAGAATTTTAAACTATGTTCATACATTCATTCAACCTCGACCAAGTTCCAACGATTCACGAACCATTAAACGAATATGATTATATATGTATATGTGTATATATATTATAACTTGAAACGTAAACAAAATATTAGATTAAATACTTTATATGATTGTATCTGCTTCAAAATGTTTATCAATGGAATTAGAAGATAAGATCAAATGATTGAATTATCAGATATATTGAATTATGATTACAAGTCTCTGTTGAAAGGCCCACGTTGATTTGAGAAATTTTTTCATTTTAACAATATTCGAAAAATGGTAAGTGATTTATAAATAAGAACAAATCGTCAATCATTGTGAACTAGACAAAGGATAGTGGAAGATTGAATCTCATAAAGACTCGATTGATCTATTTAGTTTCAAACGTACAAAAACGTTTTTAGTTTAAAAAGAACTTTATTATTAAAACGTATATAACTTTTATAAATATCTAGAACCACTTTTGACAACTCATTACTTAACTAGTATGATAAAGATAATGATATTTATATTTTATTTTATTAAATATATATAACGATTTAAATTAATATTATATATATTTATACGCGTATTATACGTACATAGTTTTATACTTTTACTATACTTAAACTTTACCTTTACTTTATTTTTACTTTACTTTAACTTTAATAATTCACTTTAATAATTCGTACTTTAATAATTCACTTTAATAATTCATACTTTAATAATTCATACTTTAATAATTCACTTTAATAATTTATACTTTAATAATTTACTTTAATAATTCATACTTTAATAATTCACTTTAATAATTCAAAAATCTATTATAAATAGAATTCAATAGGTTTCATTATTTCATAGAAACTTGAAAATATTTTTCTCTAAACTCTCTCAATCGATTTACATATATATATTTACTCCGTATTATTTCAAGATATTATTAGTATACATAAAATATTACGACGGAGTGCTGTCCGAGTGGTTTCGAAATTGTTTTTCGAGTAGGATAGGATTAAGGAAATTATGGGTTATAGCTATGGAGGTGATTGAGTATGGTTCATGGGTATGCTCGTGAGGTCAATATAGTGTTTATCATTTCCGTTGCGTCTACGTACCTTTCCTGCAATATTGAATCTCAATATTGATACTTGAGTACTCATAATTTAACTTTTACATACTAATAGTGTATCCCTGACTAGTGCTCGAGTATTTAGGATTATGCATGCTTGTACTTTTGATATTGTCCTTAGACAGGTTAGGTTGAATCTTGAATTAGTTACACTTGCAGTTGAGATAAGGTATAAGATATGCATGTCCTTGGAAAGCTAGCGAAAAATTAAGAACTTTTCCCTTTAGATATCGAATGGTTTCGATGAACGGATTAGAAGTTATAATCAATGGAATTTTCGATATTTTTATTAAAAATGATTATTATTATCATCGTTTTTATCGTCGTTCTAGTTTTATCTTATTATTATGATTATTATTATCTTTATCAATAAAAGGGATTTATCATTAAAAATTGTTATTTTTTTTTATTATTACTATCGTTATTATCGTTAAAGTTATAATTAGTATTATTATTATTATCCAATTATTATTATTATTATTATTATTAGTAATATTATTACTATTATCATTATTAATATATATCATTATTTAAAAATGGTTATTGTTATTGTTATTATTATTACTATATTATCATTAAGATAATTATTAGTATTATCGTTAATAATGTTATAGTAACTATCATTATTAATATTAGTGTAATTAAAACAAATATTTGTAACACCTAATTATTTTGATTACTATTATTATCATTATTATGAACATGATATAAAAGACGATTAAAAGCTATTAAATGAAACGATTAGGAAATAATGAGTAAGAGTATCATGATGAAATTAAAATATTATAAGATATTGATTTAGATAAAATTATCGTTCTTATTATTTTTATCATTACTATTATTATTAAAAGTATCGTTAGTATTAAAACTATCATTTTAACAAAAATTATCATTTTAATAGAAATGTCATTGTTACTATAAAATATCATTATTATTATTATTTTAAATAGAATTATTATTTTAAAGATAATATTAAAAATTATCGTAAATATTAAAGTTATCATAATTAGAATTATCGTTTTATCATAATGTCATCTTAGTAATTATAAATATTGATATTTTTATAATAATAATTATTATTACAAAATAATACAACTTTTACTTACTATCATTATAGATATTATTTTATCAAATAAATATGTGATACAAACATATTTTACTACATGTAATAACTTACTTTAATAATACCTATCATATTATCTTTATGATATTAAATGAACCCTATAAATTTTATTACTTAATATATATAAAAGTATATTTTATTATATAAATTTAATATAAAATTTTATTTATTAATAAATAAATTATATTATTTACTCTAATAAATCTTTTAAAAAATATTTAAAAATATAAAACGACGATATTTAAACTATATATTAATCATGTATAGATTTTTGGAAATTATTTTGAGTCAAATTTACTTTTGTTGACTTTTGCATATTAGTCTCGAGCATTAGGATTGTGGTACACTATGACTTGACCTAATTTGTTAGACAAATATTGACCAACACATAAATATATATAATTAATTTAGGTTCGTGAATCCGAGGCCAACGTTGCACTTGTTCAATGACGTTATATGTATTTTTACTACGAAATACAGTATGGTGAGTTTCATTTGCCTTTTTACCCTTTATATTTTTGGGACTGAGAATACATGCGCTTTTATAAATGTTTGACGAAATAGACACAAGTAATTGAAACTACATTCTATGGTTGAATTATCGAAATCGAATATGCCCCTTTTTATTAAAGTCTGGCAATCTAAGAATTAGAGAACAGACACCCTAATTGACGCGAATCCTAAAGATAGATCTATTGGGCCTAACAAACCCCATCCAAAGTACCGGATGCTTTAGTACTTCAAAATTTATATCATGTCCGAAGGAGGATCCCAGAATGATAGGGGATATTCTTATATGTATCTAGTTAATGTCGGTTACCAGGTGTTCACCATATGAATGATTATTTTTGTCTCTATGCATGGGACGTATATTTATGAGAACTGGAAATGAAATTCTTGTGGTCTATTAAAATGATGGAAATAAATGATTATGATAAACTAATGAACTCACCAACCTTTTGGTTGACACTTTAAAGCATGTTTATTCTCAGGTGTTAAAGAAATCTTCCGCTGTGCATTTGCTCATTTTAAAGATATTACTTGGAGTCTTTCATAGCATATTTCGAAGAACGTTGCATTCGAGTCATTGAGTTCATCAAAGATTATTATTAAATCAATTTATAGTTGGATAGTGGATATTATGAAATGGTATGCATGCCTATCAATTTTTGATGTAAAGAAAGTTTGTCTTTTAAAAACGAATGCAATGTTTGTAAAATGTATCATATAGAGGTCAAATACCTCGCAATGTAATCAACTATTGTGAATCGTTTATAATGTATATGAACGGGTCCTTTCACGTAAGCAGCATTTTGTCCTACCTGTTCAAGATAGGTGTTCCACCACGTTAACGCAGTACCTGTGAAGGTATGCGTAGCGTACTTAACTTTGTTCTCTTCAGTACACTTACTTATGGCAAACACCGATTCGACTTTCTCGGTCCACCATTTCAATCCAATTGGTCCTTCGGTTCCATCAAATTCCAAAGGTTTGCAGGCAGTAAATTCTTTGTAGGAGCATTCGACATGATTTCTTGTGGAATTAGTTCCACTGCTAGATCCAGAGTTATTGTTATTTTGCATCGCAGCCTGTACTGCGGCTATGTTTGCTGCAAGGAAAACACGAAAGTCTTCCTCGCTCATGTTCAAATTCTGACGAGTCGCCGGTGCCATTTCCTTCAAAATAGCCAACTGAATTGAGTTAATCATACAGAATATTAAGAGTAGTCAATAGTATTTCGTAGCATAATATGAACTCATTTATAAAAGTTTTTCTTCATATTAGCGTTTTATAAGTTTAAATTCGGGTACTACCTACCCGTTAAGTTCATACTTAGTAGCTAATATACAATTCAACTACTACAATTCCATATGAAAAACTGATTATAATAATATATCACATACAAATATTCTTCAAACTTACAACTTTGCTATACTACATATAAAATGAAATATAGTACACTTTGATACAGGACAGTTTTGAAGAAAAATCTAGTTAATACGCAAGTTGTTTAGCAAAGGAAATAAAGACACGTAATTCATAAGTCCAGAAACAAGTCATGCATTCTGGTTTTACTAAGACGACTTCCCATCCTTGGTCTTGTGGAAAATAACCATTATGACCATTGGCTAGGCAGCATGTTGTAATGTCGTCAAAAGGACGAGGGTTTCGTAATGTCCAACAGCCCCGTAATAATCTAAAAACCTTGTTTCTCACCCCAACTACTGAATTCGTCACTTGTGGGAAGGTTTTATTTAAAAGTTACAATCCGATGTTCTTTTTCTCACTTTGGTAAGAAGCGAACATCACTAACCCGTAAGCATAACATGCTTCTTTATGTTGCATGTTAGAAGCTCTCTCTAATTCATGAAATCCTATGTTGGGATATGTTGAGTCAAAATAGGTTCGTAACCCGTAGCGTAAAATTGCATCTGGGTTTCCCGCACTAAATGCCTTAAAGAAAACTTGGCGTAACTTAAAGTCTCCCCAATGTGATATACCCCATCTTTCAAAGGAAAGCCTTTTATATACTAAGGCATGCCTGGAATGTCTTTCAAATATTTGACAAACTCATTTTTCCATAACTAATTGTGCTGATGAATTCTGTCCTACTCTAGACAAGATTTCATCAATCATATCTCCTGGTAGGTCTTCTAAAATTTTTGGTTGTCTATCCTTAACGTCCATTTTGTGTTTTTATACTGTAAAATAGACAAGGATTAGATTTGTAAAAGATAATTAACAAACAATACAAACAATTTTTACATAGAACATAAAAGTACAAGCACACTACAATACATATAATATACAACATGATTACAACCCTTTAATATGAATCACTGGTTTCTTCTTCTTCAGACTTGGTTCGTTTTCCTAATTTTCTAGGGATATATGATGTTCCTCTAATACGAGCCGTCATTTTCCACAATGGTTTAGAAAAACCTGGTGGTTTAGAGGTTCCCGAGTTATTGTTACAATTTAGGAAATACGGACGTTGCCGATACATATAAAGTTCATCGGGGTTGGAATCAGGTTTCTCTATTTTTATACCTTTTCCCTTATTATTTTCTTTTGCCATATTAAATTGGGTCGAGGTAATTTCTATAACATCATCGGAATCCTCATCGGGATCCGATTTATCGGAAAATTGGTAATCTTCCCAATATTTTGCTTCCTCGGCGGAAACACCGTTGACCATTTTTAACTTTGGTCCGTTGGTTGATGATTTTCTTTTATTTAATCGATTTACTATAGGTATCAAAATTTCATCCTCCGGAACCTCTTCTTCTTCCGGTTCCTCCTCTTCCGGTTCCTCCTCTTCCAGTTCCTCCTCTTCTGATTCCTCTTCTTCCGATTCCTCTTCTTCCGGTTCCTCTTCGGGAATTTGTGAATCTTCCCAAATTATATTCGACTCTTCATTATTATTAGGTGAGTCAATGGGATTTTTACTAGTGGTAGACATCTGTCACACAATATCAAACACATTAAGAGGTTAATATATCACATAATATTTACATGTTAAAATTATATAGTTTCCAACAAAAGTGTTAAGCAATCGTTTTTAAAAAAAACACGGTCGAAGTCCAGACTCACTAATGAATCCTAAAAAACTCGATAAGACACACTAATGCAAATTTCTAGTTCTCTAAGACCAACGCTCGGATACCAACTGAAATGTCCCGTTCATATTGATTAGAAACGTTCCATATTAATTGATTTCGTTGCAAGGTTTTGACCTCTATATGAGACGTTTTCAAAGACTGCATTCATTTTTAAAACAACCATAACCTTTATTTTATCTATAAAGGTTTAAAAAGCATTACGTAGATTATCAAATAATGATAATCTAAAATATACCGTTTACACACGACCATTACATAATGGTTTACAATAAGAATATATTACATCAAAAATAAGTTTCTTGAATGCAGTTTTTACATAATATCATACAAGCATGGACTCCAAATCTTGTCCTTATTTTAGTATGCAACAGCGGAAGCTCTTAATAATCACCTGAGAATAAACATGCTTTAAACATCAACAAAAATGTTGGTGAGTTATAGGTTTAACCTATATATTTATCAATCAAAATAATAGACCACAAGATTTCATATTTCAATACATCCCATACATAGAGATAAAAATCATTCATACAGTGAACACCTGGTAACCGACATTAACAAGATGCATATAGAATATCCCCATCATTCCGGGACACCCATCGGACATGATAATTTCGAAGTACTAAAGCATTCCAAATTCCAGAATGGGGCTTGTTGGGCCCGATAGATCTATCTTTAGGATTCGCGTCAATTTGGGGGTCTGTTCCCAAATTCTTAGGCTACCAAGCTAAAACGGGGCATATTCGGCTTCGATCATTCACTCATATAAAGTAGTTTCATTTACTTGTGTCTATTTCGTAAAACATTTATTAATTTGCATGTATTCTCATCCCAAAATATTAGATTTTAAAAGTGGGACTATAACTCACTTTCACATATTTTTACTTCGTCGGGAAGTAAGACTTGGCCACTGGTCGATTCATGAACCTATAACAAATATGTACATATATATCAAAGTATGTTCAAAATATATTTACAACATTTTTAATACGTTTTAATGTTTTAAGTTTATTAAGTCAGCTGTCCTCGTTAGTAACCTACAACTAGTTGTCCATAGTTAGATGTACAGAAAATAAATTGATATATATTATCTTGACCCAATCCATGACCCAATGTATACACGTCTCAGGCTAGATCACAACTCAAAGTATATATATTTTTGGAATCAACCTCAACCCTGTATAGCTAACTCCAACATTACTGCATATAGAGTGTCTATGGTTGTTCCAAATAATATATATAGATGGGTCGATATGATATGTCAAAACATTTGCATACGTGTCTATTATATCCCAAGATTACATAATATATTAGAATATATGTATTATACAATACAAGTTAGCTAGGATATGATTTGTATAGAATTGTTACAATATTTCCCGTAGCTACAACAATCAAAAAATATCCAATCTTGTTTTACCCATAACTTCTTCGTTTTAAATCCGTTTTGAGTGAATCAAATTGCTATGGTTTTATATTGAACTCTATTTTATGAATATAAATAGAAAAAGTATAGGTTTATAGTCAAAAATATAATTTACAAGTCGTTTTTGTAAGAGGTAGTCAATTCAGTTGAAAGAACGACATCTTGATGACCATTTTGAAAAACATACTTCCACTTTGAGTTTAACCATAATTTTTGGATATAGTTTCATGTTCATAAGAAAAATCATTTCCCAGAAGAACAACTTTTAAATCAAAGTTTATCATAGTTTTTAATTAACTAACCCAAAACAGCTCGCGGTTTTACTACGACGGCATATATCCGGTTTTACGGTGTTTTTTGTGTTTTTCGGTTTTAAATCATTAAGTTAGCATATCATATACATATAGAACATGTGTTTAGTTGATTTTAAAAGTCAAGTTAGAAGGATTAACTTTTGTTTGCGAACAAGTTTAGAATTAACTAAACTATGTTCTAGTGATTTCAAGTTTAAACCTTCGAATAAGGTAGTTTTATATATATGAATCGAATGATGTTATGAACATCATTACTACTTTAGGTTTTGTGGATAAACCTACTGGAAATGAGAAAAGTAGATCTAGCTTCAAAGGATCCTTGGATTGCTTGAAAGTTCTTGAAGCAAAATCATGACACGAAAACAAGTTCAAGTAAGATTTTCACTCGAAATAAGATTGTTAAAGTTATAGAAATTGAAACAAAGTTTAAATATGAGTATTACCTTATATTAGAAAGATATCTTACTGTAAATAAGAAATATTTCTTGAGGTTGGATGATCACTTTACAAGATTGGAAGTAAGGTAGCAAACTTGGAAGTATTCTTGATTTTATGAAACTAGAACTTATAGAATTTATGAAGAACACTTAGAACTTGAAGATAGAACTTGAGAGAGATAAATTAGATGAAGAAAATTGAAGAATGAAAGTGTTTGTAGGTGTTTTTGGTCGTTGGTATATGGATTAGATATAAATGATGTGTAATTTTATTTACATGTAAATAAGTCATGAATGATTACTAATATTTTTGTAATTTTATGAGATATTTCATGCTAGTTGCTAAATGATGGTTCCCACATGTGTTAGGTGACTCACATGGGCTGCTAAGAGATGATCATTGGAGTATATATACCAATAGTACATACATCTAAAAGTTGTGTATTGTACGAGTACGAATACGGGTGCATACGAGTAGAATTGTTGATGAAACTGAACGAGGATGTAATTGTATGCATTTTTGTTAAGTAGAAGTATTTTGATAAGTGTCTTACAGTCTTTCAAAAGTGTATGAATACATATTAAAACACTACATGTATATACATTTTAACTGAGTCGTTAAGTCATCGTTAGTCGTTACATGTAAGTGTTGTTTTGAAACCTTTAGGTTAACGATCTTGTTAAATGTTGTTAACCCATTATTTATTATATCTAAAGAGATATTAAATTACTACATTATCATTATATTATGATATATTAATATATCTTAGTATGATATATATACAGTTAAATGTTGTTACAACGATAATCGTTACATATATGTCTCGTTTCGAAATCATTAAGTTAGTAGTTTTTTTTTTTTACATATGTAGTTTGTTGGTAATATAATTAATGATATTTTTACTTATCATAATATCATGTTAACTATATATATATATATATATATATATATATATATATATATATATATTACATCATATAGTTTTTACAAGTTTTAACATTCGTGAATCACCGGTCAACTTGAGTGGTCAATTGTCTATATGAAACCTATTTCAATTAATCAAGTCTTAACAAGTTTGATTGCTTAACATGTTAGAAACACTTAATCATGTAAATAAAAATTTCATTTAATATATATAACATGGAAAAGTTCGGGTCACTACATAAATGTTCGTGAATCCTCGAGCATAGTCAAAGGGTAATTGATTACATGAATATAGATTTTAAAACTTTCGAGACTCAACATTACATATTTTGCTTATCGTGTAGGAAACATATAAAGATTAAAGTTTAAATTTGATAGGAAATTTCCGGGTCATCACAGTACCTACCTGTTAAAGAAATTTCGTCCCGAAATTTGATCGAGGTCGTCATGCCTAACCATAAAAATGTTTTCATGATGAATATGAGTTGATAAATAGAGTTTTATCATCATTGAGTAATATAGATAAAACAATTTGATTACGAGAAGAGTATAAGCGAAGCTATTGCAAGAGAGTGAAGTGAGTAAATGTAGAATCGTTTTAACTGATGACATAGTTATGATTGATTTTCGGAATTCATGGGATTTAAATAAAATCTTCAAATTAAGATTTGGTTCTTTGATGATTAAGGAAATCAGGATCTCCTTTGATTAAATGCAATAATCTGTTTCGATTTCTCTGTCGGATATTTCACTATAAATCTACCTTCTTCGTTTCCTTACAACTCACACCTTCTATTCTTTCTCCCTTAACTCATACTTTAAAGTATTCATCAATATGCTCCATCTCATTTTGATCCTTGATATACTTCTAACCTTCATATCTGTCATTCTTCTCTTTCATCTACCACCGGAGAATTTTATTTACTTCTACTATTACCTTGGGGTTATAGTGTTATTAATTTTCCCGTGTCTTTACGTTGCAATACATATTGATATACACGGTTTGTAAATTATGTGTTATTGTCGAGATTTATATCTTTCCTTATTTTTCGAAGTCCATGCTTCTGTTTCCTATAATCATTATCATCCACAGTTAATACCCTCTCCTATTTGCTGCGGTTTATACCTCCATTTACACTTCGAAACTTCATTCTTTCGTTTTCTCTTCTTGCCATTAAGCATCGCATGTAATGATCCAGAATTCGTAGGTATGAAGTTTTAGATGAACATAGTTAATGTTCTAAGAAGAAAATCATAATGGCACGATCTTGATTTGGCAAATTACCAGAATATCCAAAAAGATAGAACTATCAAGAAGATATGTTCTTAATATGTTTGGAGATTGGGTAGAATGTAAGAGTCATGTAAATGGCACATGATGACGGTATGTTCTGTGAATTATCACATTCCATTAGAAACTCAGCATGACTTACTGTAATATAATCACGTTGATCAAGTGTCATTATATTATACTAACTCATGCTTCAGTTCCTAACACTACTTCAATAACATTCATATTTTAAATTTGAATTTTTCAGAAATTAGAAACTAACACAGTTTCTTTTATGTTATAACACAGATAGCGTGAAGAGGTAATGGTTTCAGGTAAGAATGGTTATGGAATATCTTCAGAAATATGGAGGATATTTATAATGAAAGATATGATAATATCTTAGAATATTTAAGATAAGATGATGATGATGAAGAATATTGTCCGCAAATGTTTTAGAGTAAGGAGCAAGTTATTTGATAATAACTTCAGCAGACACTGAATCATTTGGATTCTTTGAAGGCAGATTTAGTCTTTGTGATTTGTCCACAGTCTCCTTCATGGTTTGCTCACTCCGTTTTTCAGTATCAAATCTTCTCTTTTTCTGAGCTTTACCAACACACTATTCCTTATCATCAAACTTTTGACTGTTAAGGTCATTTACAGATTTTGCTGCTTCATCAGCATTTTTCCAAAATTCGAAGAACTAGTTCGCAATTTTGGGGTGTTTTTCAGAAACTTCACATTCAAAGTATGTATGTCTTGGAGGTAGACGTTATATGTATACATATAATTATGGAAGTGAAAAATGTTACTAAATTCAAAATACTAATTCCTGATTCCCAGTAATTGGTATGACAATTATTGTTACAGGATGTAGGTGAGTACATGATGGGGTTTCAATGAATAAGTATAGTGACTTTTCGGAGAAGCTTAAGTCGAAGGTTAATGAAGTTGTTTATAAGTTTACTGCTAATGTGGCGAGATATGAAAGGTTTTCCGGTAATAATGATGAAGAGATAATCGTCATAGTAAGGCTTATTCGAATGAACAAATGAAGGTGATTTGCTGGAGCTGTGACGAAACTGTCTATTTTGAGAAGAGATTGAAAAGTTATTTTAGCTAATAAATGCCAAAGGGTTTGACACGGGTACGTGTTAAACTATGACTTTTGGTTTCGAGGGTTTTTCATGTGCATGAAGGTGGGTAATATGTGGTTGGATCATCATCTCGCGTGTCTTCAGGAGTTTCGAAGGGTTTGAACACATATTGTAATTGTTAATATACATATGATGTTCTAGGATTTTGAATGATACAATTATTCTTCTGGGTTCCATGAATAGAATTGATGTTCCAATAAAGTTTTGAAGTCAAAGTATAGTTTTGAAAGATGTAAGAATCTACGAGTGATGATTTTTGGTTATATTTCAAATTGAATTCTAAGATTTCAAAATCAGAATATGTAATTCAGATTTGAATGAGTATGGTTGTTTTGATTTCTATAGAAGAATGTATATTGTTGTGAAAGTAGGGAGTATAGTTGATGATTTCTGAATCAGAATCTAAGGATATAACATATTAATTGTGAATTTTGTATATCTCTCGGGTATTACCTACCCGTTAAAAAAAATTCACAAGTAATATTTTGTACCAGATAATTTTATTACAATCTTTATGAAAATATAAGTATATTTTCTTCAGATGTAATACAGATTTGATGAGTTAAGTTCATTTGATCTTAGGCTGGAATTAGAAATGAATAATCTCTAACATTAGAGATTACATAATCTTCACAGAGTATTTTACTACTGTGATCAATATTTCATTATTTATTCTTATAGATATTTCCTTAGTGAATCATGCTAATGCTCATAGAACTCTTGTTAACTTCACAAGATACGAATGTTGTTTTCCAGTAAGTTTCGAGTACATCGAAGATGAAAGTGTAAAATCAAACATGTTATTGAATGATACACTTGGTTTATTATGAAACCGAATTCATTTAATTGAATCATAGTTTGTTGTTAATGATGGTTAGGTTGTTAACGAAGGATGTACATCATAGCATATTAGTAATATGAATTTAACCGAGTAGTATCTACCCTTTTTCAATTCATACTCAATAGCTTAGTACGAAAGATTTATATATTTTCAGAATTCATATATATATAATATATATAATAAATTCTTCAGAAGAATAAGTTAATACTTCATAACTCGTTGATACAAAATACTCGTTGTTGATCAGTAATGATGTCCACGGCGATTCTTGAACTGGTGGAGCTTGTGATGTTATAGGTGCTGCTAGTGCTGATGATGCTGACAGTACTGACGGTGCTGGTGGTGCTGACGATATTGTTGGTGCTGATGATACTGTCGGTAACTGCTGGTGATGTTAGGTTGTTAACGAAGGATGTACATCATAGCATATTAGTAATATGAATTTAACCGAGTAGTATCTACCCTTTTTCAATTCATACTCAATAGCTTAGTACGAAAGATTTATATAGTTTCAGAATTCATATATATATATATATATAATATATATAATAAATTCTTCAGAAGAATAAGTTAATACTTCATAACTCGTTGATACAAAATACTCGTTGTTGATCAGTGATGATGTCCACGGTGATTCTTGAACTGGTGGAACTTGTGATGTTATAGGTGCTGCTAGTGCTGATGATGCTGACAGTACTGATGGTGCTGGTGGTGCTGACGATATTGTTGGTGCTGATGATACTATCGGTAACTGCTGGCGATGCTTGTATAACAAGTCTAGCTTGTAAATCGCGCACCATTCTTGTCAGGGTTTCGATTCTCCTCCCTATCATTTCTATCCATTCTACTCATCTGATTTATGGTTAGAACTAGAAATAGTAATCTATAAAACTTTTAGAAACTACATATTCTCTGTAGAATATTTCTTCAATGAAGTGATAAATTAATACTTCATTGTTTGTTGTTGTTGGTACTCCTTGGTATTTATGGTGCGTGTGATGTTGATATCCGAGGTGCAGATTGTGAAGTTGAGGCGTGGGATGCGGATGTGATTGTTGGTGGTGGTAATGATACCGTTGATGTTGATGATGGTGGTACCGTTGATGCTGGTGATGCTTCTGGTGCTTATGGTATTGAGGCTTGTGATGTGGATGCTGCTGGCGGTACTGGTGTTGCTGATGGTGCCTGTAATCTTTGCACCATGTGTTCCAAAGCCACCACTCGAGCGCGAAGCTCATTGACTTCTTCTATTATACCGGGATGGTCGGTGGTTCGGACGATCGGATAAATAAGATTTAGAATATAGGATAGTATATAATCGTGACGAGATACTCTAGAAATGAGAGAGAAAATGGTGTTTCGAACAGGTTCGCCGGTAAGTGCTTCATGTTCATCGCCAAGAGGTGAATGTGGTGGGTGGAAGGGATCGCCTTCTTCTTGTCTCCAATGGTTAAGTAGATTTCGAACCCATCCCCAATTCATCCAGAATAGTTGATGGCTAATTGGTTGATCCATTTCGGTCACGCTGCTTTCGGAGTTCATGTGGAAATCCATATCGGCATAGCTGTCGGAATCCGAGAAACTCAAACTGGTTGAGAGATCCATCTTTTATGATCAGGGAAATGAATTTTTGGTATGAAATAGATTATAGGAGTTAGATTTGGTATTCTTCAATACATAATTTACATATGTATATATAATACCAAAATCCCATAAATTACGGAGGAATCTTTGAAAGATGTCAGTTCACAGTAACAGATATGCTAAGATAAGAATTCGTCTATAAACTATTATGCAATAAATGCAGGAAACGCGTCTAGACTTAAGAATGATAAGCAGATAATTTCCTAGGGATGGTAAGTAGGTGATTTCCGACTAAAAATGATAAGCAAAACTTTTGACATGCAGACATGGTCGAAGTCCAGACTTACTAATGCATCTTAATGACTATCTGTTAGACACACTAATGCAAGACCTGGTTCGCTAAGACCACCGCTCTGATACCACATGAAGTGACCCATCCAAATCCATAAGGACAAATACGATAACATATGATTACATCGCAAGGTATTTACCTCTATATGATACATTTTTACAAACATTGCATTCGTTTTTAAAAGACAAACTTTCATTTCATCGAAAGTTGACAGGTATGCATACCAATTCATAATATCCAAACTATAAATGACCTAATCTGTCATTTACTTAATAATAATCTCTATTGAACTTCAACGACTCGAATAAAACGTCTTTTGAAATATGTCATGAATGACTCCAAGTAATATCTTTAAAATGAGCAAATGCACAGCGAAAGATTTCTTTCAAACCTGAGAAGAAACATGCTTTCAAGTGTCAACCAAAAGGTTGGTGAGTTCATTAGTTTATCATAATCGATTATTTCCATAATTTTAATAGACCACAAGATTTCATTTTTGTTTCAAGTTGCAGGTCTGTTCACTTCTATAAAAATTCATTCATATGGATTGAACACCTGGTAACCAACATTAACAAGATGCATATAGAATATCCCCATCATTCCGGGACATCCATCGGACATGATAAAATTTCGAAGTACTAAAGCATCCGCAACCATGGATGGGGTTTGTTAGGCCCAATAGATCTATCTTTAGGATTCGCGTCAATTAGGGTGTCTGTTCCCTAATTCTTAGGCTACCAAGTTTAAAGGGGCATATTCGGCTTCGATCCATTCAACCATATAATGTAGTTTCAATTACTTGTGTCTATTTCGTAAAACATTTATAAAACAGCGCATGTATTCTCAGTCCCAAAAATATATATAGCAAAAGCATTTAAAAAGGGAGTAATGAAACTCATCATATTGTATTTCGTAGTAAAAATACATATAACATCATTGAACAAGTGTAAGGTTGGCCTCGGATTCACGAACCTATATTAAGTATATATATATATATATATATATATATATATATATATATATATATATATATATATATATATATATTATATGTTGGTTAATATATGTCTAACAATTTAGGTCAGGTCATAGTGTATCACAATCCTAATGCTCGAGATTTTTATGCAAACGTTAGCAAAAGTCATATAATCCAAAGATGATTTTTAGAATCTATACATGTATAATATATAACTTAAATATAGTCATTTTATATATTTAAATATATTTATCAGATTTTATTAGAGTAAATAATACAAGTCCTTTATTAATAATGAGAGTTCATATTAAAATTTCAAATATGATAGAAATATATTTTTATATATCTTAAGTAATAAAATTTATAAAGTTCACTTAATATTATAAAATATAGTGGCATGTATTATTAATGTAATTATATTACGTATGATAAAAATATCTTTGTATCTCACATTCATTTGATAAAATAATATTGATAATAATAATAAGTAAAGTTGTATTTATAATAATAATATTAATTATACAATAATAATAATAATAACAATATTTATTTTTCCTAATGATAATAATAATAATAATCTTTTGTAATAATACAAATGTTATAATGATAATAATATTTCTAATAAAAAATATTATATTCATGTTAACGATAATAACAATAATTAACAATGTTTTATATGAGACTGATAATTCTATTCGAAATGATAATTTTTAATTTTTAATAATAATAATATTAAAATGATAATAATAATGATATTTTATAACAGTAATGATATTTTATCAAAATGATAATTTTAATGATAGTTTTAATATAAATGATGCTTTTAATAATAATAATAATAATAATAATGATAAAAATACAATTTGATAGTTTTCATAAAAATGTTAATTATTTTAATAATATTAATAATAATAATAATAATAATTATAATAATAATAATAATAATAATAATATTGATTATTAAATAATAATAATAATAATGATAATAACGATGATAACGATAACGATAATAACGATAACGATAACGATTAACGATAACGATAACGATAACGATAACGATAACGATAACGATAATCATTTTAACAATAATACTTTAGAATTATAGATAATTCAATTAACGATATCTTTTAATCCATTCATCAAAACCATACGATATCTAAATGAAAATTTTATAGTTTTTTGCCAGCTTTCCAACGACATGCATATCATATACCTTATTTCAATCTCATATGTAATTAATTCATGATCTATCATAAAGTATTTAATGACAATAATAAGCATACAAACATGTATAATCCTAAATACTCGAGCACTAGTCAGGGATACACTAATAATATATAAAAGTTAAGTTATGAGTGCTCACGTATCAATATTGAGATTCAATATTGCAGGAAAGTACGTAGACGCAACGGAAACGATAAACACTAGGTTGACTCACGAGCAAAACCCCCGAACCATACCTATAACCTCCATAGCTATAACCCATAATTTCCTTAGCTCTATCCCGCTCATAAAACCCGTTTTGAAAACACGCGAGCAGAACCTCGTCGTAGTATTTTATGTATAAATAATAATAATACTCCTAACCATAAGATTAATAATAATAAGATTATTAATAATATTAAGACAAAATTGCTGAAATGGTCCCTGTGGTTTGTACCAAAATGCTGGTTTCGTCCCTGTGCTTTTTTTTATGGATTTGGTCCCGGTGGTTTGTAAAAGTTGCTGATTTAGTCCCTCTGACCGACGGCCGTCAAAAAAGGCCGTTAAGTCCAGTCACATGCCAGACATGTGAGGGTATTTTCGTCAGTTTCTTTCATTTATTAGCAAAATTGCTGAAATGGTCCCTGTGATTTGTACCAAAATTGCTGGAATAGTCCCTGTGGTTTGTAAAAAAATTCCTGAAATCTTTATCTCAAAATATTTTGTCTTCTTCACCTTCATCTTTATCCCCAGAAAATATGAACAAACCCTAATTTTTTTTCATTTTCTTCAAACATTTCAACTAACATGATAAAATCAAACCCACCAAACAAACATATGCTTTAGATCTGCAAAACACCCTTATAATTAATACCCATTTATTCCATCTTCAACCACCAAACATATGCAGCACCACCATTTCCCATAAAAAAACCTTTTCTTCCGTCTCCCATAAATCCATCACCACCGCCAATCTTCAAGCACCACCACCACCACCAAATTCAATCTTTAATTAAAAACCATCGATTGAAAATCCTAAATTAAATTAAACTTTATAATCTCAAACCAAATCTAAAAGCCCCTTCTAAATAAGTTTATTCATCATCATACCTGATGAACAGTAGCACCGGTAATCGATAATTAAACGTAGCAGACGCACCCAGATCTAAAAGTTGGATGTTGATGATGATGATATAAGAATTGGAATTAACAGCACCTTTAGATCTCGCCTATTCATATCGGTATCTGATTCTGATTCGTTCCGGTGGTTTCACAGGTAACCCGATTGCAGGTGGTTTTAAATCATTTACAGAAGCACAAGTGGAGGTGGTTTTATATCTGTTGTTGTTTCCGTTTTGGTAAACCCATATGGGAAATTGCAATTGCAATCCACTATGAATCTATAATTTTAATAATTAATCTAGTATGATTTGTGGTGCTTTTAAATCCACTGTTGCTGCTTTTTTTTAGTTCTAGTATGATATAGGCTTTAATTTGGTGTAATTATGGTTGAAGAATATGTGAAACAAATGATGTAATCGATGGATCTTGTTCAATTTTGTAATGTGTTTTTTTTTCTTCTTTAAATGATGTAATCGATGGATTTGTCTATTGGTGTTGAATCATGGTGTCTTGCAGATCTTGTCAATAATAAGGGTGTTAGGGATTTCTTATTTACGTAAAGGGTGTGGCAATTTTGTAATTATAAGGGTGTTTTGCAGATCTGAAGCATTGTTACAACTGCCACTTTGGTTTCAATTTTGTCTAAACTTGTTTCTTGTTTACTTGTTTATATGTAACTATGGATTAATGAAATGAATGAGATTTAATTCAAAAGTTGGGACGAAATCACTGGATTTAGGTTTAATTTTGGTGGGTTTGATTTTATCATGTTAGTTGAAATGTTTGAAGAAAATGAAAAAAAATTAGGGTTTGTTCATATTTTCTGGGGATAAAGATGAAGGTGAAGAAGACAAAATATTTTGAGATAAAGATTTCAGAAATTTTTTTACAAACCACAGGGACTATTCCAGCAATTTTGGTACAAATCACAGGGACCATTTCAGCAATTTTGCTAATAAATGAAAGAAACTGACGAAAATACCCTCACATGTCTGGCACGTGACTGGACTTAACGGCCTTTTTTGACGGCCGTCAGTCAGAGGGACTAAATCAGCAACTTTTACAAACCACCGGGACCAAATCCATCAAAAAAAGCACAGGGACGAAACCAGCATTTTGGTACAAACCACAGGGACCATTTCAGCAATTTTGTCTAATATTAATCTTAATAATAATAATTATTATATATATTTATATAAAGAGAGATTGGAACGAGAGAAAGGAAATAGATAAATGAATTCAGCTCGAACCAAAATCGCGTTTTAAAGCATGTTGAGCTTACCTACCCTTCCATGCGATCGCATGGAGTTGAGCTTGTTTTGCCATGCGATCGCATGGCAATCTTTTCCAGCTCATATTCGAGCAATCAAGGCTGCCGACACTCATTTTATATTATATAATATATATATATATGTGTGTATATATATATATGTATATATAAATATATATATATTAATATATATTTAATCTAGGGAATTATTTATATAATATATTATATTTACGAGCATGGTAAAAATGTAATTTTTGTCCCAATGACTCGTACTTTGTCACTCAACTAATGTCTCAGTTTCGGTTTCTCGAATGGCTTTTCGTATACTTAGAAAACTATCGTTTTACATTTTGTGATGCGTACCATTAACAAGAATATAGACTTAACTATCGATAAACTATATAACTTGAAGTATAATCTATACATTTGAATGTTGTGGTCATTTACTTCTATAAATCAATGTTTCGTTGTTTATCAAAATGTATGTTTTAAATCAAGCGTTTTATGACTATTATATATATATATATATATATATATATATATATATATATATATATATATATATATATATATATATATATATATATATATATATTTTCATTAAAAATATAAATTTTGTACGTATTGTATGTGTGACGACCCGGGAATTTCCGACCAAATTTAAACTTTATCTTTATATGGTTTCGATACGATAAGCAAAGTCTGTAATATTGAGTCTCGAAAACTATGGAACAATTTACATGGAGGCAATTGCTCATTTACCATTCTCGACGATTCACGAACCATTATTTGTAAATAGATATATAAATATTTAAACATATGAATATATATAATAATAATTTGAAATATTATATGCTGTGGTTATTAAAGCGAAGTATATAAAATAAAATAAAAATATTGTTATAATTCAGTAGGCTTATAACTACCTTTTAGTGGCCTGGTTCTTGACTGTAGACTAATAAGTATATAGAGAGAATATGAGAGAAGTATGTGTTTTATATATGTTTGAAGTGTGTGAATTATGAACTCATAACACACATATTTATACTCAAAAAAATCTACTATACAATATCTATAATAATAATAAAATTAGCATCCAATATTGACTTTTATAACACTCCCCCTTGGATGACAATTTTATTAGAGAATAACTAGTACTGCCTCGTTAAAAACCTTGCTAAAGAAAACCCATTGGGATAAAACTTTAGCTAAGAGAAAAAGAGTGCAGCATAGAGTTGACTCCTCCTCAAGTAGGCAACGCCTGAGTTGTTACATCTTCTGAACATGCCTCATGCCAATATTATGAACGTGTATTCTGAAAATAGCAGTTGGAAGTGCTTTGGTGAAAAGGTCAGCAGAGTTTTTGCTGGACTGAACATATCTCATTTCAATCTGGTTGTCCTTAATGAGATTTTGAGTGTATGAGAAGAATCTAGGAGGTATGTGTTTTGTTCGGTCACTTTTGATATACCCTTCTTTCATCTGTGTTATGCAAGCTACATTATCTTCATAGATAGTTGTTGGACTTTTATCGCGTTCTAGTCCACAAGAATCAGTAATGAGTTGTGTCATTGATCTCAACCAAAAACATTCCCAAGTAGCTTCATGTAATGCAATCACTTCGGCATGATTTGATGATGTTGCAACAAGTGTTTGTTTTTTAGAACGCCGTGATATTGCGGTACCTCCATTTAGGAATACATATCCATTTTGAGATTTAGCTTTATGTGGATCAGATAAATAACCTGCATCTGCATAACTAACCAAATCTTGTTTCGATTCGTTAGAATAAAATAATCCTAAATCAGTAGTTCCTCGAAGGTATCGAAATATGTGTTTGATCCCATTCTAGTGTCTTTTGGTAGGAGCTGAGCTGAACCTTGCCAACAAATTAACTGCAAAAGAAATGTCAGGTCTTGTACAATTTGTAAGATACATAAGAGCTCCAATTGCACTAAGATATGGTACTTCTGGTCCCAGGATATCTTCATGATCTTCACATGGACGAAATGGATCGGTGTCAACATTAAGTGATCTAACAACCATAGGAGTACTTAATGGTTTTGCCTTGTCCATATTAAAACGTTTTAAAATCTTTTCAGTATATGTTGTTTGATGTACAAGTAAACCATTAGGCATATGTTCAATTTGTAAACCAAGGCAATACTTGGTTTTTCCGAGATCTTTCATTTCAAATTCTTTCTTTAGAAGTTGAATGGCTTCATGGATCTCTTTATTTGTACCTATGATATTAAGATCATCAACATAAACAGCTATGATCACATATCCGGATGTTGTTTTCTTAATGAAAACACATGGGCAAATAAGATTATTGGTATACCCTTTGCTTATCAAGTAATCACTTAATCGTTTATACCACATGCGACCCGATTGTTTTAACCCATATAAAGACCTTTGTAACTTGATTGAGTACATTTCTTTGGGTTTTGCATTGGTTGCTTCTGATACTTTAAATCCTTCAGATATCTTCATATATATATCACTATCAAGTGATCCATAAAGATAAGCAGTCACAACATCCATGAGATGCATTTCTAAATTTTTAGAAACTGCCAGGTTGATTAAGTATCTAAAAGTAATTGCATCCATAACAGGAGAATAATTTTCCTCATAACCAATTCCTGGTCTTTGAGAAAAACCTTGAGCTACAAGTCTAGCTTTATACCTTGTAACTTCATTTTTCTCATTTCTTTTTCACACAAAAACCCATCTATATCCCACAGGTTTCACATCTTTAGGTGTTAGAATGATAGATCCGAAAACTTTTCTTTTATTGAGCTATTCAAATTCAGCTCGTATTGCTCCTTTCCAATGATCCCAATCATGTCTATTTTGATATTCCATGACAGATTTTGGTTCTGGATCATCATCATCATTCATGATGTCATATGCAACATTATATGAAAATATCTCATCAAGATTTTTCATTTCATTTCGGTTCCATAATATTTTTGAATGTGCATAATTGATTGAAAATTTCGTATTGACATCATTAATCTCCTCTGTAGAAAGAGTATTGATTTGTAGTTCTTCTTGAACACTTTCTTTTACCTCATTATCAGCTGATTTTCTTTTTCGAGGATTTTTATCTTTGGAACCAATTGGTCTCCCACGTTTCTGGCGTGGCAAAGACTCAAGAATGACATTATTGCCAGTTTTTGGAATTTCAATTCGAGCTGGAGCATTTGCTGCTGGTATATATGATTTAGTCACTCTTTTTGTATCTGTAAATGCATCAGGCAATTTATTCGCAAGTTCTTGCATATGCATTATTTTTTGGACTTCGGTCTCGCATTCTTTTGTGCGAGGATCAAGATACATTAATTGAGGTTCACACCATGAAACATCATTTTCTTTATTTTTTATTTCTCCCCCTAATCTAGGGAATAATGTTTCATTAAAGTGACAATCAGCAAAATGTGCTGTAAAAAGATCACCCGTCATGGGTTCAATATATCTTATTATTGAAGATGTTTCATATCCAACATATATTCCCATCCTTCTTTGAGGACCCATTTTAGTGCGTTGTGGTGGTGCGATAGGGACATAAACCGCACAACCAAATGTTCTAAGGTGAGAAATATTTGGCTGATGGCCAAAAGCAAGTTGTAAGGGAGAATATGTATGACTTGCGCTTGGTCTAATGCGAATCAATGATGCAGCATGCAAAATTGCATGGCCCCATACAGATACTGGGAGTTTTGTTCGCATTATCAATGGTCTAGCTATTAGCTGCAATCGTTTAATTAATGATTCAGCTAAACCATTTTGTGTATGCACATAGGCAACGAGATGTTCAACAATAATCACAATAGACATGCAAAAGTTATTAAATGCTTGAGACGTAAACTCACCGGCATTATCTAGTCTCACCCTTTTAATAGTATAATCAGGGAAATGTGCTCTCAATTTAATAATTTGAGCAAAAAAATTTGCAAATGCCATATTTCGACTTGATAATAGACAAACATGAGATCATCTACTAGATGCGTCTATTAGAACCATAAAATATCTAAATGGTCCACATGGTGGATGAATTGGTCCACATATATCACCTTGAATTCTTTCAAGAAATATTGGTGATTCTTTTTCAACCTTAAGAGGTGATGGTCTTATTATCAACTTTCCAAGTGAGCATGATGTACATGGGATAAGTGCATCATGAGGGATCCTTTGATCCGCCAATGAATTTCCATGTATATTTTGTATTATTCTTTTCATCATTGTTGATCCTGGGTGGCCTAATCTCTCATGCCACAAACTGATCATTCCAGGATCACATGATTTTTCTTTAACTACCACATTTACTTCAGGTACATTTATATGTGTATAATGTAAACCAGAATGAAGTCTTGGTATTTTCTCAATTACACGATTCTTATCAGTGATACTTAAATATTTTTCATTTTCTGTTGTCACTGACTGATAATCATATCCAATTTGGTATATGTCAGAGAAACTTAACAAATTTCTCTTTGACATGGGAGAAAATAAGGCATTATTTATCAGAAAATTCGTACCATTTGGTAATATGAATTTTGCCTTTCTCATTCCTTTTATTAAGTCCACAAGACCTGATATAGTATGTATAGTTCCTTCCGTTGCTTTCAAGTCTGTGAAATATTTTTTAGATTTGAGTATGGTGTGAGTGGCACCACTGTCTGCAATACAAATATCTCCACCATTTGACTGATTTTTTTACTCCAGCAATATACATCATGAACTTCAAAAAAAAAAAATATGAGAAACAAATAACGAGTACATAATTCATCAATATATTACATTCAAAACATGTTACAAACGATAGCACATAATAAGGAAATATGTAGTAAACTAGGTATGGTGTAGATTGAAAATCTATAACCATTTATTTAACGGGAACATATAATAGGATATCTATATATATAGATATTAGAAATTTATTCATTAAAGTAGTCACAAGTTGGCTCAGTGATTTTTGTATCAAGGTCATCCACAAGATTTGCTTCTTTTCGTTTTTCCTTTAAGGATTCTTGATACCGATTAACAGAATGCTTATTTGTTCGGCAGTTTTTAGACCAGTGGCCAATTTTACCACATCAGTAACAAGAATCTTCAACATTCTTTGAAGAGCCTTCTTCAACATTGTGATTTGTGGGATTGTATGATGTTTGGATTTTATAATTTTGTGGATTATTATTTCTTTGTCCACGACCACGACCACCACGACCACCACCACGACCATTACCATAAGGGCGATTTCAAACATAGTTATGATTTTTATTATTGTTATGGTAATTTCCATGATGATGGTTTTGGCCAATATGGCCACTACCTTGTCCACGCCCTCGTCCATGTGCATTTCTTCTTTTATTATTATTATTGTTGTTAATAGCATTAGCTTCAGGAAATGCTAGCGCACCGGTAGGACGAGATTCTTGATTTTTCATCAGTAATTCTTTATTAACTTCTGCAACTAAGAGATAAATTTGAAGTTTAGAAAAAGTTTTATAATTCTACAATCTTAAATTTTCTTGCACAGTTATGTTTGCAGAATGCATTATGAAGAAAGTTTTCTCCATCATATCAGCATCACTTATTTCTTGACCACAGAATTGAAGCTTTGAACGGATCTTGAACATGGCCGAGCTGTATTTACTTACCTTTTTGAAATCTTGGAACCTTAGATTTCTCCATTCTTCCCTCGCAGCTGGGAGTAATATTTCCTTTTGATTATCGAATCTACTCTTGATATACTTTCCCATAAAACATGTGGATCTTTGATAGTGAGAAACATATGTTTTAAGGTGGTATCAATATGTTTGCGAATAAAAGCAATTGATTTTAATTTATCTTAATCGGAACAAGTATTGTTTTCTTTTAAAGTTTCTAGAATACCCAATGATCCAAGATTTATTTCTACGTCCATAACCCATGATGTGTAGTTTGTTCCCGATACGTCTAAGGCATCAAACTCAAGCTTTGATAAGTTTGACATTTTCTATTTTCAGAAAGATGAACAACATAAATCATAATCATAATCATAATCATAATCAATTTTTTTTTCATAGAAAAATAACAACATGAAATTAGAATTAGTTTATATTCATAAGTAGCAAACAAAGGAATAATGGTATGATTACAAATAATAAAACCATAAGGGAAGGATAGAATGTAGGTTCATCTAGTGGTGTACAAGCAACAAGGATGATAGCTATTATGACTAATACAGTAGGAAAAATCATCCTTGAGTTAATCATCTTTTAATAAAAAAATTTGGAGAGTAGTAATTTAAGAAAATGAAGATTGATTTGTGAAAATGTGAAAACGGGGATGTTTAATTTATATTTGAAAAATATAGTCGTTGTAACATCGTCAATCGACGTTAACAACCATTATGTATATATGATCGTTGTAACGTCGTTAATTAATGTTAACGATCGTTATGTTGCCGTTGTATTAAAATAATTTTAATAAAAGAATTTTATTAGTATAAATATGATTACTATAAAATACATTTAGTATAAATACGTTTAGTATAAATACGAAGATTAAGAGAATAAACATATTATGCATAAATAATAAATTTAAGAATAAACATTAGTATGCATGAAATAAATAATGATTAATTGCATAAGTAATCATAAATGTTAGATAACATAAATATAAATGTTAGTGAAGTTAATAAGAGTTAGATTACAGAAAATATAATTCAGACTGTATAACCGACCATATATAACTTAAATAACATAAATATAAATGTTAGTAAAGTTAATAAAAGTTAGATTACAGAAATATAATTCAAGCGGTATAACCGACCATATATAACTTAAATAACATAAATATAAATGTTAGTGAAGTTAATAAAAGTTAGATTACAGAAATATAATTCAGGCGGTATAACCGACCATATATAACTTAAATAACATAAATATAAATGTTAGTAAAGTTAATAAAAGTTAGATTGCAGAAATATAATTCAGGCGGTATAACCGACCATATATAACTTAAATAACATAAATATAAATATTAGTGAAGTTAATAAAAGTTAAACAATTTCTTACCTTGATTAGTGACGTGTGCTTGCTTAGATAAACCTTAATTATACGGAGCACTTCGTGCTGATAACGTGTTATAATTCAGTAGGCTTATAACTACCTTTAGTGGCCTGGTTCTTGACTGTAGACTAATAAGTATATAGAGAGAATATGAGAGAAGTATGTGTTTTATATATGTTTGAAGTGTGTGAATTATGAACTCATAACACACATATTTATACTCAAAAAAATCTACTATACAATATCTATAATAATAATAAAATTAGCATCCAATATTGACTTTTATAATAAATATGACATTATGAAAATTTATATCTATGTACATAAATAAAGTATATTAAATATATATTTTGTGATTTCGAATTTATTTCGTAAACGATGGTAATGCTCAATTGATATTAATATCATTATTAACATTTTTTATTAATAATTATTATTATAATTGATATTGACAGTATTATTATTATTTTCAGTATTATTAATAAAATTATTATTATTATTATTAGTACATTTATATTTACAAATTATAATATATAGATTATATATAAAATAATTAAATAATTAAATAAATAAATAAATAAATAAATAAATAAAGAATCAATCTGTTTAACATCATAGTCATACTTTATCTCCTGTCTCTAATTGTTAAAAGCAGTGAATTAAATCAATACAACCAAAAATTCTGCTGGATATCAAACGCAAAATCGTACGAGTTGTTACCAAGTCTCAATCTCATTTTTTTTATTTTGTTTGAACGTATTTGGATTTGATTCTTCTTGTCAAAACCACTCAATATATATAAAAATCGATCACTCTATTATTGGTTAGAAAGCAAACGACTTCTCACCATCAATATATCAACACACAATTAGGAATTCATTCCCTTTATTAAAATTAAAATAGGAAATTGTCATAGCAGCTCTACTCTTGTACTTTGTTCATCAAACTCTTGAACCATCAACAAAACACCAAACCGTTACCTACTCCTATTTATTGTCTGATTCGATCTACATCATCACAAGACAACCATAACACCACCATCAAAGACCCACTTGTACGATTACAAACCCACCAACCATCTATTCATTCTTGTTTCATGTTTTCTATTAGGACATCACCATAAAAACACAACAATCATGATCACTTTAATCAACCCCAACCTGAAACTATTTTCAAATCATCTGCTACTACTGTTTTCTTGTTCCTTCGAGCCTCCACCATTATCTTCAACTAAAACACCACTTTGAACCCAACCAAGATCACCACCACTATTACCTAGAAACCACACCACCGGCCACCTATGCATCACCCTTGAAACACCCACTGCTGCTACATCAACTTTTATGTGGTAACTGCCACCTTGCTTTGCACCAACTACAACTGCAACTCGTATTCGGTTTCCAAGTATCATTTCTAATATACATTGCACGCGTTCCTTTTTCTTTTCCTAGTGGCAGACAACAAGATAATTTAACAACCCACTTGGAAGTAATATACTACTCGTTAGTTATGTGATGGTGTATATGGCCGTGAAATTAAAAACTATAAAGTTGAGTATGTTTCATGACTAGTGGGAGACAAGAAAGGGATGGGTTGAAAGGCTGCGTTTTTTATAATCAATTTGGACGAACCACTGGTTACATCACATTCCATTTTATGTCAAGGGTAATGATATTTAAATGCTAGCCATAAGACCCACCCATTTTTGTTTGTCGACTCATAAGATGTTACTTGAGTATTCTATGTTTTAATATTACAAGTTGATAAAGATGGTTGCCACTTGGGTTTTAGAATAAGATAAAGGAATTGAATTATCATCAGGTTTCCTTATTAAGCCACTATGATTATATTCTATCTTGGTCGAATTATTGTTCATTTGTTGGGCCATCCTATTTCTATTTTCCTATTTGGACTGCCACTGAAAATAGTATTGGGTTACCAAGTGGGTTGTTGTGGAACCAAGTTGAAGACCCAGATTGCTCGACACCATCTTGCTGTACTGCTGCTACCTTGTTTCATTTTTTTTAAACGATGCCTAATGAATGATGAAGTAAGGATGATGAAATTATGATGAGAATGTGCGAATGTGTTTGGATACCTGCCGTTCGATTTTATTATCAGACTTAGTTAGATATCTGCAATTTAAACTGGATCAATCTATCTTGGATCTTTCGTGCAGCATGAACCGAATTGATATATATAGGGTAACAACTTGGGCCTGCTCTTGAAGTTTGGAATCCATGGTGAGATTGGGCCGTGTCCCATGTTGTATTATTAGAATGAAACAGAAAATAATCAGCTTAAACATTTTAGGCGGGATGTATAATCAGAATAGTAGAATCAGCGGAGTGTTTTGGTGGTGTTGTGATTATCAAAAGGTCGTGGGTTTGAGACTTGGCAGCGTCTATTTTTTTTTAGAAAACTTTTACATTCTCTTTAAAGGTAGTAATATATTCATTATTATTATTATTATTATTATTATTATTATTATTATTATTATTATTATTATTATTATTATTATTATTATTATTATTATTATTATTATTATTATTATTATTATTATGAATATCATTATTAGGGATATTATTATCATTATTAGTATTAGAAGTAAAACTTATTATTATAGTTATTATTATTATCAGTATTATTTTTATTATAATTATTACTAAAAGTATCATTATTTTTTAAATTTATCATTTTTGTTAAAATTAATATTTTTATTGAAACTTATTTTTTTTATTAAAAATTATAATTTTTATTATTAAAATTATCATTATTATTATTATTAAAATTATCATGATTTTTATCATAACTAGTATTATTTTTATCATTAGTATTATTAGTATTATTAGTATTATTAATATATCAAATAAAGATTGTCTATATAAAATATTTATGACATAAAACATAACTACATTAGTATCAATAATACATATTATATTAAATAATATTTTACTGAGTAATTACTATATTAAAATTTAATATGATAAATATTATTTATATAAAATATATAGATTAAATATAAATTTATCTATGTAATGTATAAAATAACAAGTATGTTAATAATAATAATAATATATATATATATATATATAAACTTGTTCGATTACTATTTGGTGTTAATATATATACATGATATAGGTTCGTGAATCCAAGGCCAACCCTGCATTGTTCAATATAGTCATATGTATTCTTACTACAAAATACATTAGGTGAATTCATTTGCTCCCTTTTACTCATTACATTTTTGGGCTGAGAATACATGCACTGTTTTAATAACTGTTTTACAATATTTATGTGCGTGAGTTCATTTGATACCCTTTTACTCTTTACATTTTTGGGACTGAGAATACATGCGCTACTTTTACAACTGCTTTATTAAATGCTTTTGAAATACATTTTGAACTGCGAATACATGAAATGCTTTTATAAATGTTTGACGAGATAGACACAAGCAAAACATTCATCGAATGAATTATGTGGACGTGATAATTGCCACCATTGAATTATGTGGACTTGAATATTGCCACAATTGATATGAATATTTTTCCCCTGATTATTATTGCTTGGTATCCTAAGAATTAGGGAACATCACTAATTTTGAGAATTAGTGCATGCCTAATTGACGCGAATCCTAAAGGTAGCTACCGGGTTTAACACCCCCACCCAGAATGTTCACTAGACGGAAGGACTAGTGGGCGTGGTGTTTAATACTTCGAAGTTTATATGATTATTATACAGACGAGATGTTCTGTTTTGGGGATATTATTATGCGCATTATATGTTAAGGTCGGTTACCAAGCCAAGCTATGAAAGCAATGAAAAGAAAATGTTATGTATCGAGAGAATGATTTTATACACAGGTTATGTGTATGTTATTTTTGTGCACAAGATATGTATACGGTTACTAAGATTTATGAAAGATGATTTCGTACACGAGAAATGTGTACTGTATTTAAAAGATATCGCATGTACATTACAGGTGGGTATAGGATTCGGGCCCATTTGTACCATGCAGGATTTAAATCTTGTGGTCTATCAAAATGATGAATTTTATTATTTTATGATAAACCTATGAACTCACCAACCTTTTGGTTGACACTTGAAAGCATGTTTATTCTCAGGTATGAAAGAAATCTTCTGCTGTGCATTTGCTCATTTTAAAGACATTACTTGAAATCATTCATGACATATTTCAAAAGACGTTGCATTCGAGTCGTCGAGTTCATCAAGATTATTATTAAGTCAATTATAGTTGGAGGTATTATGAAATAGTATGCTTGCCGTCAACTTTCGATGTAAAGAAAGTTTGTCTTTTAAAAATGAATGCAATGTTTGTAAAATGTATCATATAGAGGTCAAGTACCTCGCGATGTAATCAACTATTGTGAATCGTTTATATTGTATATGAACGGGGCATTTCAGTATGTATTTGAAATATTTATTTAATAATATAATATTTAGTTTTTCAAAACTAATTATAATTTAAAGTTTGTTTTAAAATCATTTGGAGAAAAAAAAATATTATAACACATAACGTTTTCATTTTAAAACCTAAATAGATACCATTCATCTATGTACTAACGTTTATTTTAATTTCCTTAAACTTTCTAAATAATCTATTTTAATATCGATCGAATCAAATAAACAAGTATTACTATCGTTTACTTAACTAATTTGAAATCATATATATTTAATATACATAAACATATTTTAAATACACGTTGCAAGTTTTATATATATATCTAATAATCAATATACCAACTTACGTTATCTAAACAAAGACATTTTAATAAACAAGTTTTATTATATCGAAAAACGTTTTCGCACGTTTGAAAATAGATCACTCAAATATTATGGAATTCAATTCTCCACTAACTTTTGTCTAACTTTCGATAAGTGACACTTTGTTCTCACTTGTAAATCACTTTACCAATTATTCCGAGTACCGTTAAAAAGTAAGGGTTTTCTAATTCAAAGTGGACCTCATAACAGAGACTCGTAATCATAATTCAATGTATATGATAATTCAATCATATGATATTATCTTTTAATTCCGTCAATAACTATATTGAACAAATATCGAAACAAACACGTTTATGTAAAGTATTATGCATCTAATACTTTGTTAAGGTTTTCACTTAATAAGTATATATTATATACACATATCTATATACACATAAATGTTCGTGAATCGTCGAGCATAGTCAAAGGGTAATTGATTACATGAATATAGATTTCAAAACTTTCGAGACACAACATTACAGATTTTGCTTATCGTGTCGGAAACATATAAAGATTAAAGTTTAAATTTGATCGGAAATTTCCGGGTCATCACACAGGGGACACCCTGTGCTCTTATAAGTCATATAAAAGGTAATAACATCTTAAAGGGTACATTTTGAAATTACTTAAAACTACAACTTTTATAAACTATAGATATTAGGCGTTAATGGTTATTCTTGAGTGAAGATCTTACTAATTTTTGAACAATTCAAAGTGATAGTTAACATTATATATCATATTATTGGCCCCTTCAACGATTGTGTTCAAAATCCGCCACTGCTCGCCACATACACACACGTTCTTTACCAGACTGTTTCGGACGTTTCCGGGCTATCCGTGACTATTTTCGAGGCTGATATCGCAACAATTTCTAGGGCTATTTTCGTGACAGTGTCGGGACTCTTTCACGACAGTTCTGGGACTGTTTTGCGACAGTTTCAGGCTGTTTTCGTGACTGTTTTGGGGCTGTTTTCGCGACTATTTTTTAGGCTGTTTTTGGTGGGGTTTTTGAGACACGGTTTTGACACAATTTCCAAATACCAAAATATTATGATTTCCTCGATTAACAAACATAATTAGCAACCTCGTTAGTATATCAAAAATGAGAAAAACATAACATAAAATATAGACTAACAAATATAACGAATTTTCAAATAAGAATGTCATGCCAATAATTTTTATATACAATTCGAAACAAAGTGTTGAGAGGAAAGATTTTACCAGAGTGATCCTAGAACCACCTAGAATATGCGTACCTTATCTTGAACAACGAATTTCCAAATATGAAAGAATCACCAAAATAAAGACGATTACCAAACCGAATCTAACAAATACACAAGTATGAACATAAAATACATTTAAATAGAAAGTATGTAATGTTCCTTATTTTTATAATATTATCATATGATTTCCATGTGTTTATCTTATTATTACAAAATTATAAGTTTGATTAAAACTCCATTATCTTGTTATAGTTTAACCATCAAAAGCATGAAATGTTAATACAAGTTTTACATGATTTTTATGTGATCTTATTATATAATATTAGAGCTTATAATGATAATATACTATTAAGAATGTAGAAATGTATATATTTTAATGAAATACGATGAATTTGACTACAACGTTACATTTGAGTTCTCAAACTGGTTTGCGTTAACCACGCAGATTTGTCCGAGTGGCTACGAGTTGTCTAATGAAACACATCACTCGGGTTCAATTTCTGGCTATGCCAAATTGTTCAAAAATGAAGTGTGATTAGAGGGTGCGCATAGTGCGCAATTCACCTAGTATCAGGTCTCGTGCTCGTGGGGCTTGATTATCCGATGTTTTACCTTCCATGGAAGAGTCAATGTGTTCATTCATAGGAGGGTTTTCTCCCTTACCAAAAAAACTAACTAGTTTACGTTAACCTTAATCTACATTACATTACATGTATAATCAATTAGAAAAAATGTTTTCGTGTTGGACAGAGCAGGGAATTAATTTTTAAACCGAACCAATCATATCTTATTTTATCTTATCTTATCTTATCTTACTATTTATATAAGAAAGTTTCTCTTCATCCTTTGCTCATCTCTTGCCACGTGTCCATTTATCACTTGCTCAACAAACAACAGTTCTTAGAACTCATTTGGGTCGGCTTCGTATGCAAGTTTGCATCAACACCTGTACGTTATCAATTGATGAGTCATTCTCCATCCTCTCCTTCCTGACTGCCAGCACCGGCTTCTATTCTCCACTGCAACTTTTGCGATATACCCTTCAAGAAGATGCCAGGTAGTGTTTCCTAATTCATATTCTTCATCGTCAATTCATATTCTTCTTCGTAAGCCGTTAACCAAACTATCAGGATTTCCTTCAACAAAATAACAGGTAGCGTTTTCTTTTTTCGTTTTTACTTTTTTAAACCCTTCATCTATTGATTAATGAACTTTAGATTTCAATTTTTCTATCCTTCATTTATTGAATTTTGAACTTTAGGGTTTCAGTTTGATTTTCATGTTGTTATGATTGCAGTTAGCATAGTATGATATATTGATTATTGATTGATATAGATGATGATGACGATGATTAAATATTCAATATACTCCGTATTTTTATATCCTTTCTTAAAAACTACCGCAAGAATTTGGGGGTTTTCAGTTGAAACCCTACTCGACTCAAATCGATCTCACGCAGAAATTTAGGGGTTTTCTGTTCAAACGCTATTCGATTCAGATTATTTCATGAGCGTACTTTATGATTTGCCTGATAAAGGTGGAATCACGATTTCATTCTCTCTGGATCGTTTCGTCGTCTTCACAGGTATTTTGTTTTCTTACTTTACGGTTTCTATGGGGATTGGTGTCTAATTTTTTCATTTGCGTGCTCGATTGCTTCACTATTTTATTTATCTTTTCTCATAATTGTGCAATTTTTAAGGATAAAACAATAGTATTTGTTTGGGTTCAGTTTATATCTTTCTGGTTTTTTGTGTGCGATTTCCTATAGGTTTTTGTTTGGGTTTAGTTTTTATTTTTCTGGTTTAATTTTCATTTTTCTGGCAACTTAGCGATCGACACCAGCTACCCTTCGGGAAGATGCCAGGTACTGTTTTCCAATTCATTGAACACTAAACCGCCATTTTTTATCAATAAATTTATATTTATATTCTACATGGTAAGCTGTAACCAACTATGTTTATTGTTTGAATTGCTATTGATTTTATATATCTCTCTCTGATTTACAATTGATTGCTGGTTGTTTATTATTGTTATTGATATTGAGGTTCTTGACTCAGCTCTAACACCTTGACTATCTGTGTTGTTGATTTCATAACAGTCGATTGGTGATAAAACAAAAGGTGGAATCAGGTATTATTTATTTTCTTCCTGTATTTTGATTAGGTGATTTCACGTATTTTATTAGAGCTTGGTTATGGTGTAGGTGCTCATAAATTCATTGAGTTACGGTTTTCATATTCATCAGTTGCATTCTTGTTTCACTTAAATTTGACGATATTTGCGTTTACTCTGATTGGCTTCTCAGGGGGGTCTCACGGTGTATACCAAACTCCGCGACCTAACCTCAAGTAACAACACCACTTCCATTTTATATCCAATTTCTAATTTCTGTGACTAAATATATATGGGTTGTATTTAGTCAGCTCATTTGAAACTTCGATATAAAATATAATTATCATCCTCGGTTTGTTGATCGATTTACATCTACAACCGTAAAAAGCGGACCAAACACTATAATATTATCGGATTGCGGTTACTCGCCGTCGACGGTGCTGCTCCAACAAAATATTTGCCTCAGAATTCAGAGCAACCTCCTCCTCCAGGTACTGTTAATTTTATCATTTGATGATATGTGTGTCAATTTACGATTTTTTTTTAAGCATGCAACGTCATTAAGATGTATGCATTATCGAAATTAAATTTAAGATTAGTAACAAATAGTTGCATCACATATATGTTTTTTCTACGTTATTGGTTTGGTTTGTTGATAAGATATAATATAATATAAATAATAGATAATAGATTGATAGGTGGATGATAGATGTTTTGTGTGGTTATCTGTACCCCCAGAGAGCTTTCTCTACTTAAATAGCAGTAACAAAACATAAATTTCATCCCGCTTGCCCAAACACACAAATGAAACACAGATACTTTGATAGAGATCTTTTTAGCTTGCATATATGTTTTTATTTACTGTGTAGTGTATTTGAAGTAAGATATTACGGAGTACATTGAATTCGGCATCCCAGAGATTATAAATCCTTATATCGCGTTACTATTCTATGTTGTTTAATGAAAAGAATTTGGTTTGTATCATATTCTAGCAACGTCCCGTTTATGAAATTTTCAGTAGGTGGCAAAATATGATTTAATTGTAGTTTGAATACATGGTATTCTTTTATTGACAACACGCCTTTGACTTTGAGCTTGAACCAAGTGACCAAACAGAGGAAAGTAAATGCACTATTAGACAAACCAAGCTGAAAGAGTATGACTAGACAACATCTTACAAGTACAAAATATGATTTTATTAATAGTAAATGGGATTTTCCTTATTTACCTTCAGACTTTGCTTTAACGTAGACACATAGGCTTTGTCAAATCTATTCACGAGCGTACTCTTATCCGGACATGCTATAACAGTTATTTTACAATCTAATATGAAAAAACATTTCGCCAAATTGTTTTGCAGTGGACTGATGTTATAGATTTTGTTCAGGGTAAGCCAGCTGGCTTTGGCAGCTGATTGTAGAGAAGTATGAACCACGATCACAAGTTGTGCCCTGGCGTACATAAGGAATTTAAAGAAATTCATATCGAATATTGACAACTCTGCAACCTCAAAAAATGTAGCAGGATCGTTAACGGATGATGATTCAAAACAGCAAAATAGTACATATTATAGAAAGAAATTGAGGATGAGCACAGACCTGCCAGGCATAAGCACAACTACACACACACACACAAAAAATGTGGATAAGTCAACCACCTCCAATTCCATGAACCAGCATGAGAAATCAAGAAGTTTGTGTGAATGAACACTATTATAGAGATCAAAGATTGGATTTATCAAAAGCGATCGATAATTCAAGTTGATGAAAAAATGAATCCTGGGCTGTCAGCCAAAAGATCTACTAGTTAATATACATAACCAACCAGTGAAATGACCCATGGAACCGCATTTTTGTTTTAACGTAACAGTTTAATGATATGTCTTAGGTATTAAGTGAATGTAAATGTTAATGTCATATAGTTTTTAATGACCGTGGAACCACGGGTTCCAACTAAAAAATTTGTCGTGATTTTTTCAAACATACTGATTTACTTAACTTGGTCAGAATAAATAAACTACATTCATTTTACCACCACCATATTTCAAATTTTATCACAATTACTATTTTTCTTGTCATATAAGTCTAAATTATAACATTTTATCGAGGCATTTATTTCACATACATATGTAACGTACTTAATTTCGTAAAGAGAACTTATATTTGAATAATAATAATATAATAAGAATAAAAATAATTATAATAATAATAATAAATAATAATAATAAAGTTTGCTTAAAAATTGAATATTTATTTTTTTAGTAATACAAATGACTTAAAAAATTTTTAAATTAAAATACAATTATTATATGAAGATTATACAATATGCTTCAAAGTTTGTAGATATGTTTATGAGGTGTCTTGTAAAAGATGTACAATTTGTTTTAAAGTTTGTACATATGGCCATTCGGGTGTTTTATCATAAGTTGTACATAATGCTTCATATATTATACAATTAATATATTAATATTTTTTATTAGTATAATTAATTATTTTAATGATATGAGACGGCTTGAAATTTTTCATATTATTTTTGAATTTCTTTTATGCTTGAATAATCCTTATGACATTATCATTATAGAGATTTATTACATATTATACTTAATAAACTAATGGATATACATCATTATAAATTAACAACTGATTTAATAAAAAAATAAAATCGATATCGGCCATTCAAATGTGTAGATTGTTTTTTTATTTATGGTTTATGAATTTGAAACTTTATCCTTATTATATGGAGTATTTGCAAATAACTTATCCCTATGCTATGTTCCCTTTGTTTCTTTTTTGTTTCTTTTTTTTTTCAACCCAAATTTAATAATAATAATAATAATAATAATAATAATAATAATAATAATAATAATAATAATAATAATAATAATATAATACTAATAATAATAATAATTATTATTATTATTATTATAATGAATAATGATAATAAGTTTGCTACAAAATTGTGTATTTATATTTTTAATAATAATTATTAGTAATAACAAATGCTTTTTAATATTTTTTAAAAACTTAAAATATAATTATTATATGAATATTGTACAATATGTTTTGAAGTTTGTACATGTGTTATTTTGTAAAAGATTGTACAATTTGTTAAAAAGTTTGTATATATGGTCATGGGGGTATTTATATATTCTGGGTATATATTTGTTTTAATTTTTTTTATCCTTTTTTAATTAAAATTAATTTTATATGTAAATCAGTAAAATGGTATTATTGGTTTGTATTTGTATTTATTTTATATATATAATTTAAAATCATAAAACTTTATTGTCTTCAAAATTAGCATGCATATATTATCGGTATAATTATTTGTTTATATTTAATATTTTTTTAGATTTTAATTAAATAGATTTAATATTAATATATAAAATAATAATGACATCGTCGTTTTGAAAATTAGAAAGTAATTAGTGAAAATTAAAAAGTAATTAAAAAGTATATACATGTATATATACACATATATATATGTATATACATGTATATATACATGTATATGTATATATATATACATATATATGTATATATATATACATATATATGTATATATATATATATATATATATATATATATATATATATATATATAGTGGTAGGATCAAGAGGGAAGTAACCAATCGGGGGAAAGCGGGGGGAAGCAAAAACTTTTTTTTTTTTTCGTTTTTTGAAAAAACTTTGTTCACAAACATTATGGATGGGATAAAAATAAGAACATTTAGTAGAGACACTTTGTGATAAATGTTTTTATTTTGGCGGGAAAACGCTCGACGAAGTAATATATAACAATTATCGTGTTTTTCGAGCGTATGTTGAGGTTTTAGCTATTGGGGTTTAGATATTAGGGTTTAGATATTAGGGTTTAGAAATTTAGGGTTTAGGGTTTAGATTTAAGGTTTAGATTTAGGATTTAGATTGAGTTTTTAACACGTAGGGTTTAGGGTTTGGTTTTTTGGGTTTATTCCATAAACCCAAAAAACCAAACCCTAAACCCTAAATCGGGCTAAATTTTACTTCACAAAACATGAAAAAAAACGTTCATATTCTTCACGAACAATATTATCTTGAATGTTATTTTTGTCAATCATTTTTCCGCCTAAATAATAACATTCATCACGAAGTGTCTCTTCTAAATGTTCATATTTTCGTGTGATCTTGATGCCGGAAAAAAAAAATTCAAAAAAAACGAATTTTTTTTTTTTTTGCTTCCCACCGCTTCCCCCCGATTGGTTACTTCCCCATTGATCCTGCCCATATATATATATATATATATATATATATATATATATATATATATATATATATATATATATATATATATATATATATATATATATAGACTTATTTTATGACCATTTCAAACTCTTACCTTCTCAAAGATATTGGCACAAAAGTTATAACGCTTTTCTTAACCTAACTTTTTTTATATACTCGTATAAGATAAATATACTCACTCGCAACAGTAAATGTTACAATTAATTTATAAAGTTATATTATTATTATCTATCTATCTATACTATATAATAAAAGGGAGTTTGTGCTGAAGTCATTATGTGTTTCATAGAGTTGTAACATGTGCTTTGAAAGTTATAACATGCAAATTTAATGATGTCATAATTAATCTAAAGATAACTAGCAATGAAAAGGACCTCACGTTGCTGCGGTGTCATTCCATTTGCTTTTGGTGTTCTCCTGTGTTCGTCGTGAAGGAATAGTGTCCTTTTCCAAAAACACTATAGTTTTTTTGAAATGTTCCCAATACACTTTTTCAAATATAGATAACAAAATTTCTTACAAATGTTCCCAATATGTTTCCAATAAGCATAACTAAATTTTTAGAACCAACATGTTCCCAGTATACTTTTAAATTTGTCCACGTGTAACATTCAAGGGAAAAATGAAAAGATTACAAACAGCCTATAGCTATAATGCATCAATACAACAACAACAACAACAACAACAACAACAATACCCAATTCCACTAGAGTGGAGTATGGGCGAGGTTAGATGTAGACAGTCCTTTCCTCTACCCTAAAGTAAAAGGGAAGTCATTCCTCCACCCACGGATACCTATCGGTCCCCAGGTAGAGGAAGTCGTCCCTCCGTATTCTGTAGAGCAGAGAGGCTGCTTCCTAGGGACCTCCGACCATAAAGAACCATGAATTCCAATATGTGCAGTAAAAGTATACAAGTAAAGTAGATAAAAAAAGAAACTTTACCATGAATAAAGTATATATCAATACGATATGTATAGGTAAATAAAGCATGTAACAAAATAATGTAATATAACATATAATTAAAATATGTGCGTGTCAAATATGCAAGTATAACCAGTCATGTAAGTACAATAAGTATACGAAAACATGTTGGTAAGAAGCATGTAGGTATACTATGCAGTATAAGATAGATGGTATACAATGTAAACATAGACAAATAAGCATACAATGATAGCATAAAAGCATGTGATATGTAAGTATGTATAAATTAATTGCTATATAATGTAATACAAACATGTAATCATATAGTGCAATAAATCCTCTGAAAATGCTACAATAAGTATAGATATATAATATAACCGTAATACAGGTACAGCCAATACGATAAGGCACACAAGCAAGTAGGCAGGAAATATAATATAAATATATAAAAAAAATAAACAAAATGTAAAGCCTAGTCATCTATTCTAATTCTACTCCTCCACAAATTCCTATCAGAAGTCATGTCCTCAGTCAATAAGAGCTCCTTCATGTCAAGCTTCAATCTATCCTCCAACCTACGTCTGGGTCTACCCCTTCTCCTTACGCCCCCAACAACAAGGGTCTCGACTCTCCTAACCGGGGCTAAAAGTGGGCGCCTCAAAACATGTCCAAACCATCTTAGTCGTCCTTCCCTCAGCTTGTTGGTTATGTTCCCAACTTTCAAGTTCTCCCTAAAAACTCCATTTGGTATCAAATCTAGCATTGTCTTACTACACGTCCACCCAAGCATCCTCATTTCTGCCACCTCCATCCTTCTCTCCTGGGCTTTCGTCATTGGCCAACACTCCGATCCGTACAACATGGCCGGTTTGATTGCCACCTTGAAGAATTTCCCTTTCAATTTAAGGGGTACCTTCTTGTCGCACAATACCCCTTTCGCTGCCCTCCACTTCAACCATCCTACTCGTATACGATGTGTCACGTCCTCATCTATCCTTCCCGATTTGTGAAGCATCGAGCCTAAATATCTAAAGGACTCTTGTGGAGGTAAAATTTGGTCCCCAATTCTGACGTCCACAATATCCTCTTGTTCCTCTTCGCTCGTCCTGAAATCGCATCTAAGGTACTCCGACTTAAGTCTGCTAATCCGTAGGCCATTTGATTCTAGGGCGCTCCTCCATTGCTCTATCCTTCTGTTAAGCTCATCCTGGGAATCCGAAACTAATACAATATCGTCCGCGAATATTAGGCACCATGGGATGTTATCTTGTATCCTTTGAGTCAGTTCGTCTACAATCAAAGCGAAAAGATATGGGCTAAGGGCCGATCCCTGATGTAAACCTACCTCTACTAGGAAAAACTCAGTGTTTCCTACAGTCGTACGTACACGAGTCTTCGCCCCCTCATACATATCTCTAATAGTCCTTATATATCTACTTGGGACACCCCTAACATTAAGGGTCTTCCAAATCAGCTCACGCGGGACACATGTAGTGACCCGAACTTTTCCATGTTTATATATATTAATTGAGATTGATATTTACATGATTAAATGTTTCCAACATGTTAAGCAATCAAACTTGTTAAGACTTGATTAATTGAAATATGTTTCATATAGACAATTGACCACCCAAGTTGACCGGTGATTCACGAACGTTAAAACTTGTAAAAACTATATGATGACATATATATGGATATATATATAGTTAACATGATACTATGATAAGTAAACATATCATTAAGTATATTAACAATGAACTACATATGTAAAAACAAGACTACTAACTTAATGATTTTTAAACGAGACATATATGTAACGATTATCGTTGTAAAGACATTTAATGTATATATATCATATTAAGAGATATTCATACATGATAATATCATGATAATATAATAATTTAAAATCTCATTTGATATTATAAACATTGGGTTAACAACATTTAACAAGATCGTTAACCTAAAGGTTTCAAAACAACACTTACATGTAACGACTAACGATGACTTAACGACTCAGTTAAAATGTATATACATGTAGTGTTTTAATATGTATTTATACAATTTTGAAAGACTTCAATACACTTATCAAAATACTTCTACTTAACAAAAATGCTTACAATTACATCCTCGTTCAGTTTCATCAACAATTCTACTCGTATGCACCCGTATTCGTACTCGTACAATACACAGCTTTTAGATGTATGTACTATTAGTATATACACTCCAATGATCAGCTCTTAGCAGCCCATGTGAGTCACCTAACACATGTGGGAACCATCATTTGGCAACTAGCATGAAATATCTCATAAAATTACAAAAATATGAGTAATCATTCATGACTTATTTACATGAAAACAAAATTACATATCCTTTATATCTAATCCATACACCAACGACCAAAAACACCTACAAACACTTTCATTCTTCAATTTTCTTCATCTAATTGATCTCTCTCAAGTTCTATCTTCAAGTTCTAAGTGTTCTTCATATATTTTACAAGTTCTAGTTACATAAAATCAAGAATACTTTCAAGTTTGCTAGCTCACTTCCAATCTTGTAAGGTGATCATCCAACCTCAAGAAATCTTTGTTTCTTACAGTAGGTTATCATTCTAATACAAGGTAATAATCATATTCAAACTTTGGTTCAATTTCTATAACTATAACAATCTTATTTCAAGTGATGATCTTACTTGAACTTGTTTTCGTGTCATGATTTTGCTTCAAGAACTTTGAGCCATCCAAGGATCCATTGAAGCTAGATCCATTTTTCTCTTTTCCAGTAGGTTCATCCAAGGAACTTAAGGTAGTAATGATGTTCATAACATCATTCGATTCATACATATAAAGCTATCTTATTCGAAGGTTTAAACTTGTAATCACTAGAACATAGTTTAGTTAATTCTAAACTTGTTCGCAAACAAAAGTTAATCCTTCTAACTTGACTTTTAAAATCAACTAAACACATGTTCTATATCTATATGATATGCTAACTTAATGATTTAAAACCTGGAAACACGAAAAACACCGTAAAACCGGATTTACGCCGTCGTAGTAACACCGCGGGCTGTTTTGGGTTAGTTAATTAAAAACTATGATAAACTTTGATTTAAAAGTTTTTATTCTGAGAAAATGATTTTTATTATGAACATGAAACTATATCCAAAAATTATGGTTAAACTCAAAGTGGAAGTATGTTTTCTAAAATGGTCATCTAGACGTCGTTCTTTCGACTGAAATGACTACCTTTACAAAAACGACTTGTAACTTATTTTTCCGACTATAAACCTATACTTTTTCTGTTTAGATTCATAAAATAGAGTTCAATATGAAACCATAGCAATTTGATTCACTCAAAACGGATTTAAAATGAAGAAGTTATGGGTAAAACAAGATTGGATAATTTTTCTCATTTTAGCTACGTGAAAATTGGTAACAAATCTATTCCAACCATAACTTAATCAACTTGTATTATATATTATGTAATCTTGAGATACCATAGACACGTATACAATGTTTCGACCTATCATGTCGACACATCTATATATATTTCGGAACAACCATAGACACTCTATATGTGAATGTTGGAGTTAGCTATACAGGGTTGAGGTTGATTCCAAAATATATATAGTTTGAGTTGTGATCAATACTGAGATACGTATACACTGGGTCGTGGATTGATTCAAGATAATATTTATCGATTTATTTCTGTACATCTAACTGTGGACAACTAGTTGTAGGTTACTAACGAGGACAGCTGACTTAATAAACTTAAAACATCAAAATATATTAAAAGTGTTGTAAATATATTTTGAACATACTTTGATATATATGTATATATTGTTATAGGTTCGTGAATCAACCAGTGGCCAAGTCTTACTTCCCGACGAAGTAAAAATCTGTGAAAGTGAGTTATAGTCCCACTTTTAAAAATCTAATATTTTTGGGATGAGAATACATGCAGGTTTTATAAATGATTTACAAAGTAGACACAAGTACGTGAAACTACATTCTATGGTTGAATTATCGAAATCGAATATGCCCCTTTTTATTAAGTCTGGTAATCTAAGAATTAGGGAACAGACACCCTAATTGACACGAATCCTAAAGATAGATCTATTGGGCCTAACAAACCCCATCCAAAGTACCGGATGCTTTAGTACTTCGAAATTTATATCATATCCGAAGGGTGTCCCGGAATGATGGGGATATTCTTATATATGCATCTTGTTATTGTCGGTTACCAGGTGTTCACCATATGAATGATTTTTATCTCTATGTATGGGATGTGTATTGAAATATGAAATCTTGTGGTCTATTGTTACGATTTGATATATATAGGTTAAACCTATAACTCACCAACATTTTTGTTGACGTTTAAAGCATGTTTATTCTCAGGTGAATATTAAGAGCTTCCGCTGTTGCATACTAAAATAAGGACAAGATTTGGAGTCCATGTTTGTATGATATTGTGTAAAAACTGCATTCAAGAAACTGATTTCGATGTAACATATTTGTATTGTAAACCATTATGTAATGGTCGTGTGTAAACAGGATATTTTAGATTATCATTATTTGATAATCTACGTAAAGCTTTTTAAACCTTTATTTATGAAATAAAGGTTATGGTTTGTTTTAAAAATGAATGCAGTCTTTGAAAAACGTCTCATATAGAGGTCAAAACCTCGCAACGAAATCAATTAATATGGAACGTTTTTAATCAATAAGAACGGGACATTTCAGTTGGTATCCGAGCGTTGGTCTTAGAGAACCAGAAAATTTGCATTAGTGTGTCTTATCGAGTTTGTTAGGATGCATTAGTGAGTCTGGACTTCGACCGTGTTTTCTTTAAAAATGATTGCTTAACATTTTTGTTGGAAACTATATATTTTTAACATATGAATATTATGTGATATATTAATCTCTTAACGTGTTTGATATTATGTGATAGATGTCTACCTCTAGAACAAGTCCCATTGACTCACCTAATAATAATGAAGAGTCAAATATAAATTGGAATGATTTGTGGACTGATTCACAAGTTCCCGAAGAGGAACCGGAAGAAGAGTCGGAACCGGAAGAAGAATCGGAACCGGAAGAAGAATTGGAACCGGATGAAGAAATAGAACCGGTGGGGGAAATAATAAAACGGTTAAGTAAAAGAAAATCCTCAACCAACCGACCAAAGTTAATTATGGTCAATGGTGTTTCCGCCAAGGAAGCAAAATATTGGGAGGATTACCAATTCTCCGATGAATCGGATTTCGACGAGAATTCCGATGATGTTATAGAAATTACCCCAACTGAATTTAAAAAGGCAAAAGAAAATAATAAGGGAAAGGGCATAAAAATAGAGAAATCTAATTCCAACCCCGATGAACTTTATATGTATCGTCAACCCCCGAAGTCCTTAAGTTGTAACAATGACCCGGGAACCTCTAAACCACCAGGTTTTTCTAAACCAATGTGGACAACGACGGCTCGTATTAGGGGAACATCATATATCCCTAGAAACTTGGCAAAACGAACCAAAACCGAAGAAGAAGAAACGAGCGAGTCGGAATAAGATAGTTGTATTCGTGTGGTGTAATATATGTAATATAGTGTTCTTATGCTTTATGATATATGTAAAAATTGCTTGTATTAATAAGTATTTTTTTATGAAACTAACTCTTGTCTATTTTACAGTTTAAAAACACAAAATGGATAGACAACCCAATATTTTAAGAGACCTACCCGGAGACATGATTGATGAAATCTTGTCTAGAGTCGGCCAGAATTCTTCGGCACAACTATTTAAGGCGAGATCAGTTTGTAAGACATTCGAAGAACGTTCCAAGAATGTCTTGGTTTATAAGAGATTTTCGTTTGAAAGATGGGGGATATCACATTGGGAAACCCATAAGTTACGATGTGTTTACTTTGACGCATATATTGCGGGGAACCCAAATGCTATTTTACGCAACGGGTTAAGAAATTATTTTGACTCAATATATCCGAATATTGGACTTCGTGATTTAGAAAAAGCGGCTAACATGCAACATAAAGAAGCATGTTATGCTTACGGATTAGTAATGTTCGCTTCTCACCAAAGTGAGAACAAGAACATCGGGCTACAACTATTAAACAAAACGTTTCCACAAGTGACGGAGTCGGTAATTAGGGTAAGAAATGAGGTTTTTAGATTATTACGGGACTGTTGGACATTACGTAACCCTCATCCCTTTGATGACGTTACAACACGCTGTCTTATCAACGGCCATAACGGTTATGTTGCACAAGACCAAGGATGGGAAGTAGTCCTAGTAAAACCAGAATGCATGACTTGTTTCTGGACGTATGAATTACGTGTCTTTATTGCCTTTGCCGAACGACTTGTGTACTAGCTAGAATTGTCTTCACAACTATCTTGTATCAAAGTTATTGTGTGCTATATTTCATGCTTTATGTAAAATAAGCGGTATTGTAAGTTTGTAAAATATTGTATAAAAGTTTGAACGCGAAATATTATTACAATCAGTTTTTCATATAGAATTGTAGTAGTTGAATTGTATATTAGCTACTAAGTATGAACTTAACGGGTAGGTACTACCCGAATTTAAACTTATAAAACGCTAATATGAAGAAAAAGCTTTTATAAATGAGTTCATATTATGCTACGAAATACTATTAACTACTCTTAATATTCTGTATGATTAACTTGTTCCATTTAACTATTTTGAAGGAAATGGCACCGACTACTCGACACACCGTGAATATGAATGAAGAGGAATTCCGTACTTTTCTAGCTTCAAACATAGCCGCAGTACAGGTTGCGCTACATACCAACAATAACCTTGGATCTAGCAGTACAGGAAATCGTGTAGGATGCACCTACAAAGAATTCACTGCCTGCAAACCTTTGGAATTTGATGGAACCGAAGGACCGATCGGATTGAAACGGTGGACCGAGAAGGTTGAATCGGTGTTTGCCATAAGTAAGTGTACTGAAGAGGACAAAGTGAAGTACGCTACGCATACCTTCACAGGTTCTGCGTTAACATGGTGGAATACCTATCTAGAGCAAGTGGGACAAGATGATGCGTACGCACTACCGTGGTCAGCATTCAAGCACTTGATGAACGAGAAGTACCGTCCCAGAACCGAGGTCAATAAGCTCAAGACAGAACTTAGAGGGTTACGAACCCAAGGATTTGATATTACCACGTACGAAAGACGATTCACAGAATTGTGCCTATTGTGTCCGGGAGCATTCGAAGATGAGGAAGAGAAGATCGACGCGTTTGTGAAAGGATTACCGGAAAGAATCCAAGAAGATATAAGTTCACACGAGCCCGCCTCCATACAACAGGCATGTAGAATGGCTCACAAACTAGTGAACCAGATTGAAGAAAGAATTAAAGAACAGACTGCTGAAGAGGCCAATGTGAAGCAAGTCAAAAGAAAGTGGGAGGAAAACGGTGATAAGAATCACCAATACAACAACAACAGTAATTACAACAATAATCGCAACAATTATCCCAACAATCGCAACATCAATCGCAACTACAACAAACGGCCCAACAACAACAACAACAACAACAACAGCAACTACAACAATCATCCCAACAATAATAATAACCGCAACAACAACAACAATCAGAAGCAGCTATGCCAAAGGTGTGAAAAGAATCACTCGGGGTTCTGCACCAAATTTTGCAACAAGTGTAAAAGAAATGGTCATAGCGCGGCGAAGTGTGAGGTCTACGGACCAGGGGTTAATAGAACGAAAGGAACAAATGGTGTCGGAACGAGTAATGGCAGAGCAAGTAGTGTCGGAGCAAGTTATGCCAATGTAGTTTGTTATAAATGTGGAAAACCAGGCCACATTATTATAAATTGCCCGAACCAGGAGAACACGAATGGACAAGGCCGTGGAAGAGTTTTCAATATTAATGCGGTAGAGGCACAGGAAGACCCGGAGCTTGTTACGGGTACGTTTCTTATTGACAATAAATCTGCTTACGTTTTATTTGATTCGGGTGCGGATAGAAGCTATATGAGTAGAGATTTTTGTGCTAAATTAAGTTGTCCATTGACGCCTTTGGATAGTAAATTTTTACTCGAATTAGCAAATGGTAAATTAATTTCAGCAGATAATATATGTCGGAATCGAGAAATTAAACTGGTTAGCGAAACATTTAAGATTGATTTGATACCAGTAGAGTTAGGGAGTTTTGATGTGATAATCGGTATGGACTGATTGAAAGAAGTGAAAGCGGAGATCGTTTGTTACAAAAATGCAATTCGCATTATACGAGAAAAAGGAAAACCCTTAATGGTGTACGGAGAAAAGGGCAACACGAAGCTACATCTTATTAGTAATTTGAAGGCACAAAAACTAATAAGAAAAGGTTGCTATGCTGTTCTAGCACACGTCGAGAAAGTACAAACTGAAGAAAAGAGCATCAATGATGTTCCCATTGCAAAAGAATTTCCCGATGTATTTCCGAAAGAATTACCGGGATTACCCCCACATCGATCCGTTGAATTTCAAATAGATCTTGTACCAGGAGCTGCACCAATAGCTCGTGCTCCTTACAGACTCGCACCCAGCGAGATGAAAGAACTGCAAAGCAAATTACAAGAACTTTTAGAGCGTGGTTTCATTCGACCAAGCACATCACCGTGGGGAGCTCCTGTTTTGTTTGTCAAGAAGAAAGATGGTACATTCAGGTTGTGTATCGACTACCGAGAGTTGAACAAACTTACCATCAAGAACCGCTACCCACTACCGAGAATCGACGACTTATTTGATCAACTACAAGGCTCGTCTGTTTATTCAAAGATTGACTTACGTTCCGGGTATCATCAAATGCGGGTGAAAGAAGATGATATTCCAAAGACTGCTTTCAGAACACGTTACGGTCATTACGAGTTTATGGTCATGCCGTTTGGTTTAACTAATGCACCAGCTGTGTTCATGGACCTTATGAACCGAGTGTGTGGACCATACCTTGACAAGTTTGTCATTGTTTTCATTGATGACATACTTATTTACTCAAAGAATGACCAAGAACACGGTGAACATTTGAGAAAGGTGTTAGAAGTATTGAGGAAGGAAGAATTGTACGCTAAGTTTTCAAAGTGTGCATTTTGGTTGGAAGAAGTTCAATTCCTCGGTCACATAGTGAACAAAGAAGGTATTAAGGTGGATCCGGCAAAGATAGAAACTGTTGAAAAGTGGGAAACCCCGAAAACTCCGAAACACATACGCCAGTTTTTAGGACTAGCTGGTTACTACAGAAGGTTCATCCAAGACTTTTCCAGAATAGCAAAACCCTTGACTGCATTAACGCATAAAGGGAAGAAATTTGAATGGAATGATGAACAAGAGAAAGCGTTTCAGTTATTGAAGAAAAAGCTAACTACGGCACCTATATTGTCATTGCCTGAAAGGAATGATGATTTTGTGATTTATTGTGATGCATCAAAGCAAGGTCTCGGTTGTGTATTAATGCCACGAACGAAGGTGATTGCTTATGCATCTAGACAATTGAAGATTCACGAACAAAATTATACGACACATGATTTGGAATTAGGCGCGGTTGTTTTTGCATTAAAGACTTGGAGGCACTACTTATATGGGGTCAAAAGTATTATATATACCGACCACAAAAGTCTTCAACACATATTTAATCAGAAACAACTGAATATGAGGCAGCGTAGGAGGATTGAATTGTTGAATGATTACGACTTTGAGATTCGTTACCACCCGGGGAAGGCAAATGTGGTAGCCGATGCCTTGAGCAGGAAGGACAGAGAACCCATTAGAGTAAAATCTATGAATATAATGATTCATAATAACCTTACTACTCAAATAAAGGAGGCGCAACAAGGAGTTTTAAAAGAGGGAAATTTAAAGGATGAAATACCCAAAGGATCGGAGAAGCATCTTAATATTCGGGAAGACGGAACCCGGTATAGGGCTGAAAGGATTTGGGTACCAAAATTTGGAGATATGAGATGTATAAGGATCCTGGAACGGGGAAGATGTATAAGGATCTCAAGAAACATTTTTGGTGGCCGGGTATGAAAGCCGATGTTGCTAAATACGTAGGAGAATGTTTGACGTGTTCTAAGGTTAAAGCTGAGCATCAGAAACCATCAGGTCTACTTCAACAACCCGAAATCCCGGAATGGAAATGGGAAAACATTACCATGGATTTCATCACTAAATTGCCAAGGACTGCAAGTGGTTTTGATACTATTTGGATAATAGTTGATCGTCTCACCAAATCAGCACACTTCCTACTAATAAGAGAAGATGACAAGATGGAGAAGTTAGCACGACTGTATTTGAAGGAAGTCGTCTCTAGACATGGAATACCAATCTCTATTATCTCTGATAGGGATGGCAGATTTATTTCAAGATTCTGGCAGACATTACAGCAAGTATTAGGAACTCGTCTAGACATGAGTACTGCCTATCATCCACAAACTGATGGGCAGAGTGAAAGGACGATACAAACGCTTGAAGACATGCTACGAGCATGTGTTATTGATTTCGGAAACAGTTGGGATCGACATCTACCGTTAGCAGAATTTTCCTACAACAACAGCTACCATTCAAGCATTGAGATGGCGCCGTTTGAAGCACTTTATGGTAGAAAGTGCAGGTCTCCGATTTGTTGGAGTGAAGTGGGGGATAGACAGATTACGGGTCCGGAGATTATACAAGAAACTACCGAGAAGATCATCCAAATTCAACAACGGTTGAAAACCGCCCAAAGTCGACAAAAGAGCTACGCTGACATTAAAAGAAAAGATATAGAATTTGAAATTGGAGAGATGGTCATGCTTAAAGTTTCACCTTGGAAAGGCGTTGTTCGATTTGGTAAACGAGGGAAATTAAATCCAAGGTATATTGGACCATTCAAGATTATTGATCGTGTCGGACCAGTAGCTTACCGACTTGAGTTACCTCAACAACTCGCGGCTGTACATAACACTTTCCACGTCTCGAATTTGAAGAAATGTTTTGCTAAAGAAGATCTCACTATTCCGTTAGATGAAATCCAAATCAACGAAAAACTTCAATTCATCGAAGAACCCGTCGAAATAATGGATCGTGAGGTTAAAAGACTTAAGCAAAACAAGATACCAATTGTTAAGGTTCGATGGAATGCTCGTAGAGGACCCGAGTTCACCTGGGAGCGTGAAGATCAGATGAAGAAGAAATACCCGCATCTATTTCCAGAAGATTCGTCAACACCTTCAACAGCTTAAAATTTCGGGACGAAATTTATTTAACGGGTAGGTACTGTAGTGACCCGAACTTTTCCATGTTTATATATATTAATTGAGATTGATATTTACATGATTAAATGTTTCCAACATGTTAAGCAATCAAACTTGTTAAGACTTGATTAATTGAAATATGTTTCATATAGACAATTGACCACCCAAGTTGACCGGTGATTCACGAACGTTAAAACTTGTAAAAACTATATGATGACATATATATGGATATATATATAGTTAACATGATACTATGATAAGTAAACATATCATTAAGTATATTAACAATGAACTACATATGTAAAAACAAGACTACTAACTTAATGATTTTTAAACGAGACATATATGTAACGATTATCGTTGTAAAGACATTTAATGTATATATATCATATTAAGAGATATTCATACATGATAATATCATGATAATATAATAATTTAAAATCTCATTTGATATTATAAACATTGGGTTAACAACATTTAACAAGATCGTTAACCTAAAGGTTTCAAAACAACACTTACATGTAACGACTAACGATGACTTAACGACTCAGTTAAAATGTATATACATGTAGTGTTTTAATATGTATTTATACAATTTTGAAAGACTTCAATACACTTATCAAAATACTTCTACTTAACAAAAATGCTTACAATTACATCCTCGTTCAGTTTCATCAACAATTCTACTCGTATGCACCCGTATTCGTACTCGTACAATACACAGCTTTTAGATGTATGTACTATTAGTATATACACTCCAATGATCAGCTCTTAGCAGCCCATGTGAGTCACCTAACACATGTGGGAACCATCATTTGGCAACTAGCATGAAATATCTCATAAAATTACAAAAATATGAGTAATCATTCATGACTTATTTACATGAAAACAAAATTACATATCCTTTATATCTAATCCATACACCAACGACCAAAAACACCTACAAACACTTTCATTCTTCAATTTTCTTCATCTAATTGATCTCTCTCAAGTTCTATCTTCAAGTTCTAAGTGTTCTTCATATATTTTACAAGTTCTAGTTACATAAAATCAAGAATACTTTCAAGTTTGCTAGCTCACTTCCAATCTTGTAAGGTGATCATCCAACCTCAAGAAATCTTTGTTTCTTACAGTAGGTTATCATTCTAATACAAGGTAATAATCATATTCAAACTTTGGTTCAATTTCTATAACTATAACAATCTTATTTCAAGTGATGATCTTACTTGAACTTGTTTTCGTGTCATGATTTTGCTTCAAGAACTTTGAGCCATCCAAGGATCCATTGAAGCTAGATCCATTTTTCTCTTTTCCAGTAGGTTCATCCAAGGAACTTAAGGTAGTAATGATGTTCATAACATCATTCGATTCATACATATAAAGCTATCTTATTCGAAGGTTTAAACTTGTAATCACTAGAACATAGTTTAGTTAATTCTAAACTTGTTCGCAAACAAAAGTTAATCCTTCTAACTTGACTTTTAAAATCAACTAAACACATGTTCTATATCTATATGATATGCTAACTTAATGATTTAAAACCTGGAAACACGAAAAACACCGTAAAACCGGATTTACGCCGTCGTAGTAACACCGCGGGCTGTTTTGGGTTAGTTAATTAAAAACTATGATAAACTTTGATTTAAAAGTTGTTATTCTGAGAAAATGATTTTTATTATGAACATGAAACTATATCCAAAAATTATGGTTAAACTCAAAGTGGAAGTATGTTTTCTAAAATGGTCATCTAGACGTCGTTCTTTCGACTGAAATGACTACCTTTACAAAAACGACTTGTAACTTATTTTTCCGACTATAAACCTATACTTTTTCTGTTTAGATTCATAAAATAGAGTTCAATATGAAACCATAGCAATTTGATTCACTCAAAACGGATTTAAAATGAAGAAGTTATGGGTAAAACAAGATTGGATAATTTTTCTCATTTTAGCTACGTGAAAATTGGTAACAAATCTATTCCAACCATAACTTAATCAACTTGTATTATATATTATGTAATCTTGAGATACCATAGACACGTATACAATGTTTCGACCTATCATGTCGACACATCTATATATATTTCGGAACAACCATAGACACTCTATATGTGAATGTTGGAGTTAGCTATACAGGGTTGAGGTTGATTCCAAAATATATATAGTTTGAGTTGTGATCAATACTGAGATACGTATACACTGGGTCGTGGATTGATTCAAGATAATATTTATCGATTTATTTCTGTACATCTAACTGTGGACAACTAGTTGTAGGTTACTAACGAGGACAGCTGACTTAATAAACTTAAAACATCAAAATATATTAAAAGTGTTGTAAATATATTTTGAACATACTTTGATATATATGTATATATTGTTATAGGTTCGTGAATCAACCAGTGGCCAAGTCTTACTTCCCGACGAAGTAAAAATCTGTGAAAGTGAGTTATAGTCCCACTTTTAAAAATCTAATATTTTTGGGATGAGAATACATGCAGGTTTTATAAATGATTTACAAAGTAGACACAAGTACGTGAAACTACATTCTATGGTTGAATTATCGAAATCGAATATGCCCCTTTTTATTAAGTCTGGTAATCTAAGAATTAGGGAACAGACACCCTAATTGACACGAATCCTAAAGATAGATCTATTGGGCCTAACAAACCCCATCCAAAGTACCGGATGCTTTAGTACTTCGAAATTTATATCATATCCGAAGGGTGTCCCGGAATGATGGGGATATTCTTATATATGCATCTTGTTATTGTCGGTTACCAGGTGTTCACCATATGAATGATTTTTATCTCTATGTATGGGATGTGTATTGAAATATGAAATCTTGTGGTCTATTGTTACGATTTGATATATATAGGTTAAACCTATAACTCACCAACATTTTTGTTGACGTTTAAAGCATGTTTATTCTCAGGTGAATATTAAGAGCTTCCGCTGTTGCATACTAAAATAAGGACAAGATTTGGAGTCCATGTTTGTATGATATTGTGTAAAAACTGCATTCAAGAAACTGATTTCGATGTAACATATTTGTATTGTAAACCATTATGTAATGGTCGTGTGTAAACAGGATATTTTAGATTATCATTATTTGATAATCTACGTAAAGCTTTTTAAACCTTTATTTATGAAATAAAGGTTATGGTTTGTTTTAAAAATGAATGCAGTCTTTGAAAAACGTCTCATATAGAGGTCAAAACCTCGCAACGAAATCAATTAATATGGAACGTTTTTAATCAATAAGAACGGGACATTTCAACACAGTCATAAGCCTTTTCCAAGTCTACGAATGCCATGTGTAGGTTCTTTTGTTTTTCCCTATACTTCTCCATAAGGCTTCTAACGATGTGGATCGCTTCTATCGACGAACGTCCTGGCATGAAACCGAACTGGTTCTCTGAAACCTTTGTCTCATGTCGGAGCCTCGTCTCAATCACTCTCTCCCAAAGCTTCATTGTATGACTAAGTAACTTTATGCCTCTATAATTACTACATATTTGTGCATCTCCCTTATTCTTGTAAATGGGAATAACCTCACTAAGTCTCCATTCCATAGGCATCTTTGCGCTTCTAAACGTCATGTTGAAAAGGTTTGTCAGCCATCTAACCCCTTCATCTCCTAGGCACCTCCATGCCTCAATCGGAATTTGGTCTGGTCCTACTGCTTTGTTTCTCCCCATCTTTCGTAGAGACGATCTAACTTCCTCCTGGTTAATCCTCGTACAGAAACAGTTGTTTTGATACTCACGAACCTCATGGAGTTCCCCGTTCCGCTCGGGTCTTTCCCTACAGAAGAGGGATGCAAAATACTCCTCCCATCTATTCCTAATAAGGTCTTCTTTCACTATAGTTTGACCCGCTTCATTCTTGATAAATTTGACGTTAACCAAGTCCCTGCTTCTTCGCTCCCTAGGTTTAGCTATCCTATATATGTCATTAGCTCCCTCTTTAGAGTTTAGTTTCCTATATAAATCTTCATATGCTTTGTCTTTAGCAATAGCTACGGCCTTCTTTGCTTCTCTTTTAGCTTCTTTATATCTTTCTTCTATCCTAGTTCTCTCTGCAGGTGTCCCTTCTCCAAAAGTAATGAGCTCCCTAAACCTCGTCTGTTTTAACGCGACTTTTGTTTGGACATCGTCATTAAGCCACCACGATTCTCTACTACTCTTATGGGCTCTCGATGTCCCTATTGCCACCCCTAAAGTCTCTTTTGCCACATCTCTGATAGCGGACGCCATGCGGTTCCAAATCTGATCTACATCAGTAAGGGCTACGTAATCCCCTTCTACCCTCAATCTATCAGCAACAGTCGCTCTAAAAGTCTCTGCATTCGCTCCATGCAGGTTCTTCCAAAGGACTCTAGGTTGCACAACCCTGGCCCTCCTACCAACTCTTCCCCGAGTGACTAGGTCCATGACCAACAATTGATGCTGGGAGGAGCAAGTCAATGCTGGAAGGACCTTACAGTCCCTACAAGTCCTAAGTTCCCCTTTACGGAGGAGCAAAAAGTCAATCTGGGTGCTACGACCCCCGCTATGAAAAGTAGCTAACTGAGCATCCCTCTTCTTGAAGAAAGAGTTTGCTACGACCATCTCGTGGGCAATGGCAAACTTCAGGATTGAGCGCCCTTCTTCGTTTCTAGGGCCAAACCCAAAGCCCCCATGGGCTCCCTCGTAACCTTCTGCCTCCACTCCTATGTGTCCATTCAGATCACCCCCTATAATCAGTCGATGGTCCGCTGGGCACCCCCTCACTACCTCATCTAACAATTCCCAAAAACTCTTCTTCTCCGCATCACTTAAGCCCGTGTGAGGTGCGTATGCGCTTATGACCGTGAAAGTCTCCTTAATAATTAGACTAACCGACATAATCCTATCGCTAAGCCTACTCACGTCAACAACGTTATCCTTATGTAGTTTGCCCAAAAAGATACCTACCCCGTTTCGTGCTATCCTAGAACCCGAGTACCACAACCTATAGTCTTTAATATCTACCGCCCCTTCACCCTTCCATCTAGTCTCTTGAACACACCCTATGTCTACATTACTCTTAAGAAATGTATCAACGAGCTCAATCCTCTTGCCCGTCAAGGTTCCTATATTCCAACTACCCACTCTAATCCCACCCGGGGTAGCAACCCTATTACCCCCTCTAACCCCTCTAGTCCTATCCGCCCCTAATCTAGGAGGACATGACCTCAGGTGATCATAGGTGCTAGTAGGGTCTATATTAACCTATAAAGAAAATAAAAATTGAGAGAATTCAAAACAAAAAAGTAAAATACAATAAAGACCGGGCTATACAAAAGTAAACAGTCAAAGTAAGGCAAAAGATAGGAAAAAGATAGCAAATGGTAAGAAATAAATAGATGAGATAAGAAAATAAATAAAAAACAAGTTCAGCAAGTTAGAAAAATACTCCGTATATTCTAATAATACCAATCACGTAACTAGTATACAAAAAAGTAAGGCTCACAAGATTAGGATAATACAGTCAAAGTAAGGTTAAGGGTAAAAGATAATGCATCAATACTGCAGCCTAAAAATTATTGTAACTTAAACACTTGGATACTATTTCCTCCAGTTTATCAAGATGGGTCACATAAACAAAGATACACATTCTGTTTAGTTTAGAGGTAGTAGACGTAACATTTACACCCTGTTGACTTACAATTACAAAATCACCTTCAACCACATAAGTATTAGGTATGAAATGTAAATTAATAACTATATTTAATGTACCTGTTATACTAAATGTTGGTGCACCAAAATGCATATGAAATTCGGTAATTTTTACTTATATAAGTGTGATAAGGGGCATAAACTTGACGGTTTCATATAATAAAACTGACCCAATGTCATCTAGAGATAGAGATGTTAGTCCACCAGCTTGACCAATACTTGAAGCACCACCAAAGGAAGTGCACTACAAAGGTAAAAGTCATTTTTTCACAGGAACCTTAGTAGAGTAATATTGCTCATCAAGGACGAAACATTGATTACCATACTGCAAGCGGTATAGATATAAGATGGAAACCTGAAATATCAGTACTCCGTATCAAGATAACTAATTATGTCACTATCTTTAAAGATAGCATCAATAGTAGGAATCTAAGCCTTAGTTATGTAACCAAATCATAAATTATACATATGAACTATATAAAAACAGAGTTAGTAATTTTGATTTTATCATATAGCACCTTTAATTGTTTTCAAAATCCATTTATATTATTGAATGTAGCAATAAAAATAGTTAAATCAAAAATTCGGAAACTGCGTAGTAGATGTTTGGCCATGTATTAGATTGCGTTGGTCAATATTCAAATTGGAAAAGTCAAGTATCGTTGACCCAGTTTACATGAACAATAATATTTAATCATTATGAAACCCATTTTACCCATTGTACACTAACACTAATAATCGAAACCGTATTGTATTAAGTGAAAATGGCAAAAAATCAAACTTGGTTATGAAAACCTTGTAATCAGTGAAAATGGCAAAAATCAAACTTGGTTACGATCATGAAACCAAATATAAACGAAAAAAACACAAAAAACACTTACAGATAGCGTAATATGACAGCAGGTCAATCGGTGCTTTAACTCCAGCTCAGATGATATTAATATACGTACACCTAGTTCACGATTGTTTACCGCGAACCAGCCAATGGCTGAGCCCTCCAATCACCAGTATCCATCGTCTATTTGACGAATGATTTCAATCCTATAGATATAGATGACCTAAAAAGAAAATCAAAAGTAATTTATTAGCATGTAACAAATCGAAAAGAGATATCAGATAGCAATTCATTCATAATACATAAAGCTACACAAATGCATTCAGCCGCAGAGCTAAAATAGAGCGAATTTGATTTAACATTACATATTACAATAAGATGCAGTTTATATGTAAAAGCGTATAACCAAAACTGGACAAACCATTACTAACAAATTATTGATGAAAGCATAGCCGAAAGACCTTGCTGACATGATTTGTTTTTCCTCTTTGATGATACTGGATCTGCTTTCATCAAGTGTAGCTGCTGTCATCACATGTTGTTGAAGGTGTTAGTAGCTGACTATTATATTAGCAATGTATTAATAAACAGCAGTTAAAAGTTAAAACAGTGATAACAATAGCACATCAAGAGACCATAACAACAACACAATCAAACAGGCACATATTTAATATTGTATGAACAAAGTATTATCAGCGAAGCATAAAAAAAACACAAAAACAATTGATAACGAAGCAAATTATGTCTTTTTACTCCCTTTGACAAAAAGACCATATGTAAGATTGCTTTGACTCCCTTTGACAAAAAGTGATGGGCCTGAAAAATCAATCGCGTACATAAAACCCTAACTTTTAAGGTCCAAAACATAAATCGACAATGAAAGCAAAATAGGGAAACAAAAACCTAAAACCATACGGCACAGAAATTGACGATATGTATTACCGCTAGAGAAACCGCAGGTGAAAACACGTCTACAAAAGCAAAGCGTAACCTGTAAATGAATAGATAAGTAAATGGTTACTGAAGTATATTATAACAACTATATGCAAGCAGAAGACACCAAAAAGTTCTGCTAAAAGTACATATAACAACAGCGGCGGCCATGGCTCCGTTAATATTGTTGTCCGGCAGCATGTGCACCATCAGAAATGATTTTGTTTCTCATTGTGGAACTATAGTAATAGTAATAGACCTTCATCATCAGCCTTGGAATAAACAACTACGTGCATATATTGTAGAGGAAAAGCAATAATACCAGACATCTAAAGTACAAAACGGCATGAAACAACCCAACCCGTATTAAAACCGGCCCATAAAATTTTTTCCTTTTAATACGCGTTAAATAATACTTTAGGTCCCGTTACACATATTCCAAAACGTATTTGTTATCAAAGTAAGTTCATCGAACTTAAAACATACATTAATGATTTAAACTCCTTAATACAATGGTTCATTAATTAAATCGTAAACCGGTTATAATCATTAGGACCCGACTAGTTACGTTTACACAAAACCGAGCATGGTGATTTGGGACTACGCTACCCAAATCCTAATCGAGTCCAAAAGTAAGATCTTCTAAAGCAACCTAGCCGAGATCTCTAATTCCCAAGCTTACCCGAGCCGCCAAGCATGCGAACCTATAAAAATATCAACAACGAGAGGGTAAGCTAACGCTTAGTGAGTGAGAATATGCTACATACATATATATGCATAAAATGGACACGCCACAAAATAGCAAATACCGCATACCGGAGCATCCAAACATAAAGGCAAGCTAGTCTAAGCATACCGTAAGATCACTAAGCAATGAGCTAAAGATACATCAACAAAATATAAGTTTGCCAACAACGATGTGAACAATGCCAATAAGCTACACCCGGAGGGTTAGCTACAACACGACAATACAACATTATATGTATACAATATATATGTATATATATGTATATATCTCTCGAATAACATAATTTGCTTACGCTTACAACACAATAACCATGGTTAACCAATCGTACAAGGGAACGATACTCGTAAGAGACCGTCGGAGTTCGTAACATCCATTAGCGTTACTTAAACACCGCGTAATCACTAATCCCCCGGGTGATGTCTTAAACACCGCGACTAATTCACCCCCATGACAATGTGGCGTCTTAAACACCGCGACGAATCCACACGTCAATCTAAATAATGAGTGGTGTCTTGAACACCGCGACAATTCCACTCCCATGACAATGTGGTGTCTTAACCACCGCGACAATACCACATGCCAATCAAACAATGAGTAGTGTCTTAAACACCGCGACACTACTACTCGTTACTTAGAATGTGGTGTCTTGAACACCGCGACAATACCACATTCATACTACACAAATAAATACATTATATACGTACACGCATAATTATTCCACTCACAATACTAACCCTTCGCCATTGGGGTTATATAATCCACATCACACGCCCATGTGATAGAGTACACGCAAGGTGTGCACCTCGTCAAAGATGGTCAACCAAAACGCACAACCGTGCCAATTGGACCTACACACAAGTCCATCAATCCACCTATATGTGAAGTGAGCTCTATAACCGAGAACCACTTCACCCGACCCGCACCCATCCTACACATACATATGCATATAGGATATTAACACTCACCTTGTCGCCTTGAAGAAAAGCTTCCAAGTAATCCGCAACTCGTCAATGGAAAGTACCTAATCCATTATCACAAATTCAACAACACACTTAGATTGGATCTACAAACCAACCCAATTCAACACTTAGCGCAATTTCAACCCAAATGCACTTCCAAGGACAAACCGTGCCCAAACTAACCAATAATCACTAACACAAGTGATAATGGTCCTAATATGCCAATTTAACCCGAACACAAGTGTTAAACACTTATCGTTCTCAAAATCGCCCATAAACCCTAATTTTGACCCATAAGGTCAAAATCTCACCATTTACAAGTTTTAACACCAAAACATGTTTAACTCAGTTTAATACTTCAACTTAATCCATTTTAAGTTTATAAACCTTAGCAAATCAATAATCGGGTCATAATCCTCAACAAACCCTAATTTTGACTCTAGTCAAAATTAGTCAACCACGAAAACCCTAAAAGTCTCCAAAACACCAATAATCACTAATGCTAGTGATTATACACCATTCTCAAGTCTTAAACATGGTTAAATCATTAACTAACCCAAAACCCGCCTTTAACACTTACAAACCCGAATCTTGGTGTTAGTCTCCAATTAACAACTAAATGAGTTCCATCTATGAATCATACAATCAAAAGCCCCAAATTTGAATGATGAACACGATAATGAAATTCGGAGTTAGAGCTTACCACTAGTATCACCGTGTAGCTAAGAACGAGGAGAACACACTTGTCAACTACACCAAAGATCAAAACCCGCTTCTTCCTTTCCAAATTTCCACTTGAATCACTTGGGTGTTTGAGTTTTCTTGAGAGAAAATGAAAAGAAAAGATAAAAGAAAATAAGAAATGAAATGAATGGATGAGGTTAAATCCTCAAATCTGGCTCAAACGCGAAAAGACTAAATTGCCCTTGAACTTCATTTAAATTTACAAGAATCTGGTGCCAGTTCACACCATTCGCCGCGCCGCGGCCTAATTCGTCGCGCCGCGACGATTGCCTCGAACTGGTGACTTTGTTAACAAGCTTTCTGATCTGGATTTATTTGAAACGCCGCGCCGCGGCTCCCTTTGTCGCGCCGCGACACCCAACGTGGCCTGACACATTTTCTCGCATACAAGACTTTAACACCCAAACATGTATCGAACCCTTCATACGCCTGTCGTACATACACAATACACCTATAAATTATGTACGGGGAAAAACGGGGTGTTACAACTCTCCCCCACTTAGACTCGATCACGTCCTCGTGATTCTTGTCATTTAACCAAACGGACCACACTTCACGGTCCTCAAACATAAGTCCAAACCGACTTTCCTAAGCAATTCTTCCCACTGAATTGCCTTTAACAACTAAATCGTCACCCGCGATTTATCAAATCCACAATCCGAGCACTAAAACCATGCTCATTCCCTAACATCGGGAAAACTCAACCAATCTCGTACAGAGATATCAACCCCTTAGCGTACCCTTACCGAGTACAACGCTAAAAGCAACCAAGTCTCAACCTAAGGTCAACAATCCGAAACGATGAAGACCGAACCAACGAATCCTGACGGATAACACCAATCACTAAACATCCCTTGTAGTGCGCAATACGATCAATACGCAAGTACCGTAACATCATAATCAAAAGGCTAAAACCGATAGCGCCCAAAACGACTATGAAAACGCCAAATCCAAAGGTGTACAAAATCGACTATCGTCACACCCGTAACAACACGTGAGCGAAACACGGCTATCGCATCACTAATCATACCACATGGTCCTCGCAACCCTACCATCGGCGTATAAAAACACCTGATCGATCACACAACACGGTCCTTACGACCCCACCATTGGTGTATAAAACAACCAACAGATCAACATCACGGTCCTTACGACCCCACCATCGGTGTATAAAACAACCGACAGATCACACAACACGATGGCTGGCCGAAAACACACGCGCCTTAGTGAATCCGAACTACACGCGATTCACTACCATGATGAAGTCAGCGAACCCGAATATCATGCTTCACCAATCAATAATCCCATGATGAAGTCAGCGGACCCCGAAGGTCATGCTTCACCAATCTCAACACCGGATGAAGTCAGCGGACTCCGAAAGTCATGCTTCACCGATATAACACCTCGCTCATGATGAAATCAGCGGACCCCGAAGGTAATGCTCCACCAATCGCATACTCCCATGATGAAGTCAGCGGACCCTAAAGGTCATGCTTCATCAATCACCAATACCATGATGAAGTCAGCGGACCCGAAAGTCATGCTTCATCAATCAACGCCCTTTTGGCCTCGAACGACGAGTAGCGTAACATCGCGCTCTGCTACGCCATAGTGAATCCTAACGGATACCACTAACCATTCACATACACGAGCAAGAACCACCTATATCAAACATAGGCACAAAACAATTATTCTCTAGAAGAGAATCCGACACACACCTCCCTTAACCGAAGGATTTCACCTTGCTCGCCAAACACGTCCATTATCTCTCAAACGAGATTTACCACATTACCACCTCGGTGATAATTCAAATCCAAACCATAAGTACAATTTATCCGAAATTGTAATCTACCACAAATCGACCAAAATCAGGTCTCGACAACATTTTCCGGATCTACCAAAAGCATCATCCGAAATCTCACACTAAAACTTCCTCGTGCGGGAGTGTAACTCCCCCATTTGGAACTACGTCCCATATCCACAACTCGTACATCCGTACAATGCTACCTAAGGTAGACTTTACAAAGATTGGGCTCACACGACCCGTCACCATATCTTGCTCCAGCCTTGAGCACACAAAGGATTTCAATCAATCCTTAAACACTTCGAGCAAAAAGTGTACCACGATTACACAAACCATACCTTCGCAATCATCCAATTGCTTTAGTTTGTCAAATTACACCTAGTCACTCATGTACCTAAGGATTTCACTTCGGTACCCTAAGTACAATGTAACCGCAACATAATCGGAGTCGAACACCACGCTAGTAGGTATAAAAGAGGCACCTAATGTCGTGTCATAAAGACTCCATTACCAACATACATCGAGATTCAAAACACTCGATCTCAAGGGTTTCAGCCCACCCGTCGAACCTCACGGTTCATCGACCTCAACACAAAAGCGAACACGCGCTTAACAACCGAACACCAACCCATTTCCATGGCTTGGTAGAAACATTTTACAAATATCAAGGAATGCTTGGTTACACCAAGTCTTACGCCCTTCGCCCGTCAATCAAAACGTCGTCATAGGGTACTTCCATTAGGAACGTCACCCATATCAATAACATGCACAACACAATGCATTTAATAACTCAACTTCAAACGGCACTTAATAAATAATCAAAAGACATATTTATTAAAACGAAACGTACCTTAACGTCTCCTTGCCGGCCCCGTCCCCGCTAACTTGGGACATTCCGACTTACGATGTCCTTCTTCTTAGCAATTGAAGCACACCATGCCATCGCCTTTTGGTACCGAACATTCCCACGACTTGTGACCCCTTATGCCACAATTGTAACATCTAGACGCACTAGAATCCAATATACCCGTTCGTGTACCACCCGTGCTCACACTCGGACCCTTAGTCCTCTTACTCGGAGCACCATGCAAAACAACCCTTCTCTCGCTCGAAGGTTCACCCTTCTTTGATCGTGAATACTACTCGAAACCTCTAGCCACGGCGAATAATTCCGCAAACGATTTCGCGTGACCCCGGCTAATCTTATTCTTCAAGTCATCATTCAAGGTTAGATAGAAATCCTCCATCAACAACCGATCATTCCCTAAATACTCCGGGCAAAAACGAGTCTTCGCCATAAAGGTCGTCTTGAGAGTATTCAAATCCATAGATCCCTGTTGCAAGTTTCGCAACTCATCACGCAATTCCGACAAGTCGGCCGAAGTCCGGAACTCCTCGAAGTATTCCTTCTTAAAATCGTCCCACGATAATTGATAATGCTAAAAACGAACATATATTTCATAGCATTATTCCTCAAGAAAGACAAGCTTTTAGTTGCAATTGTTCTATTTACAAGTGATATTCGTTTAAATAATAAAAGGTGAAGACAAAAGACAGATTCGACGATTTGAAGACGCAAACGACCAAAAAGCTCAAAAGAACAAAAGACAATCAAAGAGGTTCCAATTATTGATAAGAAACGTCTCGAAATTACAAAAGTACAAGATTCAAAACGCAAAGTACAAGATATTAAATTGTACGCGAGGACGTTCGAAAATCCGGAACCGGGACCAGAGTCAACTCTTAACGCTCGACGCAACGGACTAAAAATTACAAGTTAACTATGTATATAAATATAATATAATATATAATTAATTATATTAATTATATATATATTATATTTATATATAAAAAACCGTCGGCAGAGAAACTCCAAGGGTGTGAGCTGTAAATACATTCTCCGCGACTCGCGGAGTTTGAAGGGGATTTTGCCGCGAGTCGCGGAGCCCCAAATTTCAACTCTGGCTATAAAGCAAACCGAATTCTGATCAAAAAAATTCAATATCTATCTCTCTCTCAATATATACGTAATATATATATATATATAATTTATATTTTAATTTTAATTTTAATTTTAAATCCTAATAATAAGGGTATGTTAGCGAATGTTGTAAGGGTGTAAGTCGAAATTCTGTCCGTGTAACGCTACGCTATTTTTAATCATTGTAAGTTATGTTCAACCTTTTTACATTAATGTCTCGTAGCTAAGTTATTATTATGCTTATTTAAAACGAAGTAATCATGATGTTGGGCTAATTACTAAAATTGGGTAATTGGGCTTTGTACCATAATTGGGGTTTGGACAAAAGAACGACACTTGTGGAAATTAGACTATGGGCTATTAATGGGCTTTATATTTGTTTAACTAAATGAAAGTTTGTTAATGTTAATATAAAGATTTACAATTGGGCGTCCCTATAAATTACCATATACACTCGATCGGACACGATGGGCGGGGTATTTATATGTACGAATAATCGTTCATTTAACCGGACACGGGAATGGATTAATAGCCACTAGAATAATTAAAACAGGGGTGAAATTACATTCAAGGGTAATTGGTGTAATTGTTAACAAAGTAGTAAAACCTTGGTTTACACGCAGTCGATAACCTGGTGTATTCATTAAACAAAGTATTAAAACCTTGTTACAATTCGAATCCCCAATTAGTTGGAATATTTAACTTCGGGTATAAGAATAATTTGATGAGGACACTTGCACTTTATATTTATGACTGATGGACTGTTATGGACAAAAACCAGACGGACATATTAAATAATCCAGGACAAAGGACAATTAACCCATGGGCATAAAACTAAAATCAACACGTCAAACATCATGATTACGGAAGTTTAAATAAGCATAATTCTTTTATTTCATATTTAATTTCCTTTATTTTATATTTAATTGCACTTCTAATTATCGCACTTTTATTTATTGTTATTTTATTTAATCGCACTTTTAATTATCATACTTTTTAATTATCGCAAGTTTATTTTATCGCACTTTTATTATTCGCAATTTCATTATCGTTATTTACTTTACGCTTTAATTTAAGTCTTGTATTCATTTTTAATATTTTACATTTGGTTTTAACTGCGACTAAAGTTTTAAAATCGACAAACCGGTCATTAAACGGTAAAAACCCCCCTTTATAATAATAATATTACTTATATATATGTTTGTATTTTTATAAAAGTAAACTAATATAGCGTTGAGCTTTGTTTAAAGATTTCCCTGTGGAACGAACTGGACTTACTAAAAACTACACTACTGTACGATTAGGTACACTGCCTATAAGTGTTGTAGCAAGGTTTAAGTATATCCATTCTATAAATAAATAAATATCATGTGTAAAATTGTATCGTATTTAATAGTGTTTTCTGCTAAAATTAATAACTATTTTATATACACCTCGCATAACATCAAGTATTTTTGGCGCCGCTGCCGGGGACTCGCCGAAGCGAAACGCCATATTTTTAATTTTTAAGTTATAATTAGTTTTTGTAAAATTTATATTTTTGTTTAAAAATTAAAAATATATAAAAAAAAAAAACTTTAAAATCGAAAAAAAAAAAAATATATTTTAAAGTGTATTTTAAGTTTTTCTTTATTATTTACAAAATATTAAAGTATTTGTATTTTATTTTAGTATTTTATTAAGTTTTTAGTTAAATTATATATTTATATCTTATATTATAAAACTGAAAATATAAAATAAATTTTAAAAATCACGTGACCTGTCAAATTGAACCTGTCAATTGAACCAGTCCAGTTCAGTCATGCGACTCGCATGACCCACTGGCTTATTTCATGCGACTCGCATAAGGAGTTTGACCAGGCCACCAGTTTGCCCTAATTCTGCATTTAATGCGGAGTAATATATTATTATTATTATAAAACCTAGTTTGTTTTTATTATTATTAATTAAGTTTTTAGTTTAATTATTTTTAACTACTTTTAATTAGTTTTATTATATTTAAAACTTAATACTTTAATATAATTAATATAAAAATAATATTTTAATAAAAATTGTATTTTTTTTATCACTTTTTATTTCTTTTAATATTTTGTACTTTTTAATCGTTTAGCGTAATTTTTATATTTTTATTGTTCGTACTTAGTTTTTAGACATAGTATTTACCGTAGTAATTTTAGATTTTTAGGCTTTGCCGTAAACTCTCTTAAGTGCTTATTCCTTAGATTAAGTATTAGGTGCTTTAGAATTTTGCGACGCCTTTTTAAGTTTTAGTTTTAGTTTTTTAAGTTATTTCCATTTGGGATTTAGTTTTTCCTGTAAGGTTTAATATTTTTAGACACCTTTTACTATGTATCAATTATCATTCCAATTAGTAATTTCAATTTGCGATTATAATTTTAAGTTAGTTGTAGTAATAAGGTTAGGTTAGTCAAGTATTTTTAAGTTTTTATAAGTTTCTTTTATTTTTCCGTCACCTTTTATTTTTCAACCATTTTTTTCTTTTTCGACCTTTTGCGACGAACTCTTTTTCTCTCTTATTTCTCGCCATTCTAGTTTTTAGGACTTAGAATTTTTTCTACTTCTTATCTAAATTTCTTAAAATTACGAAAATTTATTTTAAGTGGTTAAATTAATAGACATCAAAATTTTCTGGTTCGTAGTAATAGTTGGATTTGTACGTGGACCGGGTTATTGGAGCCAAACAGTCCTCAATTATATTGAGACCAAACGAATCCTGCCCCTCTGCTGCATCTTTTGGCTATTCGAAACGTGGGCAAAATCAGAAAAGTCTATTAATTGGATAACTTATTATAATTTTTCTTTCCTTTTAAAAACTAATAGGATATTCAGTGAATGCACCGAACAAGACGTTCATCACCTTTTGTACGTTCACCACCTGTAACTAGATCAAGACATTTAGCAAATATAACCGCCGTTGATTTTTCTTTAGAATCGTCATCCAGTCGACCAAGTACTTCAGTTCAAATTTCCGATAATCCATTTTTTGAACCCGACCTCACAATTGAGAATCCGGAAAATATTCAGGAACGGTTCGTAGATCCTGAACCATTAAACTTTCCTCCGGAACCACCAATCATTCAAACAGATATTGTTGAGGAACGAACCATTAAAACAGAATCATCTAGTGATACCGATTCAACAAATTCAATTATGGAGAATCTGGAACATTTAAGTATGGAAGACCGAATGAGAGCTAAACGCACTGGCCAAGGTCACGCAATTACTCATCCAGATATTAATGCGCCAGATTATGAAATCAAAGGACAAATTCTACACATGGTGACTAATCAATGCCAATTTAGTGGTGTACCGAAGGAAGATCCAAATGAACATCTACGTACCTTTAATAGGATCTGCACACTATTTAAAATCCGAGAAGTGGAGGATGAACAGATATATCTCATGTTATTTCCCTGGACTTTAAAGGGAGAAGCCAAAGATTGGTTGGAATCGTTACCTGAAGGGGCGATTGATACATGGGATGTTTTAATTGACAAATTTCTTAAACAATTCTTTCCTGCATCTAAAGCCGTAAGACTTCAAGCAGAAATTGTTACGTTCACACAGAAGCCAAATGAAACTCTATATGAGGCGTGGACAAGATATGGAAAGTTATTAAGAGGATGTCCGCAACATGGTTTAGACACCTGTCAAATAGTACAAATATTCTACCAAGGATGCGACATCACTACAAGGAAAGACATAGATATAGCAGCTGGTGGTTCTATTATGAAGAAAACCGAAACTGATGCTTACAAAATTATTGATAATACTGCTTCCCACTCACATGAGTGGCACCAAGAAAAAGATATCATTAGATCATCTAAAGCAGCTAGAGCCGATTCTAGCCATGACTTAGATTCCATTTCGGCAAAGATAGATGCTTTCGAGAGACGAATGGAAAAGATGACTAAAGATATTCATGCTATACGAATTAGTTGTGAGCAGTGTGGAGGACCACATTTGACAAAAGATTGTCTCAGTATTGAATTAACAATGGAACAAAGAGAGAATATTTCATACATAAACCAAAGGCCTGGAAATAATTATCAGAATAATTATCAACCGCCAAGACCAATTTACAATCAAAACCAGAATTATAACCGAAATATTCCATACAACAACCAACAAGGTCCTAGCAATCAACAAGTATCCAATAATACTTATAATCAGCAAAGACCGAATTTTCAAAATAAACCACCACAACAAACCGATGATAAAAAGCCAAATTTAGAAGATATGATGACGAAGCTAGTTGAAACTCAAACACAGTTTTTCACATCTCAAAAACAAACTTATGAACAAAATGCTCAAGCATTTAGAAATCAACAAGCTTCTATTCAAAATCTGGAACAAGAAGTGAGTAACCTAGCAAGGTTAATAGGTGAAAGAAAATCGGGAAGTTTACCTAGTGATACAAATGCTAACCCCCGGAATGAAACAGCTAAAGCTATTACCACAAGAAGTGGTACAACACTTAAACCACCTGAAATACATGTAACTTCTGATGAAACTATTCCTACTCCACAAGAACCACAACCTGATCAAGATAAGGAAAAAGAACCGGTAGTTGAGAAGGTTAATGAAAATAACACAGTTAAGGATAAACCTTATGTTAAACCATACCAACCACCACTTCCTTACCCGAGTAAAATGAAGAAAGAAAAACTTGAAGCCGAGCAATCCAAATTCTTGGATATGTTTAAACAGATAAATGTAAATCTTCCTTTCATTGATGTGATTTCAGGAATGCCAAGATATGCTAAATTCTTGAAAGATCTAATCTCAAATAGAAAGAAAATGGAAGAACTCTCGACTGTTACTATGAATGCTAATTGTTCAGCAGTGCTGTTGAATAAGATACCAGAAAAACTATCTGATCCAGGAAGTTTCACAATTCCATATTTTCTGGGTAGTCTTAGTTCAATAGAAGCATTGGCAGACTTAGGTGCTAGTATAAATCTAATGCCGTATTCACTATACACTAAACTAGACCTTGGAGAATTGAAACCAACCAGAATAAGCATACAACTAGCCGATAAATCAATAAAATATCCTAGAGGGATAATGGAGAACATGCTAGTTAAAGTTGGTACTTTAGTATTTCCAGTAGATTTTGTTGTTTTGGACATGGAAGAAGATTCTCAAGTTCCTCTCATATTAGGAAGACCATTCTTAAACACGGCTAAAGCAATGATAGACGTGTTCGGTAAGAAACTGACCCTAAGTATAGAGGATGAGAGTGTTACCTTTTCAGTTGATAGAGCAATGCAACAACCACAATCTGCAGATGATACATGTTATTATATTCAAACTATAGATGCACATGCAGAATTATTAGAAGAATTTCCAGAATTACAAGGAACAGGAGAATGTTCTTTAGGAGAAGGTAATGAACCAATTGATGAAGCTGAAATGTTAGCTACACTTATAGCTAATGGATATGAACCAACAACAGAAGAAATTCAAATGCTAAAAGAAGAAGACAGATATCGATATAAATCATCGATAGAAGAACCTCCGAAATTAGAGTTAAAGCCACTTCCAAACCATTTGGAATACGCTTATTTACATGGTGAATCTGAATTACCTGTAATAATATCGTCTTCTCTTACTGAAAATGAGAAATCACAGCTCATTTCTGTGTTGAAAGCTCATAAACCAGCCATTGCATGGAAGATTCATGATATTAAAGGAATAAGTCCTTCGTATTGCACACATAAAATCCTTATGGAAGAAGGTCATAAAACGTATGTGCAACGCTAACGAAGACTAAATCCTAATATGCAAGATGTAGTTAAGAAAGAGATTATTAAACTGCTAGATGCAGGTTTGATATATCCAATTTCTGATAGTCCATGGGTAAGCCCAGTTCAATGCGTACCTAAGAAGGGTGGCATGACTGTCATTACAAATGATAAAAATGAGCTTATTCCTACTAGGACTGTAACAGGATGGCGTGTATGTATTGATTATAGAAAATTAAATGACGCCACCAGAAAAGATCACTTTCCCTTACCTTTCATAGATCAAATGTTGGAAAGATTAGCCGGAAATAGTTACTATTGTTTTCTAGATGGATTTTCCGGATATTTTCAAATTCCAATAGCACCCGAGGACCAAGAGAAAACCACATTCACGTGCCCTTATGGTACTTTTGCTTACAAACGCATGCCATTTGGACTTTGTAACGCCCCTGCAACCTTTCAAAGGTGTATGATGGCGATTTTTCATGACATGATAGAAGAATGCATGGAAGTATTCATGGATGACTTTTCAGTCTTCGGTGATACATTTAAATCATGTCTAGTTAATCTGGAACGAATGCTAATTAGATGCGAAAAATCAAATCTAGTACTTAATTGGGAGAAATGCCATTTCATGGTTAAAGAAGGCATCGTTCTTGGACATAAAATTTCAAAAGAAGGAATTGAAGTGGATAGAGCTAAAGTAGATGTAATTGCTAAACTTCCACATCCCACAAATGTTAGAGGAGTTAGGAGTTTTCTAGGGCATGCCGGTTTTTACCGACGTTTCATAAAAGATTTTTCTAAAATTGCCACTCCTATGAATAAACTCCTAGAAAAGGATGCTCCATTCATCTTTTCAGATGAGTGTATCAAATCTTTTAATATTCTTAAAGAGAAACTCACTAATGCGCCGATCATGATAACACCAAATTGGAATCTACCATTTGAACTAATGTGCGATGCAAGTGATTTTGCAATGGGAGCCGTTTTAGGACAAAGGATTGAAAAACGATTTCAACCTATATATTATGCTAGTAAGACGTTACAAGGAGCACAAACGAACTATACAACTACTGAAAAAGAACTCCTTGCTATTGTCTTTGCTTTTGACAAATTTCGATCATATCTCGTTCTAGCAAAAACGGTGGTCTATACCGACCATTCTGCTCTTAGATACCTATTTTCAAAACAAGATGCTAAACCAAGATTAATCCGTTGGATCTTACTCTTACAAGAGTTTGATATTGAAATCCGAGATAAAAGAGGAGCAGAAAATCTCGCCGCTGATCATCTTTCTCGTCTTGAAAATCCCGAATTAGAAGTTCTAAATGAATCAGCCATACAAGACAACTTTCCTGATGATTATCTATTGAAGATAGATTATAAAGAAATCCCATGGTTTGCAGACTATGCAAACTACTTAGTTTGTGGATTCCTTGAAAAAGGATTATCGTACCAAAGACGAAAGAAATTCTTCAGTGATATAAAACACTATTTCTGGGAAGATCCACATCTGTTTAAAAGTTGTCCCGATGGAATAATACGCCGATGTGTATTTGGAGATGAAGCTAGTAAAATTTTAAACCATTGTCACACAGGACCAACAGGAGGGCATTATGGGCCTCAACTAACAGCAAGAAAAGTTTATGAAGCCGGATTCTATTGGCCTACAATTTACAAAGACGCACACCTTCTTTGCAAATCCTGTGATGCATGTCAAAGGGCCGGAAAAATAAGTCAACGTGATGAAATGCCACAAAATGTCATCCAAGTATGTGAAGTATTTGACATTTGGGGTATTGACTTTATGGGTCCATTTCCAAAATCTCATAATAATCTATATATACTCGTAGCCATTGATTATGTATCTAAATGGGCGGAAGCACAAGCTCTCCCAACTAACGATGCACGAGTTGTAGTCAACTTTTTAAAACGTCTTTTTGCAAGGTTTGGAACACCGAAAGCTTTAATAAGTGATCGGGGTACTCATTTCTGTAATAATCAACTTGAGAAAGTTCTTAAAAGATATGGAGTAACTCATAAAATCTCCACCGCATATCATCCACAAACAAGTGGACAAGTTGAAAATACCAACCGAGCTTTAAAACGTATTCTAGAGAAAACCGTAGGATCAAATCCGAAGGAATGGTCCATTAAATTGGAGGATGCACTCTGGGCTTTTAGAACAGCCTACAAAACTCCAATTGGAACCACACCTTTTAGACTTGTCTATGGAAAAGCATGTCATCTTCCAGTAGAAATTGAACACAAAGCATTTTGGGCTTTGAAGACATGTAATCTTGATTTACATGAAGCCGGACGTCTACGATTAAGTCAACTAAACGAATTAGAAGAATTAAGACATGAAGCATACGAAAATTCGTTAATCTATAAAGAAAGAACGAAGAAATGGCATGATAAAAGAATCAGAAGTTCAAAAGAATTTAAAGAATGAGACAGAGTTCTTCTTTTCAATTCACGATTCAAGCTATTTCCTGGAAAATTGAAATCAAGATGGTCTGGACCATTCATAGTCAAAAGAGTTTTCCCATACGGAACGATAGAATTAATAAATTCAAATGGGATTGAATTTAAAGTTAATGGTCACAGAGTTAAACATTACATACATGGTCCGATGGAAGTCGACAACGAAGTTAATCACAATTTCGATACCACAGCTAACTAAGTGTGGGGAGAATCAAGTCTTTAAAGGATAATATGTATTTCTGTTAGAGTTAGATTGTCTGTTTTCGTGTAGTTCTCGAAAATGGAACACGTATGGTCTTTCCCTAGCAGACCCTAAAGAACTAGTCTTCTCCCCCCATTCTGAATTTTTATTTTTTTAGGTTTTTACGAAATGAAGACTGCCTGTGAACTAAACCATGGTCTAATGCTACACGCTTTGATCACTAAAAGAAATAATGACATACTACCGAGCGAATTAGTATCAGTAATCAGAGAAAGAATGGACGGAGTTAGAAAAGAATCCAGATGCGAAGATAATAAGTTACAATTTGGTAAAGGAAAATCAAAATCCGCAGCGAAAAGAAGAGCACGACACCCAGAACGATGTCACAAATGCGGAAAATGGTCACATGGAGGTAAATGTTCAAATAATCAAACCTATTCAAATACCGAATTTGTTACTTTATGCAGAGACGGACCGTTCATATGTATAGAAGAAAAGACACTGAATGCTCGAGGTTACGCCTATGTAGCCATGGAAAACCAATTAAACCGACTATCTTATGAATGGGATAGATCATATAACTAAGAAATCTATTTCACAGGTATGTCTGTACAGTTTTTATTTTTATTTTTATTTTTAACCTTTTGATAATAAACGCTAATTTGTTCGCTAAAAAGTATTAAATTGGTATTGAATAAAATTAGGTTTGGCGACCGAAATTATTGATATCATTCAAAAATTTATTACATCACTGCGAAATTTAACGTTTATTCTTAAGGTATAAATATCTTTAAACAATCAACCCAAAATATTTCAAAAATTCGTCATGAGTTAAATTAGGTCTTGGAACCGAAATTACTTTACCGAAAAGAGGGGCGCATATTTTTGATAATATTTGATTGATTAAAGTGGGATAAAAAGACAAAAAGATTTTTAATTTTATTTTTACCATGTTTTTAAAATTAATATTTAAATCTTAAATTAATATTGTAAACTTTGTAAAAACAATATATTTAAAATTGTAAATATTTGAAAAATTAATATAAGTTTGATATGAATTTATAAATTTTTAAATTAAGTTTGGTGTGAATTTTTAATTTTTAATTTTTAAAATATAAAATTTTAATTTTATGCATTTTAAATTTTGAGTTTGGTGTGAATTTTTAATATTAATTTTGAATTTTATATTTAAGTTGTGTGAATTTAAAAACAAAAATTTACTTTATCTCATTAAGTTAAGAATATGATTTTTAAAATTCGTCGTAAGTTGAAGACTAGGTCTTTGAACCGAAATTGCTTTACCCGAGGGAGGGACGAGAACTTTTATTATCATTATTTTTAATCTTATTGAATTAGAGTATACCAAAAACATTGAAAAAACCCAAAAATCTTAGCTTTTAAAACAATCGCTACAAAAATACAAATTTTAAAATTTTGTCGAAGGACGGACTAGGACATCGATCCGAAACGACCTCGTCCTAAATAACAAGGGAAACAAAATTTTAAAATTAAGTACTTAATTGTTTTATAAGTTAAAGATTATAAAAAAAAAAAAAAAAAAAAGAGCAAACTCCGCGACTCGCGGAGTTTGAAGTGCAAAACCTCCGCGACTCGCGGAGGGACCAAAAATCAGGAAAAAAATAAAAGAGCTGAACGATCAGTTTATGGACACACAACTCCACAACTCAAAAACTGCTGCGAAAATAGCTGCGAAAATACACGAAAAACACCCCCAAAAATCCCAATTTTTAACCGTTAATCACCAAATTTTTTGCTAAAATCATGTTGAGAAGGATGCTATCTAAGAATTACTCAAGAAAAAAGGTAAATTTCTACACCTAAACACCATTTAATTCGAAATTTGGTGTTCTTGAGCTATTTTTTCCCCAATTTGATTTTGATGCTTTTTAGTGTAATTAAGCTTAAATTGTTTATGTATTATGCTTGTATAACCTAGATTGATGCTGTTTAACATGATTAGAAGCCTTAAACTTCAAATTTTGAATAATCTAGGGTTTGTGTTCTTGAGCAATTTGGGGATTTTTGATATAAACAGGTTATGGCCGATTTTTGTCATGAATTATTGCTAAATTAAGTAGTGTAACATGTTTAGGTAGTTAAATGATCCAAACTTTGAGCCTAAACATGATTTTGAGAATTAAAGTGGACTTTTTCAAGTCCAAAATTCATGAACTTGATTTTTGAAAGATAATGCCATTTGAGACTTGTTTGATTGCTAGTAATGATTATTTTGACATGTTATTTGGGTTGAATGCTTATGAACTTGGCGAAAATTTTCGTATATGCTTATTTGAAAAAGTGTAGATTTGATAAAAATGTGAAAATGAGCTTAAGTTTGATATAAATTGATAATGTCATTGTAATTATTTTGATTGATGATTTTGCTGACACTAATGCATATTTGGATGCACAAAATTTGTGTTTGATGTGTTTTGCAGAATGAAAGGGGTGAATCTTCATCCCAAGCCCGCAATGCTCCTGCTGAGAATTTGGAACAACAGGAGGTGGATAACTACTACAAGCAGGATGTACCTCATCCAGTCATGACCTTTTCGGATATGCACTTGGAAGAATTGCACCCGAACCTGAGATTTGACAGACTTTGGATAGATTATCCAAAATATCAACGGGGTTTGCATACTCTTCACTCTAAGGTTGTTGAGGTACCGAGGGTCATAGAATGGGGACCCTTAGAAGCTGTAGAATTGGCCGGGCCAATTAGGGAATTACTTGTACAGAGGTATGGTAATTCTTCTTTTAATGACTGGATATGTTTATTCACCATACGCAGACCTGTATATAAAGTATGGTGTGAAGAGTTGTTATGTAGTATAGAGTTGAATGATCGGGTAGCTAGTTTAACCGATCGTTCTTTTATTAGATTTTTGTTAGGCGGTTCGATGCGCCACATGTCTTTACTGGACATTGAAATGTCCCGTTCTTATTGATTAAAAACGTTCCATATTAATTGATTTCGTTGCGAGGTTTTGACCTCTATATGAGACGTTTTTCAAAGACTGCATTCCTTTTTAAAACAAACCATAACCTTTATTTCATAAATAAAGGTTTAAAAAGCTTTACGTAGATTATCAAATAATGATAATCTAAAATATCCTGTTTACACACGACCATTACATAATGGTTTACAATACAAATATGTTACATCGAAATCAGTTTCTTGAATGCAGTTTTTACACAATATCATACAAACATGGACTCCAAATCTTGTCCTTATTTTAGTATGCAACAGCGGAAGCTCTTAATATTCACCTGAGAATAAACATGCTTTAAACGTCAACAAAAATGTTGGTGAGTTATAGGTTTAACCTATATATATCAAATCGTAACAATAGACCACAAGATTTCATATTTCAATACACATCCCATACATAGAGATAAAAATCATTCATATGGTGAACACCTGGTAACCGACAATAACAAGATGCATATATAAGAATATCCCCATCATTCCGGGACACCCTTCGGATATGATATAAATTTCGAAGTACTAAAGCATCCGGTACTTTGGATGGGGTTTGTTAGGCCCAATAGATCTATCTTTAGGATTCGCGTCAATTAGGGTGTCTGTTCCCTAATTCTTAGATTACCAGACTTAATAAAAAGGGGCATATTCGATTTCGATAATTCAACCATAGAATGTAGTTTCACGTACTTGTGTCTATTTTGTAAATCATTTATAAAACCTGCATGTATTCTCATCCCAAAAATATTAGATTTTAAAAGTGGGACTATAACTCACTTTCACAGATTTTTACTTCGTCGGGAAGTAAGACTTGGCCACTGTTGATTCACGAACCTATAACAATATATACATATATATTAAAGTATGTTCAAAATATATTTACAACACTTTTAATATATTTTGATGTTTTAAGTTTATTAAGTCAGCTGTCCTCGTTAGTAACCTATAACTAGTTGTCCACAGTTAGATGTACAGAAATAAATCGATAAATATTATCTTGAATCAATCCACGACCCAGTGTATACGTATCTCAGTATTGATCACAACTCAAACTATATATATTTTGGAATCAACCTCAACCCTGTATAGCTAACTCCAACATTCACATATAGAGTGTCTATGGTTGTTCCGAAATATATATAGATGTGTCGACATGATAGGTCGAAACATTGTATACGTGTCTATGGTATCTCAAGATTACATAATATACAATACAAGTTGATTAAGTTATGGTTGGAATAGATTTGTTACCAATTTTCACGTAGCTAAAATGAGAAAAATTATCCAATCTTGTTTTACCCATAACTTCTTCATTTTAAATCCGTTTTGAGTGAATCAAATTGCTATGGTTTCATATTGAACTCTATTTTATGAATCTAAACATAAAAAGTATAGGTTTATAGTCGGAAAAATAAGTTACAAGTCATTTTTGTAAAGGTAGTCATTTCAGTCGAAAGAACGACGTCTAGATGACCATTTTAGAAAACATACTTCCACTTTGAGTTTAACCATAATTTTTGGATATAGTTTCATGTTCATAATAAAAATCATTTTCTCAGAATAACAACTTTTAAATCAAAGTTTATCATAGTTTTTAATTAACTAACCCAAAACAGCCCGCGGTGTTGCTACGACGGCGTAAATCCGGTTTTACGGTGTTTTTCGTGTTTCCAGGTTTTAAATCATTAAGTTAGCATATCATATAGATATAGAACATGTGTTTAGTTGATTTTAAAAGTCAAGTTAGAAGGATTAACTTTTGTTTGCGAACAAGTTTAGAATTAACTAAACTATGTTCTAGTGATTACAAGTTTAAACCTTCGAATAAGATAGCTTTATATGTATGAATCGAATGATGTTATGAACATCATTACTACCTTAATTTCCTTGGATAAACCTACTGGAAAAGAGAAAAATGGATCTAGCTTCAATGGATCCTTGGATGGCTCGAAGTTCTTGAAGCAGAATCATGACACGAAAACAAGTTCAAGTAAGATCATCACTTGAAATAAGATTGTTATAGTTATAGAAATTGAACCAAAGTTTGAATATGATTATTACCTTGTATTAGAATGATAACCTACTGTAAGAAACAAAGATTTCTTGAGGTTGGATGATCACCTTACAAGATTGGAAGTGAGCTAGCAAACTTGAAAGTATTCTTGATTTTATGAAACTAGAACTTTTGGAATTTATGAAGAACACTTAGAACTTGAAGATAGAACTTGAGAGAGATCAATTAGATGAAGAAAATTGAAGAATGAAAGTGTTTGTAGGTGTTTTTGGTCGTTGGTGTATGGATTAGATATAAAGGATATGTAATTTTGTTTTCATGTAAATAAGTCATGAATGATTACTCATATTTTTGTAATTTTATGAGATATTTCATGCTAGTTGCCAAATGATGGTTCCCACATGTGTTAGGTGACTCACATGGGCTGCTAAGAGCTGATAATTGGAGTGTATATACCAATAGTACATACATCTAAAAGCTGTGTATTGTACGAGTACGAATACGGGTGCATACGAGTAGAATTGTTGATGAAACTGAACGAGGATGTAATTGTAAGCATTTTTGTTAAGTAGAAGTATTTTGATAAGTGTATTGAAGTCTTTCAAAAGTGTATAAATACATATTAAAACACTACATGTATATACATTTTAACTGAGTCGTTAAGTCATCGTTAGTCGTTACATGTAAGTGTTGTTTTGAAACCTTTAGGTTAACGATCTTGTTAAATGTTGTTAACCCAATGTTTATAATATCAAATGAGATTTTAAATTATTATATTATCATGATATTATCATGTATGAATATCTCTTAATATGATATATATACATTAAATGTCTTTACAACGATAATCGTTACATATATGTCTCGTTTAAAAATCATTAAGTTAGTAGTCTTGTTTTTACATATGTAGTTCATTGTTAATATACTTTATGATATGTTTTCTTATCATAGTATCATGTTAACTATATATATATATATATATCCATATATATTTCATCATATAGTTTTTACAAGTTTTAACGTTCGTGAATCACCGATCAACTTGGGTGGTCAATTGTCTATATCAAACATATTTCAATTAATCAAGTCTTAACAAGTTTGATTGCTTAACATGTTGGAAACATTTAATCATGTAAATATCAATCTCAATTAATATATATAAACATGGAAAAGTTCGGGTCACTACAGTACCTACCCGTTAAATAAATTTCGTCCCGAAATTTTAAGCTGTTGAAGGTGTTGACGAATCTTCTGGAAATAGATGCGGGTATTTCTTCTTCATCTGATCTTCATGCTCCCAGGTGAACTCGGGTCCTCTACGAGCATTCCATCGAACCTTAACAATTGGTATCTTGTTTTGCTTAAGTCTTTTAACCTCACGATCCATTATTTCGACGGGTTCTTCGATGAATTGAAGTTTTTTGTTGATTTGGATTTCATCTAACGGAATAGTGAGATCTTCTTTAGCAAAACATTTCTTTAAATTCGAGACGTGGAAAGTGTTATGAACAGCCGTGAGTTGTTGAGGTAACTCTAGTCGGTAAGCTACTGGTCCGACACGATCAATAATCTTGAATGGTCCAATATACCTTGGATTTAATTTCCCTCGTTTACCAAATCGAACAACGCCTTTCCAAGGTGCAACTTTAAGCATGACCATCTCTCCAATTTCAAATTCTATATCTTTTCTTTTAATGTCAGCGTAGCTCTTTTGTCGACTTTGGGCGGTTTTCAACCGTTGTTGAATTTGGATGATCTTCTCGGTAGTTTCTTGTATAATCTCCGGACCCGTAATCTGTCTATCCCCCACTTCACTC